>NC_091993.1:60228377-60553318 GCF_044704955.1 Pristiophorus japonicus
GTTGATGTGTTCAGTGTTGGGGGTTCAGTGTCGGGGCTGGTCAGTGTTTTGGGTTCAGTGTTTGGGGGTTCAGTGTTGGTGTTCAGTGTTGGACTGGTCCGTTTTGGGGGTTCAGTGTTGGGTGTTCATTGTTGGGGGTTCAGTTTTGGGGATTCAGTGTTGCGGGTTCAATGTTGGGTTTAGTGTTGGGGGTCAGTGTTGGGGTGTTCAGTGTTGGGGGTCGGTGTTTGGGGGTGTCAGTGTTGGGGTTCAGTGTTGGGGGTTTTCTGTTGTGGGTTCAACTGTGGGGTTCAGTGTTAGGGTTCGGTGCTGGGGTTCGGTGTTGGGGTTCAGTGGTAAGGGTTCAGTGTTGGGGTTCAGTGTTAGGGTTCAGTGTTGGGGTTCAGCGTTAGGGGCTCAGTTTTGGGGTCCCATGTCGGGGTTCTGTGTTGGGGGTCCAGTGTTGGGTTTCAGTATTAGGGTTCAGTGCTGGGGTCCAGTGCTGGTGTTCAGTGCTATGGCTCGGTGTTGGGTGTTCAGTGTTGGGGTTCAGTGTTGGGGTTCAGTGTTGGGAATCAGTGTTGGTGGTTCAGTATTGGGGGTTTTGTGTTGGTGGTTCAGTGTTGGGGGTTCAGTGCTGGGGCCCAGTGTGGGGTTCAGTGTTGGGGTTCAGTGTTGGGGTTCAGTTTTTGTGTTCAGCATTGGGAGTTCAGTGGGGGGGGTTCAGTGGTGGCGTTCAGTGTTGGGGTTCATTGGTGGTGATTCGGTTTTGGGGTTCAGTAGTGGGGGTCAGTGTTGGGGTTCACTGTTTGGGTCCAGCGTTAGGGACTCAGTGTTGGGGGTTCAGTGTTGGGAATCAGTGTTGGTGGTTCTGTGTTGGGCGTTTTGTGTTGGTGGTTCAGTGTTGGGGGGTCAGTGCTGGGGTTCAGTGTTGGGGTCCAGTGTTGGGGTTCAGTGCGGGAGTTCAGTGCTGGGGTTCAGTGCTGGGGGTTCAGTGTTGGGGTTCAGTATTGGGGGTTCGGTGTTAGGTTTCAGTGTTCAGGGTTAGTGTAGGGGTTCAGAGCTATGGCTCGGTGTTGGAGTTCAGTGGTGGGGGTTCAGTGTTGGGGGTTCAGTGTTGGGGGGTTCAGTGTTGGGAATCAGTGTTGGGCTTCATTGTTGGGGGTTGTGTGGTGGTGGGCCAGTGTTGGGGGTTCAGTGTTGGGGTTCAGTGTTGGGGTCCAGTGTGGGGGTTCAGTGAGGGTGTTCAGTGCTGGGATTCACTCTTGTAGGTTCAGTGGTGGGGTTCAGTGCTGGGAGGTCAGTGCTGGGGTTCAGTGTTGGGTGTTCAGTGTTGGGGTTCATTGGTGGGGTTCATTGGTGGGGGTTCGGTGTTGGGGTTCAGTGTTGGGGGCCAGTGTTGGGGTTCACTGTTGGGGGTCAGTGTTAGGGGCTCGGTGTTGGGGGTTCAGTGTTGGTGTTCAGTTTCAGGGTTCAGTGCTGGGGGTCAGTATTGGGGGTTCAGCGTTTGGTTCAGTGTTCAAGGTTTAGTGTTGGGGTTCAGTGCTATGACTCGGTGTTGGGGTTCAGTGTTGGTGGTCCAGTGTTGGGGGTTCACTGTCGGGGTTCAGTGTTGTGGTCCAGTGTGGGGGTTCAATGTTGGGTTCAGTGCTGGGGTTCACTCTTGCGGGTTCAGTGTTGGGGTTCAGTGCTGGGAGGTCAGTGATGGGGTTCAGTGTTGGGGTCCAGTGTGGGGGTCCAGTGTTAGGGTTCAGTGCGGGAGTTCAGTGCTGGGGTTCAGTGTTGGGGCTCAGTGCTGGGAGGTCAGTGATGGCGTTCAGTGTTGGGGTCCAGTGTGGGAGTCCAGTGTTGGGGTTCAGTGCGGGAGTTCAGTGCTGGGGTTCAGTGTTGGGGTTCAGTTTTGGTGTTCTGCATTGGGAGTGCAGTGTTGGGGTTCAGTGGCAGTGTTCAGTGTTGTGGGGTTCAGTGTTGAGAATCTGTGTTGTGGGTTTTGTGTTGGTGGTTCAGTGCTGGGGTTCAGTGTTGGGGTCCAGTGTGGGGGTTCAGCGCAGGAGTTCAGTGCTGGGGGTTCAGTGCTGGGGGTCAGTATTGAGGTTTCAGTGTTAGGGTTCAGTGTTCAGGGTTAGTGTTGGGGTTCAGTGCTATGGCTCGGTGTTGGGGTTCAGTGGTGGGGGGTTCAGTGTTGGGGGGTCAGTGTTGATGTTCAGTGTTGGGGTTTAATGTTGGGGTTCAGTGTTGGACTGGTCCGTTTTGGGGGTTCAGTGTTGGGTGTTCATTGTTGGGGGTTCAGTGTTGGGGATTCAGTGTTGGGGGTTCAATGTTGGGTTTAGTGTTGGGGGTCAGTGTTGGGGTGTTCAGTGTTGGGGGTCGGTGTTTGGGGGTGTCAGTGCTGGGGTTCAGTGTTGGGGGTTCGCTGTTGTGGGTTCAACTTTGGGGTTCAGTGTTAGGGTTCGGTGCTGGGGTTCGGTGTTGGGGTTCAGTGGTGGGGGTTCAGTGTTGGGGTTCAGTGTTAGGGTTCAGTGTTGGGGTTCAGCGTTAGGGGCTCAGTTTTGGGGTCCCATGTCGGGGTTCTGTGTTGGGGGTCCAGTGTTGGGTTTCAGTATTAGGGTTCAGTGCTGGGGTCCAGTGCTGGTGTTCAGTGCTATGGCTCGGTGTTGGGTGTTCAGTGTTGGGGTTCAGTGTTGGGATTCAGTGTTGGGGGTTCAGTGTTGGGTGTTTTGTGTTGGTGGTTCAGTGTTGGGGGTTCAGTGCTGGGGTCCAGTGTGGGGGTTCAGTGTTGGGGTTCAGTGTTGGGGTTCAGTTTTGGTGTTCAGCATTGGGAGTTCAGTGGTGGGGTTGAGTGGTGGCGTTCAGTGTTGGGGTTCATTGGTGGTGATTCGGTTTTGGGGTTCAGTAGTGGGGGTCAGTGTTGGGGTTCACTGTTTGGGTCCAGCGTTAGGGACTCAGTGTTGGGGGTTCAGTGTTGGGAATCAGTGTTGGTGGTTCTGTGTTGGGCGTTTTGTGTTGGTGGTTCAGTGTTGGGGGTTCAGTGCTGGGGTTCAGTGTTGGGGTTCAGTGTTGGGCGTTTGTCAGCATTGGGGGGTCAGTGTTGATGTGTTCAGTGTTGGGGGTTCAGTGTCGGGGCTGGTCAGTGTTTGGGGTTCAGTGTTTGGGGGTTCAGTGTTGGTGTTCAGTGTTGGGGTTTAATGTTGGAGTTCAGTGTTGGCCGGGTCCGTTTTGGGGGTTCAGTGTTGGGTGTTGGGGTTCAATTTTGGGGATTCAGTGTTGGCGGTTCAGTGTCGGGGATTCAGTGTTGGGGTTCAGTGCTGGGGTTCAGTGTTGGGTGTTCAGTGTTGGGGTTCAGTGTTGGGCGTTTGTCAGCATTGGGGGGGGTCAGTGTTGATGTGTTCAGTGTTGGGGGTTCAGTGTCGGGGCTGGTCAGTGTTTGGGGTTCAGTGTTTGGGGGTTCAGTGTTGGTGTTCAGTGTTGGGGTTTAATGTTGGGGTTCAGTGTTGGACGGGTCCGTTTTGGGGGTTCAGTGTTGGGTGTTCATTGCTGGGGGTTCAGTGTTGGGGTTCAGTGTTAGGGTTCAGTGTTGGGTTTCAGCGTTAGGGGCTCAGTTTTGCGGTCCCATGTCGGGGTTCTGTGTTGGGGGTCCAGTGTTGGGTTTCAGTATTAGGGTTCAGTGCTGGGGTCCAGTGCTGGTGTTCAGTGCTATGGCTCGGTGTTGGGTGTTCAGTGTTGGGGTTCAGTGTTGGGGGTTCAGTGTTGGGGGTTCAGTATTGGGGGTTTTGTGTTGGTGGTTCAGTGTTGGGGGTTCAGTGCTGGGGTCCAGTGTGGGGTTCAGTGGTGGGGTTCAGTGCTGGGAGGTCAGTGCTGGGGTTCAGTGTTGGGTGTTCAGTGTTGGGGTTCAGTGTTGGTGCTCAGCATTGGGAGTTCAGTTTTGGGGTTCAGTGTTGGGGTTCATTGGTGGGGTTCATTGGTTGGGGTTCGGTGTTGGGGTTCAGTGTTGGGTGCCAGTGTTGGGGTTCATTGGTGGGGTTCATTGGTGGCGGTTCGGTGTTGGGGTTCAGTGTTGGGGGTTCAGTGTTGGGGTTCAGTATTGGGGTTCAATTTTGGGGATTCAGTGTTGGCGGTTCAGTGTCGGGGATTCAGTGTTGGGGTTCAGTGTTGGGGTTCAGTGTTGGGGTTCAGTGTTGGGCGTTTGTCAGCATTGGGGTTCAGTGTGGGAGTCCAGTGTTGGGGTTCAGTGCGGGAGTTCAGTGCTGGGGTTCAGTGTTGGGGTTCAGTTTTGGTGTTCTGCATTGGGAGTGCAGTGTTGGGGTTCAGTGGCAGTGTTCAGTGTTGTGGGGTTCAGTGTTGAGAATCTGTGTTGTGGGTTTTGTGTTGGTGGTTCAGTGCTGGGGTTCAGTGTTGGGGTCCAGTGTGGGGGTTCAGCGCAGGAGTTCAGTGCTGGGGGTTCAGTGCTGGGGGTCAGTATTGGGGTTTCAGTGTTAGGGTTCTGTGTTCAGGGTTAGTGTTGTGGTTCAGTGCTATGGCTCGGTGTTGGGGTTCAGTGGTGGGGGGTTCAGTGTTGGGGGTTCAGTGCTGGGGTTCAGTGTTGGGGTCCAGTGTTGGGGTTCAGTGCGGGAGTTCAGTGCTGGGGTTCAGTGCTGGGGGTTCAGTGTTGGGGTTCAGTATTGGGGGTTCGGTGTTAGGTTTCAGTGTTCAGGGTTAGTGTTGCGGTTCAGAGCTATGGCTCGGTGTTGGGGTTCAGTGGTGGGGGTTCAGTGTTGGGAGTTCAGTGTTGGGGGGTTCAGTGTTGGGAATCAGTGTTGGGCTTCATTGTTGGGGGTTGTGTGGTGGTGGTCCAGTGTTGGGGGTTCAGTGTTGGGGTTCAGTGTTGGGGTCCAGTGTGGGGGTTCAGTGAGGGTGTTCAGTGCTGGGATTCACTCTTGTAGGTTCAGTGGTGGGGTTCAGTGCTGGGAGGTCAGTGCTGGGGTTCAGTGTTGGGGTTCATTGGTGGGATCATTGGTGGGGGGTCGGTGTTGGGGTTCAGTGTTGGGGGCCAGTGTTGGGGTTCACTGTTGGGGGTCAGTGTTAGGGGCTCGGTGTTGGGGGTTCAGTGTTGGTGTTCAGTGTCAGGGTTCAGTGCTGGGGGTCAGTATTGGGGGTTCAGCGTTAGGTTCAGTGTTCAAGGTTTAGTGTTGGGGTTCAGTGCTATGCCTCGGTGTTGGGGTTCAGTGTTGGTGGTCCAGTGTTGGGGGTTCACTGTCGGGGTTCAGTTTTGGGGTCCAGTGTGGGGGTTCAATGTTGGGTTCAGTGCTGGGGTTCACTCTTGCGGGTTCAGTGTTGGGGTTCAGTGCTGGGAGGTCAGTGATGGGGTTCAGTGTTGGGGTCCAGTGTGGGGGTCCAGTGTTAGGGTTCAGTGCGGGAGTTCAGTGCTGCGGTTCAGTGTTGGGGCTCAGTGCTGGGAGGTCAGTGATGGCGTTCAGTGTTGGGGTCCAGTGTGGGAGTCCAGTGTTGGGGTTCAGTGCGGGAGTTCAGTGCTGGGGTTCAGTGTTGGGGTTCAGTTTTGGTGTTCTGCATTGGGAGTGCAGTGTTGGGGTTCAGTGGCAGTGTTCAGTGTTGTGGGGTTCAGTGTTGAGAATCTGTGTTGTGGGTTTTGTGTTGATGGTTCAGTGCTGGGGTTCAGTGTTGGGGTCCAGTGTGGGGGTTCAGCGCAGGAGTTCAGTGCTGGGGGTTCAGTGCTGGGGGTCAGTATTGGGGTTTCAGTGTTAGGGTTCAGTGTTCAGGGTTAGTGTTGGGGTTCAGTGCTATGGCTCGGTGTTGGGGTTCAGTGGTGGGGGGTTCAGTGTTGGGGGGTCAGTGTTGATGTTCAGTGTTGGGGTTTAATGTTGGGGTTCAGTGTTGGACTGGTCCGTTTTGGGGGTTCAGTGTTGGGTGTTCATTGTTGGGGGTTCAGTGTTGGGGGTTCAATGTTGGGTTTAGTGTTGGGGATCAGTGTTGGGGTGTTCAGTGTTGGGGGTCGGTGTTTGGGGGTGTCAGTGTTGGGGTTCAGTGTTGGGGGTTCGCTGTTGTGGGTTCAACTTTGGGGTTCAGTGTTAGGGTTCGGTGCTGGGGTTCGGTGTTGGGGTTCAGTGGTGGGGGTTCAGTGTTGGGGTTCAGTGTTAGGATTCAGTGTTGGGGTTCAGCGTTAGGGGCTCAGTTTTGGGGTCCCATGTCGGGGTTCTGTGTTGGGGGTCCAGTGTTGGGTTTCAGTATTAGGGTTCAGTGCTGGGGTCCAGTGCTGGTGTTCAGTGCTATGGCTCGGTGTTGGGTGTTCAGTGTTGGTGTTCAGTGTTGGGATTCAGTGTTGGGGGTTCAGTGTTGGGTGTTTTGTGTTGGTGGTTCAGTGTTGGGGGTTCAGTGCTGGGGTCCAGTGTGGGGGATCAGTGTTGGGGTTCAGTGTTGGGGTTCAGTTTTGGTGTTCAGCATTGGGAGTTCAGTGGTGGGGTTCAGTGGTGGCGTTCAGTGTTGGGGTTCATTGGTGGTGATTCGGTTTTGGGGTTCAGTAGTGGGGGTCAGTGTTGGGGTTCACTGTTTGGGTCCAGCGTTAGGGACTCAGTGTTGGGGGTTCAGTGTTGGGAATCTGTGTTGGTGGTTCTGTGTTGGGCGTTTTGTGTTGGTGGTTCAGTGTTGGGGGTTCAGTGCTGGGGTTCAGTGTTGGGGTCCAGTGTTGGGGTTCAGTGCGGGAGTTCAGTGCGGGGGTTCAGTGCTGGGGGTTCAGTGTTGGGGTTCAGTATTGGGGGTTCGGTGTTAGGTTTCAGTGTTCAGGGTTAGTGTTGGGGTTCAGAGCTATGGCTCGGTGTTGGGGTTCAGTGATGGGGGTTCAGTGTTGGGGGTTCAGTGTTGGGGGGTTCAGTGTTGGGAATCAGTGTTGGGCTTCATTGTTGGGGGTTGTGTGGTGGTAGTCCAGTGTTGGGGGTTCAGTGTTGGGGTTCAGTGTTGGGGTCCAGTGTGGGGGTTCAGTGAGGGTGTTCAGTGCTGGGATTCACTCTTGTGGGTTCAGTGGTGGGGTTCAGTGCTGGGAGGTCAGTGCTGGGGTTCAGTGTTGGGTGTTCAGTGTTGGGGTTCAGTGTTGGTGCTCTGCATTGGGAGTTCAGTGTTGGGGTTCAGTGTTGGGGTTCATTGGTGTGGTTCATTGGTGGGGGTTCGGTGTTGGGGTTCAGTGTTGGGTGCCAGTGTTGGGGTTCATTGGTGGCGGTTCGGTGTTGGGGTTCAGTGTTGGGGATTCAGTGTTGGGGTTCAGTATTGGGGTTCAGTGTTGGGGTTCAGTGTTGGGTGTTCAGTGTTGGGGTTCAGTGTTGGGCGTTTGTCAGCATTGGGGGGTCAGTGTTGATGTGTTCAGTGTTGGGGGTTCAGTGTCGGGGCTGGTCAGTGTTTGGGGTTCAGTGTTTGGGGGTTCAGTGTTGGTGTTCAGTGTTGGGGTTTAATGTTGGAGTTCAGTGTTGGCCGGGTCCGTTTTGGGGGTTCAGTGTTGGGTGTTGGGGTTCAATTTTGGGGATTCAGTGTTGGCGGTTCAGTGTCGGGGATTCAGTGTTGGGGTTCAGTGCTGGGGTTCAGTGTTGGGTGTTCAGTGTTGGGGTTCAGTGTTGGGCGTTTGTCAGCATTGGGGGGGTCAGTGTTGATGTGTTCAGTGTTGGGGGTTCAGTGTCGGGGCTGGTCAGTGTTTGGGGTTCAGTGTTTGGGGGTTCAGTGTTGGTGTTCAGTGTTGGGGTTTAATGTTGGGGTTCAGTGTTGGACGGGTCCGTTTTGGGGGTTCAGTGTTGGGTGTTCATTGCTGGGGGTTCAGTGTTGGGGTTCAGTGTTAGGGTTCAGTGTTGGGTTTCAGCGTTAGGGGCTCAGTTTTGCGGTCCCATGTCGGGGTTCTGTGTTGGGGGTCCAGTGTTGGGTTTCAGTATTAGGGTTCAGTGCTGGGGTCCAGTGCTGGTGTTCAGTGCTATGGCTCGGTGTTGGGTGTTCAGTGTTGGGGTTCAGTGTTGGGGGTTCAGTGTTGGGGGTTCAGTATTGGGGGTTTTGTGTTGGTGGTTCAGTGTTGGGGGTTCAGTGCTGGGGTCCAGTGTGGGGTTCAGTGGTGGGGTTCAGTGCTGGGAGGTCAGTGCTGGGGTTCAGTGTTGGGTGTTCAGTGTTGGGGTTCAGTGTTGGTGCTCAGCATTGGGAGTTCAGTTTTGGGGTTCAGTGTTGGGGTTCATTGGTGGGGTTCATTGGTTGGGGTTCGGTGTTGGGGTTCAGTGTTGGGTGCCAGTGTTGGGGTTCATTGGTGGGGTTCATTGGTGGCGGTTCGGTGTTGGGGTTCAGTGTTGGGGGTTCAGTGTTGGGGTTCAGTATTGGGGTTCAATTTTGGGGATTCAGTGTTGGCGGTTCAGTGTCGGGGATTCAGTGTTGGGGTTCAGTGTTGGGGTTCAGTGTTGGGGTTCAGTGTTGGGCGTTTGTCAGCATTGGGGGGTCAGTGTTGATGTGTTCAGTGTTGGGGGTTCAGTGTCGGGGCTGGTCAGTGTTTTGGGTTCAGTGTTTGGGGGTTCAGTGTTGGTGTTCAGTGTTGGACTGGTCCGTTTTGGGGGTTCAGTGTTGGGTGTTCATTGTTGGGGGTTCAGTTTTGGGGATTCAGTGTTGCGGGTTCAATGTTGGGTTTAGTGTTGGGGGTCAGTGTTGGGGTGTTCAGTGTTGGGGGTCGGTGTTTGGGGGTGTCAGTGTTGGGGTTCAGTGTTGGGGGTTCGCTGTTGTGGGTTCAACTGTGGGGTTCAGTGTTAGGGTTCGGTGCTGGGGTTCGGTGTTGGGGTTCAGTGGTAAGGGTTCAGTGTTGGGGTTCAGTGTTAGGGTTCAGTGTTGGGGTTCAGCGTTAGGGGCTCAGTTTTGGGGTCCCATGTCGGGGTTCTGTGTTGGGGGTCCAGTGTTGGGTTTCAGTATTAGGGTTCAGTGCTGGGGTCCAGTGCTGGTGTTCAGTGCTATGGCTCGGTGTTGGGTGTTCAGTGTTGGGGTTCAGTGTTGGGGTTCAGTGTTGGGAATCAGTGTTGGTGGTTCAGTATTGGGGGTTTTGTGTTGGTGGTTCAGTGTTGGGGGTTCAGTGCTGGGGCCCAGTGTGGGGTTCAGTGTTGGGGTTCAGTGTTGGGGTTCAGTTTTTGTGTTCAGCATTGGGAGTTCAGTGGGGGGGGTTCAGTGGTGGCGTTCAGTGTTGGGGTTCATTGGTGGTGATTCGGTTTTGGGGTTCAGTAGTGGGGGTCAGTGTTGGGGTTCACTGTTTGGGTCCAGCGTTAGGGACTCAGTGTTGGGGGTTCAGTGTTGGGAATCAGTGTTGGTGGTTCTGTGTTGGGCGTTTTGTGTTGGTGGTTCAGTGTTGGGGGGTCAGTGCTGGGGTTCAGTGTTGGGGTCCAGTGTTGGGGTTCAGTGCGGGAGTTCAGTGCTGGGGTTCAGTGCTGGGGGTTCAGTGTTGGGGTTCAGTATTGGGGGTTCGGTGTTAGGTTTCAGTGTTCAGGGTTAGTGTAGGGGTTCAGAGCTATGGCTCGGTGTTGGAGTTCAGTGGTGGGGGTTCAGTGTTGGGGGTTCAGTGTTGGGGGGTTCAGTGTTGGGAATCAGTGTTGGGCTTCATTGTTGGGGGTTGTGTGGTGGTGGGCCAGTGTTGGGGGTTCAGTGTTGGGGTTCAGTGTTGGGGTCCAGTGTGGGGGTTCAGTGAGGGTGTTCAGTGCTGGGATTCACTCTTGTAGGTTCAGTGGTGGGGTTCAGTGCTGGGAGGTCAGTGCTGGGGTTCAGTGTTGGGTGTTCAGTGTTGGGGTTCATTGGTGGGGTTCATTGGTGGGGGTTCGGTGTTGGGGTTCAGTGTTGGGGGCCAGTGTTGGGGTTCACTGTTGGGGGTCAGTGTTAGGGGCTCGGTGTTGGGGGTTCAGTGTTGGTGTTCAGTTTCAGGGTTCAGTGCTGGGGGTCAGTATTGGGGGTTCAGCGTTTGGTTCAGTGTTCAAGGTTTAGTGTTGGGGTTCAGTGCTATGACTCGGTGTTGGGGTTCAGTGTTGGTGGTCCAGTGTTGGGGGTTCACTGTCGGGGTTCAGTGTTGTGGTCCAGTGTGGGGGTTCAATGTTGGGTTCAGTGCTGGGGTTCACTCTTGCGGGTTCAGTGTTGGGGTTCAGTGCTGGGAGGTCAGTGATGGGGTTCAGTGTTGGGGTCCAGTGTGGGGGTCCAGTGTTAGGGTTCAGTGCGGGAGTTCAGTGCTGGGGTTCAGTGTTGGGGCTCAGTGCTGGGAGGTCAGTGATGGCGTTCAGTGTTGGGGTCCAGTGTGGGAGTCCAGTGTTGGGGTTCAGTGCGGGAGTTCAGTGCTGGGGTTCAGTGTTGGGGTTCAGTTTTGGTGTTCTGCATTGGGAGTGCAGTGTTGGGGTTCAGTGGCAGTGTTCAGTGTTGTGGGGTTCAGTGTTGAGAATCTGTGTTGTGGGTTTTGTGTTGGTGGTTCAGTGCTGGGGTTCAGTGTTGGGGTCCAGTGTGGGGGTTCAGCGCAGGAGTTCAGTGCTGGGGGTTCAGTGCTGGGGGTCAGTATTGAGGTTTCAGTGTTAGGGTTCAGTGTTCAGGGTTAGTGTTGGGGTTCAGTGCTATGGCTCGGTGTTGGGGTTCAGTGGTGGGGGGTTCAGTGTTGGGGGGTCAGTGTTGATGTTCAGTGTTGGGGTTTAATGTTGGGGTTCAGTGTTGGACTGGTCCGTTTTGGGGGTTCAGTGTTGGGTGTTCATTGTTGGGGGTTCAGTGTTGGGGATTCAGTGTTGGGGGTTCAATGTTGGGTTTAGTGTTGGGGGTCAGTGTTGGGGTGTTCAGTGTTGGGGGTCGGTGTTTGGGGGTGTCAGTGCTGGGGTTCAGTGTTGGGGGTTCGCTGTTGTGGGTTCAACTTTGGGGTTCAGTGTTAGGGTTCGGTGCTGGGGTTCGGTGTTGGGGTTCAGTGGTGGGGGTTCAGTGTTGGGGTTCAGTGTTAGGGTTCAGTGTTGGGGTTCAGCGTTAGGGGCTCAGTTTTGGGGTCCCATGTCGGGGTTCTGTGTTGGGGGTCCAGTGTTGGGTTTCAGTATTAGGGTTCAGTGCTGGGGTCCAGTGCTGGTGTTCAGTGCTATGGCTCGGTGTTGGGTGTTCAGTGTTGGGGTTCAGTGTTGGGATTCAGTGTTGGGGGTTCAGTGTTGGGTGTTTTGTGTTGGTGGTTCAGTGTTGGGGGTTCAGTGCTGGGGTCCAGTGTGGGGGTTCAGTGTTGGGGTTCAGTGTTGGGGTTCAGTTTTGGTGTTCAGCATTGGGAGTTCAGTGGTGGGGTTGAGTGGTGGCGTTCAGTGTTGGGGTTCATTGGTGGTGATTCGGTTTTGGGGTTCAGTAGTGGGGGTCAGTGTTGGGGTTCACTGTTTGGGTCCAGCGTTAGGGACTCAGTGTTGGGGGTTCAGTGTTGGGAATCAGTGTTGGTGGTTCTGTGTTGGGCGTTTTGTGTTGGTGGTTCAGTGTTGGGGGTTCAGTGCTGGGGTTCAGTGTTGGGGTTCAGTGTTGGGCGTTTGTCAGCATTGGGGGGTCAGTGTTGATGTGTTCAGTGTTGGGGGTTCAGTGTCGGGGCTGGTCAGTGTTTGGGGTTCAGTGTTTGGGGGTTCAGTGTTGGTGTTCAGTGTTGGGGTTTAATGTTGGAGTTCAGTGTTGGCCGGGTCCGTTTTGGGGGTTCAGTGTTGGGTGTTGGGGTTCAATTTTGGGGATTCAGTGTTGGCGGTTCAGTGTCGGGGATTCAGTGTTGGGGTTCAGTGCTGGGGTTCAGTGTTGGGTGTTCAGTGTTGGGGTTCAGTGTTGGGCGTTTGTCAGCATTGGGGGGGTCAGTGTTGATGTGTTCAGTGTTGGGGGTTCAGTGTCGGGGCTGGTCAGTGTTTGGGGTTCAGTGTTTGGGGGTTCAGTGTTGGTGTTCAGTGTTGGGGTTTAATGTTGGGGTTCAGTGTTGGACGGGTCCGTTTTGGGGGTTCAGTGTTGGGTGTTCATTGCTGGGGGTTCAGTGTTGGGGTTCAGTGTTAGGGTTCAGTGTTGGGTTTCAGCGTTAGGGGCTCAGTTTTGCGGTCCCATGTCGGGGTTCTGTGTTGGGGGTCCAGTGTTGGGTTTCAGTATTAGGGTTCAGTGCTGGGGTCCAGTGCTGGTGTTCAGTGCTATGGCTCGGTGTTGGGTGTTCAGTGTTGGGGTTCAGTGTTGGGGGTTCAGTGTTGGGGGTTCAGTATTGGGGGTTTTGTGTTGGTGGTTCAGTGTTGGGGGTTCAGTGCTGGGGTCCAGTGTGGGGTTCAGTGGTGGGGTTCAGTGCTGGGAGGTCAGTGCTGGGGTTCAGTGTTGGGTGTTCAGTGTTGGGGTTCAGTGTTGGTGCTCAGCATTGGGAGTTCAGTTTTGGGGTTCAGTGTTGGGGTTCATTGGTGGGGTTCATTGGTTGGGGTTCGGTGTTGGGGTTCAGTGTTGGGTGCCAGTGTTGGGGTTCATTGGTGGGGTTCATTGGTGGCGGTTCGGTGTTGGGGTTCAGTGTTGGGGGTTCAGTGTTGGGGTTCAGTATTGGGGTTCAATTTTGGGGATTCAGTGTTGGCGGTTCAGTGTCGGGGATTCAGTGTTGGGGTTCAGTGTTGGGGTTCAGTGTTGGGGTTCAGTGTTGGGCGTTTGTCAGCATTGGGGGGTCAGTGTTGATGTGTTCAGTGTTGGGGGTTCAGTGTCGGGGCTGGTCAGTGTTTTGGGTTCAGTGTTTGGGGGTTCAGTGTTGGTGTTCAGTGTTGGACTGGTCCGTTTTGGGGGTTCAGTGTTGGGTGTTCATTGTTGGGGGTTCAGTTTTGGGGATTCAGTGTTGCGGGTTCAATGTTGGGTTTAGTGTTGGGGGTCAGTGTTGGGGTGTTCAGTGTTGGGGGTCGGTGTTTGGGGGTGTCAGTGTTGGGGTTCAGTGTTGGGGGTTCGCTGTTGTGGGTTCAACTGTGGGGTTCAGTGTTAGGGTTCGGTGCTGGGGTTCGGTGTTGGGGTTCAGTGGTAAGGGTTCAGTGTTGGGGTTCAGTGTTAGGGTTCAGTGTTGGGGTTCAGCGTTAGGGGCTCAGTTTTGGGGTCCCATGTCGGGGTTCTGTGTTGGGGGTCCAGTGTTGGGTTTCAGTATTAGGGTTCAGTGCTGGGGTCCAGTGCTGGTGTTCAGTGCTATGGCTCGGTGTTGGGTGTTCAGTGTTGGGGTTCAGTGTTGGGGTTCAGTGTTGGGAATCAGTGTTGGTGGTTCAGTATTGGGGGTTTTGTGTTGGTGGTTCAGTGTTGGGGGTTCAGTGCTGGGGCCCAGTGTGGGGTTCAGTGTTGGGGTTCAGTGTTGGGGTTCAGTTTTTGTGTTCAGCATTGGGAGTTCAGTGGGGGGGGTTCAGTGGTGGCGTTCAGTGTTGGGGTTCATTGGTGGTGATTCGGTTTTGGGGTTCAGTAGTGGGGGTCAGTGTTGGGGTTCACTGTTTGGGTCCAGCGTTAGGGACTCAGTGTTGGGGGTTCAGTGTTGGGAATCAGTGTTGGTGGTTCTGTGTTGGGCGTTTTGTGTTGGTGGTTCAGTGTTGGGGGGTCAGTGCTGGGGTTCAGTGTTGGGGTCCAGTGTTGGGGTTCAGTGCGGGAGTTCAGTGCTGGGGTTCAGTGCTGGGGGTTCAGTGTTGGGGTTCAGTATTGGGGGTTCGGTGTTAGGTTTCAGTGTTCAGGGTTAGTGTAGGGGTTCAGAGCTATGGCTCGGTGTTGGAGTTCAGTGGTGGGGGTTCAGTGTTGGGGGTTCAGTGTTGGGGGGTTCAGTGTTGGGAATCAGTGTTGGGCTTCATTGTTGGGGGTTGTGTGGTGGTGGGCCAGTGTTGGGGGTTCAGTGTTGGGGTTCAGTGTTGGGGTCCAGTGTGGGGGTTCAGTGAGGGTGTTCAGTGCTGGGATTCACTCTTGTAGGTTCAGTGGTGGGGTTCAGTGCTGGGAGGTCAGTGCTGGGGTTCAGTGTTGGGTGTTCAGTGTTGGGGTTCATTGGTGGGGTTCATTGGTGGGGGTTCGGTGTTGGGGTTCAGTGTTGGGGGCCAGTGTTGGGGTTCACTGTTGGGGGTCAGTGTTAGGGGCTCGGTGTTGGGGGTTCAGTGTTGGTGTTCAGTTTCAGGGTTCAGTGCTGGGGGTCAGTATTGGGGGTTCAGCGTTTGGTTCAGTGTTCAAGGTTTAGTGTTGGGGTTCAGTGCTATGACTCGGTGTTGGGGTTCAGTGTTGGTGGTCCAGTGTTGGGGGTTCACTGTCGGGGTTCAGTGTTGTGGTCCAGTGTGGGGGTTCAATGTTGGGTTCAGTGCTGGGGTTCACTCTTGCGGGTTCAGTGTTGGGGTTCAGTGCTGGGAGGTCAGTGATGGGGTTCAGTGTTGGGGTCCAGTGTGGGGGTCCAGTGTTAGGGTTCAGTGCGGGAGTTCAGTGCTGGGGTTCAGTGTTGGGGCTCAGTGCTGGGAGGTCAGTGATGGCGTTCAGTGTTGGGGTCCAGTGTGGGAGTCCAGTGTTGGGGTTCAGTGCGGGAGTTCAGTGCTGGGGTTCAGTGTTGGGGTTCAGTTTTGGTGTTCTGCATTGGGAGTGCAGTGTTGGGGTTCAGTGGCAGTGTTCAGTGTTGTGGGGTTCAGTGTTGAGAATCTGTGTTGTGGGTTTTGTGTTGGTGGTTCAGTGCTGGGGTTCAGTGTTGGGGTCCAGTGTGGGGGTTCAGCGCAGGAGTTCAGTGCTGGGGGTTCAGTGCTGGGGGTCAGTATTGAGGTTTCAGTGTTAGGGTTCAGTGTTCAGGGTTAGTGTTGGGGTTCAGTGCTATGGCTCGGTGTTGGGGTTCAGTGGTGGGGGGTTCAGTGTTGGGGGGTCAGTGTTGATGTTCAGTGTTGGGGTTTAATGTTGGGGTTCAGTGTTGGACTGGTCCGTTTTGGGGGTTCAGTGTTGGGTGTTCATTGTTGGGGGTTCAGTGTTGGGGATTCAGTGTTGGGGGTTCAATGTTGGGTTTAGTGTTGGGGGTCAGTGTTGGGGTGTTCAGTGTTGGGGGTCGGTGTTTGGGGGTGTCAGTGCTGGGGTTCAGTGTTGGGGGTTCGCTGTTGTGGGTTCAACTTTGGGGTTCAGTGTTAGGGTTCGGTGCTGGGGTTCGGTGTTGGGGTTCAGTGGTGGGGGTTCAGTGTTGGGGTTCAGTGTTAGGGTTCAGTGTTGGGGTTCAGCGTTAGGGGCTCAGTTTTGGGGTCCCATGTCGGGGTTCTGTGTTGGGGGTCCAGTGTTGGGTTTCAGTATTAGGGTTCAGTGCTGGGGTCCAGTGCTGGTGTTCAGTGCTATGGCTCGGTGTTGGGTGTTCAGTGTTGGGGTTCAGTGTTGGGATTCAGTGTTGGGGGTTCAGTGTTGGGTGTTTTGTGTTGGTGGTTCAGTGTTGGGGGTTCAGTGCTGGGGTCCAGTGTGGGGGTTCAGTGTTGGGGTTCAGTGTTGGGGTTCAGTTTTGGTGTTCAGCATTGGGAGTTCAGTGGTGGGGTTGAGTGGTGGCGTTCAGTGTTGGGGTTCATTGGTGGTGATTCGGTTTTGGGGTTCAGTAGTGGGGGTCAGTGTTGGGGTTCACTGTTTGGGTCCAGCGTTAGGGACTCAGTGTTGGGGGTTCAGTGTTGGGAATCAGTGTTGGTGGTTCTGTGTTGGGCGTTTTGTGTTGGTGGTTCAGTGTTGGGGGTTCAGTGCTGGGGTTCAGTGTTGGGGTCCAGTGTTGGGGTTCAGTGCGGGAGTTCAGTGCTGGGGTTCAGTGCTGGGGGTTCAGTGTTGGGGTTCAGTATTGGGGTTCGGTGTTAGGTTTCAGTGTTCAGGGTTAGTGTTGAGGTTCAGAGCTATGGCTCGGTGTTGGGGTTCAGTGGTGGGGGTTCAGTGTTGGGGGTTCAGTGTTGGGGGGTTCAGTGTTGGGCTTCATTGTTGGGGGTTGTGTGGTGGTGGTCCAGTGTTGGGGGTTCAGTGTTGGGGTTCAGTGTTGGGGTCCAGTGTGGGGGTTCAGTGAGGGTGTTCATTGCTGGGATTCACTCTTGTGGGTTCAGTAGTGGGGTTCAGTGCTGGGAGGTCAGTGCTGGGGTTCAGTGTTGGGTTCATTGGTGGGGTTAATTGGTGGGGGTTAATTGGTGGGGGTTCGGTGTTGGGGTTCAGTGTTGAGTGCCAGTGTTGGGGTTCATTGGTGGCGGATCGGTGTTGGGGTTCAGTGTTGGGGATTCAGTGTTGGGGTTCAGTATTGGGGTTCAATTTTGGGGATTCAGTGTTGGCGGTTCAGTGTCTGGGATTCAGTGTTGGGGTTCAGTGTTGGGGTTCAGTGTTGGGTGTTCAGTGTTGGGGTTCAGTGTTGGGCGTTTGTCAGCGTTGGGGGGTCAGTGTTGATGTGTTCAGTGTTGGGGGTTCAGTGCTGGGAGGTCAGTGATGGGGTTCAGTGTTGGGGTCCAGTGTGGGGGTCCAGTGTTAGGGTTCAGTGCGGGAGTTCAGTGCTGGGGTTCAGTGTTGGGGCTCAGTGCTGGGAGGTCAGTGATGGGGTTGTGTGTTTGGGTCCAGTGTGGGAGTCCAGTGTTGGGGTTCAGTGCGGGAGTTCAGTGCTGGGGTTCAGTGTTGGGGTTCAGTTTTGGTGTTCTGCATTGGGAGTGCAGTGTTGGGGTTCAGTGGCAGTGTTCAGTGTTGTGGGGTTCAGTGTTGAGAATCTGTGTTGTGGGTTTTGTGTTGGTGGTTCAGTGCTGGGGTTCAGTGTTGGGGTCCAGTGTGGGGGTTCAGCGCAGGAGTTCAGTGCTGGGGGTTCAGTGCTGGGGGTCAGTATTGGGGTTTCAGTGTTAGGGTTCAGTGTTCAGGGTTAGTGTTGTGGTTCAGTGCTATGGCTCGGTGTTGGGGTTCAGTGGTGGGGGGTTCAGTGTTGGGGGGTCAGTGTTGGTGTTCAGTGTTGGGGTTTAATGTTGGGGTTCAGTGTTGGACTGGTCCGTTTTGGGGGTTCAGTGTTGGGTGTTCATTGTTGGGGGTTCAGTGTTGGGGATTCGGTGTTGGGGGTTCAATGTTGGGTTTAGTGTTGGGGGTCAGTGTTGGGGTGTTCAGTGTTGGGGGTCAGTGTTGGGGTGTTCAGTGTTGGGGGTCGGTGTTTGGGGGTGTCAGTGTTGGGGTTCAGTGTTGGGGGTTCGCTGTTGTGGGTTCAACTTTGGGGTTCAGTGTTAGGATTCGGTGCTGGGGTTCGGTGTTGGGGTTCAGTGGTGGGGGTTCAGTGTTGGGGTTCAAGGTTAGGATTCAGTGTTGGGGTTCAGCGTTAGGGGCTCAGTTTTGGGGTCCCATGTCGGGGTTCTGTGTTGGGGGTCCAGTGTTGGGTTTCAGTATTAGGGTTCAGTGCTGGGGTCCAGTGCTGGTGTTCAGTGCTGGGAGGTCAGTGCTGGGGTTCAGTGTTGGGTTCATTGGTGGGATTCATTGGTGGGGGTTCGGTGTTGGGGTTCAGTGTTGAGTGCCAGTGTTGGGGTTCATTGGTGGGGTTCATTGGTGGCGGATCGGTGTTGGGGTTCAGTGTTGGGGATTCAGTGTTGGGGTTCAGTATTGGGGTTCAATTTTGGGGATTCAGTGTTGGCGGTTCAGTGTCGGGGATTCAGTGTTGGGGTTCAGTTTTGGGGTTCAGTGTTGGGTGTTCAGTGTTGGGGTTCAGTGTTGGGCGTTTGTCAGCGTTGGGGGGTCAGTGTTGATGTGTTCAGTGTTGGGGGTTCAGTGCTGGGAGGTCAGTGATGGGGTTCAGTGTTGGGGTCCAGTGTGGGGGTCCAGTGTTAGGGTTCAGTGCGGGAGTTCAGTGCTGGGGTTCAGTGTTGGGGCTCAGTGCTGGGAGGTCAGTGATGGGGTTGTGTGTTTGGGTCCAGTGTGGAGTCCAGTGTTGGGGTTCAGTGCGGGAGTTCAGTGCTGGGGTTCAGTGTTGGGGTTCAGTTTTGGTGTTCTGCATTGGGAGTGCAGTGTTGGGGTTCAGCGGCAGTGTTCAGTGTTGTGGGGTTCAGTGTTGAGAATCTGTGTTGTGGGTTTTGTGTTGGTGGTTCAGTGCTGGGGTTCAGTGTTGGGGTCCAGTGTGGGGGTTCAGCGCAGGAGTTCAGTGCTGGGGGTTCAGTGCTGGGGGTCAGTATTGGGGTTTCAGTGTTAGGGTTCAGTGTTCAGGGTTAGTGTTGTGGTTCAGTGCTATGGCTCGGTGTTGGGGTTCAGTGGTGGGGGGTTCAGTGTTGGGGGGTCAGTGTTGGTGTTCAGTGTTGGGGTTTAATGTTGGGGTTCAGTGTTGGACTGGTCCGTTTTGGGGGTTCGGTGTTGGGTGTTCATTGTTGGGGGTTCAGTGTTGGGGATTCAGTGTTGGGGGTTCAATGTTGGGTTTAGTGTTGGGGGTCAGTGTTGGGGTGTTCAGTGTTGGGGGTCAGTGTTGGGGTGTTCAGTGTTGGGGGTCGGTGTTTGGGGGTGTCAGTGTTGGGGTTCAGTGTTGGGGGTTCTCTGTTGTGCGTTCAACTTTGCGGTTCAGTGTTAGGATTCGGTGCTGGGGTTCAGCGTTAGGGGCTCAGTTTTGGGGTCCCATGTCGGGGTTCTGTGTTGGGGGTCCAGTGTTGGGTTTCAGTATTAGGGTTCAGTGCTGGGGTCCAGTGCTGGTGTTCAGTGCTATGGCTCGGTGTTGGGTGTTCAGTGTTGGTGTTCAGTGTTGGGATTCAGTGTTGGGGGTTCAGTGTTGGGTGTTTTGTGTTGGTGGTTCAGTGTTGGGGGTTCAGTGCTGGGGTCCAGTGTGGGGGTTCAGTGTTGGGGTTCAGTGTTGGGGTTCAGTTTTGGTGTTCAGCATTGGGAGTTCAGTGGTGGGGTTCAGTGGTGGCGTTCAGTGTTGGGGTTCATTGGTGGTGATTCGGTTTTGGGGTTCAGTAGTGGGGGTCAGTGTTGGGGTTCACTGTTTGGGTCCAGCGTTAGGGACTCAGTGTTAGGGGTTCAGTGTTGGGAATCAGTGTTGGTGGTTCTGTGTTGGGCGTTTTGTGTTGGTGGTTCAGTGTTGGGGGTTCAGTGCTGGGGTTCAGTGTTGGGGTCCAGTGTTGGGGTTCAGTGCGGGAGTTCAGTGCTGGGGTTCAGTGCTGGGGGTTCAGTGTTGGGGTTCAGTATTGGGGGTTCGGTGTTAGGTTTCAGTGTTCAGGGTTAGTGTTGCGGTTCAGAGCTATGGCTCGGTGTTGGGGTTCAGTGGTGGGGGTTCAGTGTTGGGGGTTCAGTGTTGGGGGGTTCAGTGTTGGGAATCAGTGTTGGGCTTCATTGTTGGGGGTTGTGTGGTGGTGGTCCAGTGTTGGGGGTTCAGTGTTGGGGTTCAGTGTTGGGGTCCAGTGTGGGGGTTCAGTGAGGGTGTTCATTGCTGGGATTCACTCTTGTGGGTTCAGTGGTGGGGTTCAGTGCTGGGAGGTCAGTGCTGGGGTTCAGTGTTGGGTTCATTGGTGGGGTTCATTGGTGGGGGTTCCGTGTTGGGGTTCAGTGTTGAGTGCCAGTGTTGGGGTTCATTGGTGGGGTTCATTGGTGGCGGATCGGTGTTGGGGTTCAGTGTTGGGGATTCAGTGTTGGGGTTCAGTATTGGGGTTCAATTTTGGGGATTCAGTGTTGGCGGTTCAGTGTCGGGGATTCAGTGTTGGGGTTCAGTGTTGGGGTTCAGTGTTGGGTGTTCAGTGTTGGGGTTCAGTGTTGGGCGTTTGTCAGCGTTGGGGGGTCAGTGTTGATGTGTTCAGTGTTGGGGGTTCAGTGCTGGGAGGTCAGTGATGGGGTTCAGTGTTGGGGTCCAGTGTGGGGGTCCAGTGTTAGGGTTCAGTGCGGGAGTTCAGTGCTGGGGTTCAGTGTTGGGGCTCAGTGCTGGGAGGTCAGTGATGGGGTTGTGTGTTTGGGTCCAGTGTGGGAGTCCAGTGTTGGGGTTCAGTGCGGGAGTTCAGTGCTGGGGTTCAGTGTTGGGGTTCAGTTTTGGTGTTCTGCATTGGGAGTGCAGTGTTGGGGTTCAGTGGCAGTGTTCAGTGTTGTGGGGTTCAGTGTTGAGAATCTGTGTTGTGGGTTTTGTGTTGGTGGTTCAGTGCTGGGGTTCAGTGTTGGGGTCCAGTGTGGGGGTTCAGCGCAGGAGTTCAGTGCTGGGGGTTCAGTGCTGGGGGTCAGTATTGGGGTTTCAGTGTTAGGGTTCAGTGTTCAGGGTTAGTGTTGTGGTTCAGTGCTATGGCTCGGTGTTGGGGTTCAGTGGTGGGGGGTTCAGTGTTGGGGGGTCAGTGTTGGTGTTCAGTGTTGGGGTTTAATGTTGGGGTTCAGTGTTGGACTGGTCCGTTTTGGGGGTTCAGTGTTGGGTGTTCATTGTTGGGGGTTCAGTGTTGGGGATTCGGTGTTGGGGGTTCAATGTTGGGTTTAGTGTTGGGGGTCAGTGTTGGGGTGTTCAGTGTTGGGGGTCAGTGTTGGGGTGTTCAGTGTTGGGGGTCGGTGTTTGGGGGTGTCAGTGTTGGGGTTCAGTGTTGGGGGTTCGCTGTTGTGGGTTCAACTTTGGGGTTCAGTGTTAGGATTCGGTGCTGGGATTCCGTGTTGGGGTTCAGTGGTGGGGGTTCAGTGTTGGGGTTCAATGTTAGGATTCAGTGTTGGGGTTCAGCGTTAGGGGCTCAGTTTTGGGGTCCCATGTCGGGGTTCTGTGTTGGGGGTCCAGTGTTGGGTTTCAGTATTAGGGTTCAGTGCTGGGGTCCAGTGCTGGTGTTCAGTGCTGGGAGGTCAGTGCTGGGGTTCAGTTTTGGGTTCATTGGTGGGGTTCATTGGTGGGGGTTCGGTGTTGGGGTTCAGTGTTGAGTGCCAGTGTTGGGGTTCATTGGTGGGGTTCATTGGTGGCGGATCGGTGTTGGGGTTCAGTGTTGGGGATTCAGTGTTGGGGTTCAGTATTGGGGTTCAATTTTGGGGATTCAGTGTTGGCGGTTCAGTGTCGGGGATTCAGTGTTGGGGTTCAGTGTTGGGGTTCAGTGTTGGGTGTTCAGTGTTGGGGTTCAGTGTTGGGCGTTTGTCAGCGTTGGGGGGTCAGTGTTGATGTGTTCAGTGTTGGGGGTTCAGTGCTGGGAGGTCAGTGATGGGGTTCAGTGTTGGGGTCCAGTGTGGGGGTCCAGTGTTAGGGTTCAGTGCGGGAGTTCAGTGCTGGGGTTCAGTGTTGGGGCTCAGTGCTGGGAGGTCAGTGATGGGGTTGTGTGTTTGGGTCCAGTGTGGGAGTCCAGTGTTGGGGTTCAGTGCGGGAGTTCAGTGCTGGGGTTCAGTGTTGGGGTTCAGTTTTGGTGTTCTGCATTGGGAGTGCAGTGTTGGGGTTCAGTGGCAGTGTTCAGTGTTGTGGGGTTCAGTGTTGAGAATCTGTGTTGTGTGTTTTGTGTTGGTGGTTCAGTGCTGGGGTTCAGTGTTGGGGTCCAGTGTGGGGGTTCAGCGCAGGAGTTCAGTGCTGGGGGTTCAGTGCTGGGGGTCAGTATTGGGGTTTCAGTGTTAGGGTTCAGTGTTCAGGGTTAGTGTTGTGGTTCAGTGCTATGGCTCGGTGTTGGGGTTCAGTGGTGGGGGGTTCAGTGTTGGGGGGTCAGTGTTGGTGTTCAGTGTTGGGGTTTAATGTTGGGGTTCAGTGTTGGACTGGTCCGTTTTGGGGGTTCGGTGTTGGGTGTTCATTGTTGGGGGTTCAGTGTTGGGGATTCAGTGTTGGGGGTTCAATGTTGGGTTTAGTGTTGGGGGTCAGTGTTGGGGTGTTCAGTGTTGGGGGTCAGTGTTGGGGTGTTCAGTGTTGGGGGTCGGTGTTTGGGGGTGTCAGTGTTGGGGTTCAGTGTTGGGGGTTCGCTGTTGTGGGTTCAACTTTTCGGTTCAGTGTTAGGATTCGGTGCTGGGGTTCAGCGTTAGGGGCTCAGTTTTGGGGTCCCATGTCGGGGTTCTGTGTTGGGGGTCCAGTGTTGGGTTTCAGTATTAGGGTTCAGTGCTGGGGTCCAGTGCTGGTGTTCAGTGCTATGGCTCGGTGTTGGGTGTTCAGTGTTGGTGTTCAGTGTTGGGATTCAGTGTTGGGGGTTCAGTGTTGGGTGTTTTGTGTTGGTGGTTCAGTGTTGGGGGTTCAGTGCTGGGGTCCAGTGTGGGGGTTCAGTGTTGGGGTTCAGTGTTGGGATTCAGTTTTGGTGTTCAGCATTGGGAGTTCAGTGGTGGGGTTCAGTGGTGGCGTTCAGTGTTGGGGTTCATTGGTGGTGATTCGGTTTTGGGGTTCAGTAGTGGGGGTCAGTGTTGGGGTTCACTGATTGGGTCCAGCGTTAGGGACTCAGTGTTGGGGGTTCAGTGTTGGGAATCAGTGTTGGTGGTTCTGTGTTGGGCGTTTTGTGTTGGTGGTTCAGTGTTGGGGGTTCAGTGCTGGGGTTCAGTGTTGGGGTCCAGTGTTGGGGTTCAGTGCGGGAGTTCAGTGCTGGGGTTCAGTGCTGGGGGTTCAGTGTTGGGGTTCAGTATTGGGGGTTCGGTGTTAGGTTTCAGTGTTCAGGGTTAGTGTTGCGGTTCAGAGCTATGGCTCGGTGTTGGGGTTCAGTGGTGGGGGTTCAGTGTTGGGGGTTCAGTGTTGGGGGGTTCAGTGTTGGGAATCAGTGTTGGGCTTCATTGTTGGGGGTTGTGTGGTGGCGGTCCAGTGTTGGGGGTTCAGTGTTGGGGTTCAGTGTTGGGGTCCAGTGTGGGGGTTCAGTGAGGGTGTTCATTGCTGGGATTCACTCTTGTGGGTTCAGTGGTGGGGTTCAGTGCTGGGAGGTCAGTGCTGGGGTTCAGTGTTGGGTTCATTGGTGGGGTTCATTGGTGGGGGTTCAGTGTTGGGGTTCAGTGTTGAGTGCCAGTGTTGGGGTTCATTGGTGGGGGTTCATTGGTGGCGGATCGGTGTTGGGGTTCAGTGTTGGGGATTCAGTGTTGGGGTTCAGTATTGGGGTTCAATTTTGGGGTTTCAGTATTAGGGTTCAGTGCTGGGGTCCAGTGCTGGTGTTCAGTGCTATGGCTCGGTGTTGGGTGTTCAGTGTTGGTGTTCAGTGTTGGGATTCAGTGTTGGGGGTTCAGTGTTGGGTGTTTTGTGTTGGTGGTTCAGTGTTGGGGGTTCAGTGCTGGGGTCCAGTGTGGGGGTTCAGTGTTGGGGTTCAGTGTTGGGGTTCAGTTTTGGTGTTCAGCATTGGGAGTTCAGTGGTGGGGTTCAGTGGTGGCGTTCAGTGTTGGGGTTCATTGGTGGTGATTCGGTTTTGGGGTTCAGTAGTGGGGGTCAGTGTTGGGGTTCACTGTTTGGGTCCAGCGTTAGGGACTCAGTGTTGGGGGTTCAGTGTTGGGAATCTGTGTTGGTGGTTCTGTGTTGGGCGTTTTGTGTTGGTGGTTCAGTGTTGGGGGTTCAGTTCTGGGGTTCAGTGTTGGGGTCCAGTGTTGGGGTTCAGTGCGGGAGTTCAGTGCTGGGGTTCAGTGCTGGGGGTTCAGTGTTGGGGTTCAGTATTGGGGGTTCGGTGTTAGGTTTCAGTGTTCAGGGTTAGTGTTGGGGTTCAGAGCTATGGCTCGGTGTTGGGGTTCAGTGATGGGGGTTCAGTGTTGGGGGTTCAGTGTTGGGGGGTTCAGTGTTGGGAATCAGTGTTGGGCTTCATTGTTGGGGGTTGTGTGGTGGTAGTCCAGTGTTGGGGGTTCAGTGTTGGGGTTCAGTGTTGGGGTCCAGTGTGGGGGTTCAGTGAGGGTGTTCAGTGCTGGGATTCACTCTTGTGGGTTCAGTGGTGGGGTTCAGTGCTGGGAGGTCAGTGCTGGGGTTCAGTGTTGGGTGTTCAGTGTTGGGGTTCAGTGTTGGTGCTCTGCATTGGGAGTTCAGTGTTGGGGTTCAATGTTGGGGTTCATTGGTGGGGTTCATTGGTGGGGGTTCGGTGTTGGGGTTCAGTGTTGGGTGCCAGTGTTGGGGTTCATTGGTGGCGGCTCGGTGTTAGGGTTCAGTGTTGGGGATTCAGTGTTGGGGTTCAGTATTGGGGTTCAGTGTTGGGGTTCAGTGTTGGGTGTTCAGTGTTGGGTTTCAGTGTTGGGCGTTTGTCAGCATTGGGGGGGTCAGTGTTGATGTGTTCAGTGTTGGGGGTTCAGTGTCGGGGCTGATCAGTGTTTGGGGTTCAGTGTTTGGGGGTTCAGTGTTGGTGTTCAGTGTTGGGGTTTAATGTTGGAGTTCAGTGTTGGCCGGGTCCGTTTTGGGGGTTCAGTGTTGGGTGTTGGGGTTCAATTTTGGGGATTCAGTGTTGGCGGTTCAGTGTCGGGGATTCAGTGTTGGGGTTCAGTGCTGGGGTTCAGTGTTGGGTGTTCAGTGTTGGGGTTCAGTGTTGGGCGTTTGTCAGCATTGGGGGGGTCAGTGTTGATGTGTTCAGTGTTGGGGGTTCAGTGTCGGGGCTGGTCAGTGTTTGGGGTTCAGTGTTTGGGGGTTCAGTGTTGGTGTTCAGTGTTGGGGTTTAATGTTGGGGTTCAGTGTTGGACGGGTCCGTTTTGGGGGTTCAGTGTTGGGTGTTCATTGTTGGGGGTTCAGTGTTGGGGTTCAGTGTTAGGGTTCAGTGTTGGGTTTCAGCGTTAGGGGCTCAGTTTTGCGGTCCCATGTCGGGGTTCTGTGTTGGGGGTCCAGTGTTGGGTTTCAGTATTAGGGTTCAGTGCTGGGGTCCAGTGCTGGTGTTCAGTGCTATGGCTCGGTGTTGGGTGTTCAGTGTTGGGGTTCAGTGTTGGGGGTTCAGTGTTGGTGGTTCAGTATTGGGGGTTTTGTGTTGGTGGTTCAGTGTTGGGGGTTCAGTGCTGGGGTCCAGTGTGGGGTTCAGTGGTGGGGTTCAGTGCTGGGAGGTCAGTGCTGGGGTTCAGTGTTGGGTGTTCAGTGTTGGGGTTCAGTGTTGGTGCTCAGCATTGGGAGTTCAGTGTTGGGGTTCAGTGTTGGGGTTCATTGGTGGGGTTCATTGGTTGGGGTTCGGTGTTGGGGTTCAGTGTTGGGTGCCAGTGTTGGGGTTCATTGGTGGGGTTCATTGGTGGCGGTTCGGTGTTGGGGTTCAGTGTTTGGGGTTCAGTGTTGGGGTTCAGTATTGGGGTTCAATTTTGGGGATTCAGTGTTGGCGGTTCAGTGTCGGGGATTCAGTGTTGGGGTTCAGTGTTGGTGTTCAGTGTTGGGGTTCAGTGTTGGGCGTTTGTCAGCATTGGGGGGTCAGTGTTGATGTGTTCAGTGTTGGGGGTTCAGTGTCGGGGCTGGTCAGTGTTTTGGGTTCAGTGTTTGGGGGTTCAGTGTTGGTGTTCAGTGTTGGACTGGTCCGTTTTGGGGGTTCAGTGTTGGGTGTTCATTGTTGGGGGTTCAGTGTTGGGGATTCAGTGTTGGGGGTTCAATGTTGGGTTTAGTGTTGGGGGTCAGTGTTGGGGTGTTCAGTGTTGGGGGTCGGTGTTTGGGGGTGTCAGTGTTGGGGTTCAGTGTTGGGGGTTCGCTGTTGTGGGTTCAACTGTGGGGTTCAGTGTTAGGGTTCGGTGCTGGGGTTCGGTGTTGGGGTTCAGTGGTAAGGGTTCAGTGTTGGGGTTCAGTGTTAGGGTTCAGTGTTGGGGTTCAGCGTTAGGGGCTCAGTTTTGGGGTCCCATGTCGGGGTTCTGTGTTGGGGGTCCAGTGTTGGGTTTCAGTATTAGGGTTCAGTGCTGGGGTCCAGTGCTGGTGTTCAGTGCTATGGCTCGGTGTTGGGTGTTCAGTGTTGGGGTTCAGTGTTGGGGGTTCAGTGTTGGGAATCAGTGTTGGTGGTTCAGTATTGGGGGTTTTGTGTTGGTGGTTCAGTGTTGGGGGTTCAGTGCTGGGGCCCAGTGTGGGGTTCAGTGTTGGGGTTCAGTGTTGGGGTTCAGTTTTTGTGTTCAGCATTGGGAGTTCAGTGGGGGGGTTCAGTGGTGGCGTTCAGTGTTGGGGTTCATTGGTGGTGATTCGGTTTTGGGGTTCAGTAGTGGGGGTCAGTGTTGGGGTTCACTGTTTGGGTCCAGCGTTAGGGACTCAGTGTTGGGGGTTCAGTGTTGGGAATCAGTGTTGGTGGTTCTGTGTTGGGCGTTTTGTGTTGGTGGTTCAGTGTTGGGGGGTCAGTGCTGGGGTTCAGTGTTGGGGTCCAGTGTTGGGGTTCAGTGCGGGAGTTCAGTGCTGGGGTTCAGTGCTGGGGGTTCAGTGTTGGGGTTCAGTATTGGGGGTTCGGTGTTAGGTTTCAGTGTTCAGGGTTAGTGTAGGGGTTCAGAGCTATGGCTCGGTGTTGGAGTTCAGTGGTGGGGGTTCAGTGTTGGGGGTTCAGTGTTGGGGGGTTCAGTGTTGGGAATCAGTGTTGGGCTTCATTGTTGGGGGTTGTGTGGTGGTGGTCCAGTGTCGGGGGTTCAGTGTTGGGGTTCAGTGTTGGGGTCCAGTGTGGGGGTTCAGTGAGGGTGTTCAGTGCTGGGATTCACTCTTGTAGGTTCAGTGGTGGGGTTCAGTGCTGGGAGGTCAGTGCTGGGGTTCAGTGTTGGGTGTTCAGTGTTGGGGTTCATTGGTGGGGTTCATTGGTGGGGGTTCGGTGTTGGGGTTCAGTGTTGGGGGTCAGTGTTGGGGTTCACTGTTGGGGGTCAGTGTTAGGGGCTCGGTGTTGGGGGTTCAGTGTTGGTGTTCAGTTTCAGGGTTCAGTGCTGGGGGTCAGTATTGGGGGTTCAACGTTAGGTTCAGTGTTCAAGGTTTAGTGTTGGGGTTCAGTGCTATGACTCGGTGTTGGGGTTCAGTGTTGGTGGTCCAGTGTTGGGGGTTCACTGTCGGGGTTCAGTGTTGTGGTCCAGTGTGGGGGTTCAATGTTGGGTTCAGTGCTGGGGTTCACTCTTGCGGGTTCAGTGTTGGGGTTCAGTGCTGGGAGGTCAGTGAAGGGGTTCAGTGTTGGGGTCCAGTGTGGGGGTCCAGTGTTAGGGTTCAGTGCGGGAGTTCAGTGCTGGGGTTCAATGTTGGGGCTCAGTGCTGGGAGGTCAGTGATGGCGTTCAGTGTTGGGGTCCAGTGTGGGAGTCCAGTGTTGGGGTTCAGTGCGGGAGTTCAGTGCTGGGGTTCAGTGTTGGGGTTCAGTTTTGGTGTTCTGCATTGGGAGTGCAGTGTTGGGGTTCAGTGGCAGTGTTCAGTGTTGTGGGGTTCAGTGTTGAGAATCTGTGTTGTGGGTTTTGTGTTGGTGGTTCAGTGCTGGGGTTCAGTGTTGGGGTCCAGTGTGGGGGTTCAGCGCAGGAGTTCAGTGCTGGGGGTTCAGTGCTGGGGGTCAGTATTGGGGTTTCAGTGTTAGGGTTCAGTGTTCAGGGTTAGTGTTGGGGTTCAGTGCTATGGCTCGGTGTTGGGGTTCAGTGGTGGGGGGTTCAGTGTTGGGGGGTCAGTGTTGATGTTCAGTGCTGGGGTTTAATGTTGGGGTTCAGTGTTGGACTGGTCCGTTTTGGGGGTTCAGTGTTGGGTGTTCATTGTTGGGGGTTCAGTGTTGGGGATTCAGTGATGGGGGTTCAGTGTTGGGGGTTCAGTGTTGGGGGGTTCAGTGTTGGGAATCAGTGTTGGGCTTCATTGTTGGGGGTTGTGTGGTGGTAGTCCAGTGTTGGGGGTTCAGTGTTGGGGTTCAGTGTTGGGGTCCAGTGTGGGGGTTCAGTGAGGGTGTTCAGTGCTGGGATTCACTCTTGTGGGTTCAGTGGTGGGGTTCAGTGCTGGGAGGTCAGTGCTGGGGTTCAGTGTTGGGTGTTCAGTGTTGGGGTTCAGTGTTGGTGCTCTGCATTGGGAGTTCAGTGTTGGGGTTCAGTGTTGGGGTTCATTGGTGGGGTTCATTGGTGGGGGTTCGGTGTTGGGGTTCAGTGTTGGGTGCCAGTGTTGGGGTTCATTGGTGGCGGTTCGGTGTTGGGGTTCAGTGTTGGGGATTCAGTGTTGGGGTTCAGTATTGGGGTTCAGTGTTGGGGTTCAGTGTTGGGTGTTCAGTGTTGGGTTTCAGTGTTGGGCGTTTGTCAGCATTGGGGGGGTCAGTGTTGATGTGTTCAGTGTTGGGGGTTCAGTGTCGGGGCTGATCAGTGTTTGGGGTTCAGTGTTTGGGGGTTCAGTGTTGGTGTTCAGTGTTGGGGTTTAATGTTGGAGTTCAGTGTTGGCCGGGTCCGTTTGGGGGGTTCAGTGTTGGGTGTTGGGGTTCAATTTTGGGGATTCAGTGTTGGCGGTTCAGTGTCGGGGATTCAGTGTTGGGGTTCAGTGCTGGGGTTCAGTGTTGGGTGTTCAGTGTTGGGGTTCAGTGTTGGGCGTTTGTCAGCATTGGGGGGGTCAGTGTTGATGTGTTCAGTGTTGGGGGTTCAGTGTCGGGGCTGGTCAGTGTTTGGGGTTCAGTGTTTGGGGGTTCAGTGTTGGTGTTCAGTGTTGGGGTTTAATGTTGGGGTTCAGTGTTGGACGGGTCCGTTTTGGGGGTTCAGTGTTGGGTGTTCATTGTTGGGGGTTCAGTGTTGGGGTTCAGTGTTAGGGTTCAGTGTTGGGTTTCAGCGTTAGGGGCTCAGTTTTGCGGTCCCATGTCGGGGTTCTGTGTTGGGGGTCCAGTGTTGGGTTTCAGTATTAGGGTTCAGTGCTGGGGTCCAGTGCTGGTGTTCAGTGCTATGGCTCGGTGTTGGGTGTTCAGTGTTGGGGTTCAGTGTTGGGGGTTCAGTGTTGGTGGTTCAGTATTGGGGGTTTTGTGTTGGTGGTTCAGTGTTGGGGGTTCAGTGCTGGGGTCCAGTGTGGGGTTCAGTGGTGGGGTTCAGTGCTGGGAGGTCAGTGCTGGGGTTCAGTGTTGGGTGTTCAGTGTTGGGGTTCAGTGTTGGTGCTCAGCATTGGGAGTTCAGTGTTGGGGTTCAGTGTTGGGGTTCATTGGTGGGGTTCATTGGTTGGGGTTCGGTGTTGGGGTTCAGTGTTGGGTGCCAGTGTTGGGGTTCATTGGTGGGGTTCATTGGTGGCGGTTCGGTGTTGGGGTTCAGTGTTTGGGGTTCAGTGTTGGGGTTCAGTATTGGGGTTCAATTTTGGGGATTCAGTGTTGGCGGTTCAGTGTCGGGGATTCAGTGTTGGGGTTCAGTGTTGGTGTTCAGTGTTGGGGTTCAGTGTTGGGCGTTTGTCAGCATTGGGGGGTCAGTGTTGATGTGTTCAGTGTTGGGGGTTCAGTGTCGGGGCTGGTCAGTGTTTTGGGTTCAGTGTTTGGGGGTTCAGTGTTGGTGTTCAGTGTTGGACTGGTCCGTTTTGGGGGTTCAGTGTTGGGGGTTCATTGTTGGGGGTTCAGTGTTGGGGATTCAGTGTTGGGGGTTCAATGTTGGGTTTAGTGTTGGGGGTCAGTGTTGGGGTGTTCAGTGTTGGGGGTCGGTGTTTGGGGGTGTCAGTGTTGGGGTTCAGTGTTGGGGGTTCGCTGTTGTGGGTTCAACTGTGGGGTTCAGTGTTAGGGTTCGGTGCTGGGGTTCGGTGTTGGGGTTCAGTGGTAAGGGTTCAGTGTTGGGGTTCAGTGTTAGGGTTCAGTGTTGGGGTTCAGCGTTAGGGGCTCAGTTTTGGGGTCCCATGTCGGGGTTCTGTGTTGGGGGTCCAGTGTTGGGTTTCAGTATTAGGGTTCAGTGCTGGGGTCCAGTGCTGGTGTTCAGTGCTATGGCTCGGTGTTGGGTGTTCAGTGTTGGGGTTCAGTGTTGGGGGTTCAGTGTTGGGAATCAGTGTTGGTGGTTCAGTATTGGGGGTTTTGTGTTGGTGGTTCAGTGTTGGGGGTTCAGTGCTGGGGCCCAGTGTGGGGTTCAGTGTTGGGGTTCAGTGTTGGGGTTCAGTTTTTGTGTTCAGCATTGGGAGTTCAGTGGGGGGTTCAGTGGTGGCGTTCAGTGTTGGGGTTCATTGGTGGTGATTCGGTTTTGGGGTTCAGTAGTGGGGGTCAGTGTTGGGGTTCACTGTTTGGGTCCAGCGTTAGGGACTCAGTGTTGGGGGTTCAGTGTTGGGAATCAGTGTTGGTGGTTCTGTGTTGGGCGTTTTGTGTTGGTGGTTCAGTGTTGGGGGGTCAGTGCTGGGGTTCAGTGTTGGGGTCCAGTGTTGGGGTTCAGTGCGGGAGTTCAGTGCTGGGGTTCAGTGCTGGGGGTTCAGTGTTGGGGTTCAGTATTGGGGGTTCGGTGTTAGGTTTCAGTGTTCAGGGTTAGTGTAGGGGTTCAGAGCTATGGCTCGGTGTTGGAGTTCAGTGGTGGGGGTTCAGTGTTGGGGGTTCAGTGTTGGGGGGTTCAGTGTTGGGAATCAGTGTTGGGCTTCATTGTTGGGGGTTGTGTGGTGGTGGTCCAGTGTCGGGGGTTCAGTGTTGGGGTTCAGTGTTGGGGTCCAGTGTGGGGGTTCAGTGAGGGTGTTCAGTGCTGGGATTCACTCTTGTAGGTTCAGTGGTGGGGTTCAGTGCTGGGAGGTCAGTGCTGGGGTTCAGTGTTGGGTGTTCAGTGTTGGGGTTCATTGGTGGGGTTCATTGGTGGGGGTTCGGTGTTGGGGTTCAGTGTTGGGGGTCAGTGTTGGGATTCACTGTTGGGGGTCAGTGTTAGGGGCTCGGTGTTGGCGGTTCAGTGTTGGTGTTCAGTTTCAGGGTTCAGTGCTGGGGGTCAGTATTGGGGGTTCAACGTTAGGTTCAGTGTTCAAGGTTTAGTGTTGGGGTTCAGTGCTATGACTCGGTGTTGGGGTTCAGTGTTGGTGGTCCAGTGTTGGGGGTTCACTGTCGGGGTTCAGTGTTGTGGTCCAGTGTGGGGGTTCAATGTTGGGTTCAGTGCTGGGGTTCACTCTTGCGGGTTCAGTGTTGGGGTTCAGTGCTGGGAGGTCAGTGAAGGGGTTCAGTGTTGGGGTCCAGTGTGGGGGTCCAGTGTTAGGGTTCAGTGCGGGAGTTCAGTGCTGGGGTTCAATGTTGGGGCTCAGTGCTGGGAGGTCAGTGATGGCGTTCAGTGTTGGGGTCCAGTGTGGGAGTCCAGTGTTGGGGTTCAGTGCGGGAGTTCAGTGCTGGGGTTCAGTGTTGGGGTTCAGTTTTGGTGTTCTGCATTGGGAGTGCAGTGTTGGGGTTCAGTGGCAGTGTTCAGTGTTGTGGGGTTCAGTGTTGAGAATCTGTGTTGTGGGTTTAGTGTTGGTGGTTCAGTGCTGGGGTTCAGTGTTGGGGTCCAGTGTGGGGGTTCAGCGCAGGAGTTCAGTGCTGGGGGTTCAGTGCTGGGGGTCAGTATTGGGGTTTCAGTGTTAGGGTTCAGTGTTCAGGGTTAGTGTTGGGGTTCAGTGCTATGGCTCGGTGTTGGGGTTCAGTGGTGGGGGGTTCAGTGTTGGGGGGTCAGTGTTGATGTTCAGTGTTGGGGTTTAATGTTGGGGTTCAGTGTTGGACTGGTCCGTTTTGGGGGTTCAGTGTTGGGTGTTCATTGTTGGGGGTTCAGTGTTGGGGATTCAGTGTTGGGGGTTCAATGTTGGGTTTAGTGTTGGGGGTCAGTGTTGGGGTGTTCAGTGTTGGGGGTCGGTGTTTGGGGGTGTCAGTGTTGGGGTTCAGTGTTGGGGGTTCGCTGTTGTGGGTTCAACTTTGGGGTTCAGTGTTAGGGTTCGGTGCTGGGGTTCGGTGTTGGGGTTCAGTGGTGGGGGTTCAGTGTTGGGGTTCAGTGTTAGGGTTCAGTGTTGGGGTTCAGCGTTAGGGGCTCAGTTTTGGGGTCCCATGTCGGGGTTCTGTGTTGGGGGTCCAGTGTTGGGTTTCAGTATTAGGGTTCAGTGCTGGGGTCCAGTGCTGGTGTTCAGTGCTATGGCTCGGTGTTGGGTGTTCAGTGTTGGGGTTCAGTGTTGGGATTCGGTGTTGGGGGTTCAGTGTTGGGTGTTTTGTGTTGGTGGTTCAGTGTTGGGGGTTCAGTGCTGGGGTCCAGTGTGGGGGTTCAGTGTTGGGGTTCAGTGTTGGGGTTCAGTTTTGGTGTTCAGCATTGGGAGTTCAGTGGTGGGGTTCAGTGGTGGCGTTCAGTGTTGGGGTTCATTGGTGGTGATTCGGTTTTGGGGTTCAGTAGTGGGGGTCAGTGTTGGGGTTCACTGTTTGGGTCCAGCGTTAGGGACTCAGTGTTGGGGGTTCAGTGTTGGGAATCAGTGTTGGTGGTTCTGTGTTGGGCGTTTTGTGTTGGTGGTTCAGTGTTGGGGGTTCAGTGCTGGGGTTCAGTGTTGGGGTCCAGTGTTGGGGTTCAGTGCGGGAGTTCAGTGCTGGGGTTCAGTGCTGGGGGTTCAGTGTTGGGGTTCAGTATTGGGGGTTCGGTGTTAGGTTTCAGTGTTCAGGGTTAGTGTAGGGGTTCAGAGCTATGGCTCGGTGTTGGAGTTCAGTGGTGGGGGTTCAGTGTTGGGGGTTCAGTGTTGGGGGGTTCAGTGTTGGGAATCAGTGTTGGGCTTCATTGTTGGGGGTTGTGTGGTGGTGGTCCAGTGTCGGGGGTTCAGTGTTGGGGTTCAGTGTTGGGGTCCAGTGTGGGGGTTCAGTGAGGGTGTTCAGTGCTGGGATTCACTCTTGTAGGTTCAGTGGTGGGGTTCAGTGCTGGGAGGTCAGTGCTGGGGTTCAGTGTTGGGTGTTCAGTGTTGGGGTTCATTGGTGGGGTTCATTGGTGGGGGTTCGGTGTTGGGGTTCAGTGTTGGGGGTCAGTGTTGGGATTCACTGTTGGGGGTCAGTGTTAGGGGCTCGGTGTTGGCGGTTCAGTGTTGGTGTTCAGTTTCAGGGTTCAGTGCTGGGGGTCAGTATTGGGGGTTCAACGTTAGGTTCAGTGTTCAAGGTTTAGTGTTGGGGTTCAGTGCTATGACTCGGTGTTGGGGTTCAGTGTTGGTGGTCCAGTGTTGGGGGTTCACTGTCGGGGTTCAGTGTTGTGGTCCAGTGTGGGGGTTCAATGTTGGGTTCAGTGCTGGGGTTCACTCTTGCGGGTTCAGTGTTGGGGTTCAGTGCTGGGAGGTCAGTGAAGGGGTTCAGTGTTGGGGTCCAGTGTGGGGGTCCAGTGTTAGGGTTCAGTGCGGGAGTTCAGTGCTGGGGTTCAATGTTGGGGCTCAGTGCTGGGAGGTCAGTGATGGCGTTCAGTGTTGGGGTCCAGTGTGGGAGTCCAGTGTTGGGGTTCAGTGCGGGAGTTCAGTGCTGGGGTTCAGTGTTGGGGTTCAGTTTTGGTGTTCTGCATTGGGAGTGCAGTGTTGGGGTTCAGTGGCAGTGTTCAGTGTTGTGGGGTTCAGTGTTGAGAATCTGTGTTGTGGGTTTAGTGTTGGTGGTTCAGTGCTGGGGTTCAGTGTTGGGGTCCAGTGTGGGGGTTCAGCGCAGGAGTTCAGTGCTGGGGGTTCAGTGCTGGGGGTCAGTATTGGGGTTTCAGTGTTAGGGTTCAGTGTTCAGGGTTAGTGTTGGGGTTCAGTGCTATGGCTCGGTGTTGGGGTTCAGTGGTGGGGGGTTCAGTGTTGGGGGGTCAGTGTTGATGTTCAGTGTTGGGGTTTAATGTTGGGGTTCAGTGTTGGACTGGTCCGTTTTGGGGGTTCAGTGTTGGGTGTTCATTGTTGGGGGTTCAGTGTTGGGGATTCAGTGTTGGGGGTTCAATGTTGGGTTTAGTGTTGGGGGTCAGTGTTGGGGTGTTCAGTGTTGGGGGTCGGTGTTTGGGGGTGTCAGTGTTGGGGTTCAGTGTTGGGGGTTCGCTGTTGTGGGTTCAACTTTGGGGTTCAGTGTTAGGGTTCGGTGCTGGGGTTCGGTGTTGGGGTTCAGTGGTGGGGGTTCAGTGTTGGGGTTCAGTGTTAGGGTTCAGTGTTGGGGTTCAGCGTTAGGGGCTCAGTTTTGGGGTCCCATGTCGGGGTTCTGTGTTGGGGGTCCAGTGTTGGGTTTCAGTATTAGGGTTCAGTGCTGGGGTCCAGTGCTGGTGTTCAGTGCTATGGCTCGGTGTTGGGTGTTCAGTGTTGGGGTTCAGTGTTGGGATTCGGTGTTGGGGGTTCAGTGTTGGGTGTTTTGTGTTGGTGGTTCAGTGTTGGGGGTTCAGTGCTGGGGTCCAGTGTGGGGGTTCAGTGTTGGGGTTCAGTGTTGGGGTTCAGTTTTGGTGTTCAGCATTGGGAGTTCAGTGGTGGGGTTCAGTGGTGGCGTTCAGTGTTGGGGTTCATTGGTGGTGATTCGGTTTTGGGGTTCAGTAGTGGGGGTCAGTGTTGGGGTTCACTGTTTGGGTCCAGCGTTAGGGACTCAGTGTTGGGGGTTCAGTGTTGGGAATCAGTGTTGGTGGTTCTGTGTTGGGCGTTTTGTGTTGGTGGTTCAGTGTTGGGGGTTCAGTGCTGGGGTTCAGTGTTGGGGTCCAGTGTTGGGGTTCAGTGCGGGAGTTCAGTGCTGGGGTTCAGTGCTGGGGGTTCAGTGTTGGGGTTCAGTATTGGGGTTCGGTGTTAGGTTTCAGTGTTCAGGGTTAGTGTTGGGGTTCAGAGCTATGGCTCGGTGTTGGGGTTCAGTGGTGGGGGTTCAGTGTTCGGGGTTCAGTGTTGGGGGGTTCAGTGTTGGGCTTCATTGTTGGGGGTTGTGTGGTGGTGGTCCAGTGTTGGGGTTCAGTGTTGGGGTCCAGTGTGGGGGTTCAGTGAGGGTGTTCATTGCTGGGATTCACTCTTGTGGGTTCAGTGGTGGGGTTCAGTGCTGGGAGGTCAGTGCTGGGGTTCAGTGTTGGGTTCATTGGTGGGGTTCATTGGTGGGGGTTCGGTGTTGGGGTTCAGTGTTGAGTGCCAGTGTTGGGGTTCATTGGTGGGGTTCATTGGTGGCGGATCGGTGTTGGGGTTCAGTGTTGGGGATTCAGTGTTGGGGTTCAGTATTGGGGTTCAATTTTGGGGATTCAGTGTTGGCGGTTCAGTGTCGGGGATTCAGTGTTGGGGTTCAGTGTTGGGGTTCAGTGTTGGGTGTTCAGTGTTGGGGTTCAGTGTTGGGCGTTTGTCAGCGTTGGGGGGTCAGTGTTGATGTGTTCAGTGTTGGGGGTTCAGTGCTGGGAGGTCAGTGATGGGGTTCAGTGTTGGGGTCCAGTGTGGGGGTCCAGTGTTAGGGTTCAGTGCGGGAGTTCAGTGCTGGGGTTCAGTGTTGGGGCTCAGTGCTGGGAGGTCAGTGATGGGGTTGTGTGTTTGGGTCCAGTGTGGGAGTCCAGTGTTGGGGTTCAGTGCGGGAGTTCAGTGCTGGGGTTCAGTGTTGGGGTTCAGTTTTGGTGTTCTGCATTGGGAGTGCAGTGTTGGGGTTCAGTGGCAGTGTTCAGTGTTGTGGGGTTCAGTGTTGAGAATCTGTGTTGTGGGTTTTGTGTTGGTGGTTCAGTGCTGGGGTTCAGTGTTGGGGTCCAGTGTGGGGGTTCAGCGCAGGAGTTCAGTGCTGGGGGTTCAGTGCTGGGGGTCAGTATTGGGGTTTCAGTGTTAGGGTTCAGTGTTCAGGGTTAGTGTTGTGGTTCCGTGCTATGGCTCGGTGTTGGGGTTCAGTGGTGGGGGGTTCAGTGTTGGGGGTTCAGTGCTGGGGTTCAGTGTTGGGGTCCAGTGTTGGGGTTCAGTGCGGGAGTTCAGTGCTGGGGTTCAGTGCTGGGAGGTCAGTGCTGGGGTTCAGTGTTGGGTGTTCAGTGTTGGGGTTCAGTGTTGGTGCTCAGCATTGGGAGTTCAGTGTTGGGGTTCAGTGTTGGGGTTCATTGGTGGGGTTCATTGGTTGGGGTTCGGTGTTGGGGTTCAGTGTTGGGTGCCAGTGTTGGGGTTCATTGGTGGGGTTCATTGGTGGCGGTTCGGTGTTGGGGTTCAGTGTTTGGGGTTCAGTGTTGGGGTTCAGTATTGGGGTTCAATTTTGGGGATTCAGTGTTGGCGGTTCAGTGTCGGGGATTCAGTGTTGGGGTTCAGTGTTGGTGTTCAGTGTTGGGGTTCAGTGTTGGGCGTTTGTCAGCATTGGGGGGTCAGTGTTGATGTGTTCAGTGTTGGGGGTTCAGTGTCGGGGCTGGTCAGTGTTTTGGGTTCAGTGTTTGGGGGTTCAGTGTTGGTGTTCAGTGTTGGACTGGTCCGTTTTGGGGGTTCAGTGTTGGGGGTTCATTGTTGGGGGTTCAGTGTTGGGGATTCAGTGTTGGGGGTTCAATGTTGGGTTTAGTGTTGGGGGTCAGTGTTGGGGTGTTCAGTGTTGGGGGTCGGTGTTTGGGGGTGTCAGTGTTGGGGTTCAGTGTTGGGGGTTCGCTGTTGTGGGTTCAACTTTGGGGTTCAGTGTTAGGGTTCGGTGCTGGGGTTCGGTGTTGGGGTTCAGTGGTGGGGGTTCAGTGTTGGGGTTCAGTGTTAGGGTTCAGTGTTGGGGTTCAGCGTTAGGGGCTCATTTTTGGGGTCCCATGTCGGGGTTCTGTGTTGGGGGTCCAGTGTTGGGTTTCAGTATTAGGGTTCAGTGCTGGGGTCCAGTGCTGGTGTTCAGTGCTATGGCTCGGTGTTGGGTGTTCAGTGTTGGGGTTCAGTGTTGGGATTCAGTGTTGGGGGTTCAGTGTTGGGTGTTTTGTGTTGGTGGTTCAGTGTTGGGGGTTCAGTGCTGGGGTCCAGTGTGGGGGTTCAGTGTTGGGGTTCAGTGTTGGGGTTCAGTGGTGGCGTTCAGTGTTGGGGTTCATTGGTGGTGATTCGGTTTTGGGGTTCAGTAGTGGGGGTCAGTGTTGGGGTTCACTGTTTGGGTCCAGCGTTAGGGACTCAGTGTTGGGGGTTCAGTGTTGGGAATCAGTGTTGGTGGTTCTGTGTTGGGCGTTTTGTGTTGGTGGTTCAGTGTTGGGGGTTCAGTGCTGGGGTTCAGTGTTGGGGTCCAGTGTTGGGGTTCAGTGCGGGAGTTCAGTGCTGGGGTTCAGTGCTGGGGGTTCAGTGTTGGGGTTCAGTATTGGGGGTTCGGTGTTAGGTTTCAGTGTTCAGGGTTAGTGTTGGGTTCAGAGCTATGGCTCGGTGTTGGGGTTCAGTGATGGGGGTTCAGTGTTGGGGGTTCAGTGTTGGGGGTCCAGTGTTGGGAATCAGTGTTGGGCTTCATTGTTGGGGGTTGTGTGGTGGTGGTCCAGTGTTGGGGGTTCAGTGTTGGGGTTCAGTGTTGGGGTCCAGTGTGGGGGTTCAGTGAGGGTGTTCAGTGCTGGGATTCACTCTTGTGGGTTCAGTGGTGGGGTTCAGTGCTGGGAGGTCAGTGCTGGGGTTCAGTGTTGGGTGTTCAGTGTTGGGGTTCAGTGTTGGTGCTCAGCATTGGGAGTTCAGTGTTGGGGTTCAGTGTTGGGGTTCATTGGTGGGGTTCATTGGTGGGGGTTCGGTGTTGGGGTTCAGTGTTGGGTGCCAGTGTTGGGGTTCATTGGTGGGGTTCATTGGTGGCGGTTCGGTGTTGGGGTTCAGTGTTGGGGATTCAGTGTTGGGGTTCAGTATTGGGGTTCAATTTTGGGGATTCAGTGTTGGCGGTTCAGTGTCGGGGATTCAGTGTTGGGGTTCAGTGTTGGGGTTCAGTGTTGGGCGTTTGTCAGCATTGGGGGGTCAGTGTTGATGTGTTCAGTGTTGGGGGTTCAGTGTCGGGGCTGGTCAGTGTTTGGGGTTCAGTGTTTGGGGGTTCAGTGTTGGTGTTCAGTGGTGGGGTTTAATGTTGGGGTTCAGTGTTGGACTGGTCCGTTTTGGGGGTTCAGTGTTGGGTGTTCATTGTTGGGGGTTCAGTGTTGGGGATTCAGTGTTGGGGGTTCAATGTTGGGTTTAGTGTTGGGCGTCAGTGTTTGGGGGTGTCAGTGTTGGGGTTCAGTGTTGGGGGTTCGGTGTTGGGTGTTCAACTTTGGGGTTCAGTGTTAGGGTTCGGTGCTGGGGTTCGGTGTTGGGGTTCAGTGGTGGGGGTTCAGTGTTGGGGTTCAGTGTTAGGGTTCAGTGTTGGGTTTCAGCGTTAGGGGCTCAGTTTTGGGGTCCCATGTCGGGGTTCTGTGTTGGGGGTCCAGTGTTGGGTTTCAGTATTGGGTTCAGTGCTGGGGTCCAGTGCTGGTGTTCAGTGCTATGGCTCGGTGTTGGGTGTTCAGTGTTGGGGTTCAGTGTTGGGGGTTCAGTGTTGGTGGTTCAGTATTGGGGGTTTTGTGTTGGTGGTTCAGTGTTGGGGGTTCAGTGCTGGGGTTCAGTGTTGGGGTCCAGTGTTGGGGTTCAGTGCGGGAGTTCAGTGCTGGGGTTCAGTGCTGGGGGTTAAGTGTTGGGATTCAGTATTGGGGGTTCGGTGTTAGGTTTCAGTGTTCAGGGTTAGTGTAGGGGTTCAGAGCTATGGCTCGGTGTTGGGGTTCAGTGGTGGGAGTTCAGTGTTGGGGGTTCAGTGTTGGGGGGTTCAGTGTTGGGAATCAGTGTTGGGCTTCATTGTTGGGGGTTGTGTGGTGGTGGTCCAGTGTTGGGGGTTCAGTGTTGGGGTTCAGTGTTGGGGTCCAGTGTGGGGGTTCAGTGAGGGTGTTCAGTGCTGGGATTCACTCTTGTAGGTTCAGTGGTGGGGTTCAGTGCTGGGAGGTCAGTGCTGGGGTTCAGTGTTGGGTGTTCAGTGTTGGGGTTCATTGGTGGGGTTCATTGGTGGGGGTTCGGTGTTGGGGTTCAGTGTTGGGGGCCAGTGTTGGGGTTCAATGTTGGGGGTCAGTGTTAGGGGCTCGGTGTTGGGGGTTCAGTGTTGGTGTTCAGTGTCAGGGTTCAGTGCTGGGGGTCAGTATTGGTGGTTCAGCGTTAGGTTCAGTGTTCAAGGTTTAGTGTTGGGGTTCAGTGCTATGACTCGGTGTTGGGGTTCAGTGTTGGTGGTCCAGTGTTGGGGGTTCACTGTCGGGGTTCAGTGTTGGGGTCCAATGTGGGGGTTCAATGTTGGGTTCAGTGCTGGGGTTCACTCTTGCGGGTTCAGTGTTGGGGTTCAGTGCTGGGAGGTCAGTGATGGGGTTCAGTGTTGGGGTCCAGTGTGGGGGTCCAGTGTTAGGGTTCAGTGCGGGAGTTCAGTGCTGGGGTTCAGTGTTGGGGCTCAGTGCTGGGAGGTCAGTGATGGCGTTCAGTGTTGGGGCCCAGTGTGGGAGTCCAGTGTTGGGGTTCAGTGCGGGAGTTCAGTGCTGGGGTTCAGTGTTGGGGTTCAGTTTTGGTGTTCTGCATTGGGAGTGCAGTGTTGGGGTTCAGTGGCAGTGTTCAGTGTTGTGGGGTTCAGTGTTGAGAATCTGTGTTGTGGGTTTTGTGTTGGTGGTTCAGTGCTGGGGTTCAGTGTTGGGGTCCAGTGTGGGGGTTCAGCGCAGGAGTTCAGTGCTGGGGGTCCAGTGCTGGGGGTCAGTATTGGGGTTTCAGTGTTAGGGTTCAGTGTTCAGGGTTAGTGTTGGGGTTCAGTGCTATGGCTCGGTGTTGGGGTTCAATGGTGGGGGGTTCAGTGTTGGGGGGTCAGTGTTGGTGTTCAGTGTTGGGGTTTAATGTTGGGGTTCAGTGTTGGACTGGTCCGTTTTGGGGGTTCAGTGTTGGGTGTTCATTGTTGGGGGTTCAGTGTTGGGGTTCAGTGTTAGGGTTCAGTGTTGGGGTTCAGCGTTAGGGGCTCAGTTTTGGGGTCCCATGTCGGGGTTCTGTGTTGGGGGTCCAGTGTTGGGTTTCAGTATTAGGGTTCAGTGCTGGGGTCCAGTGCTTGTGTTCAGTGCTATGGCTCGGTGTTGGGTGTTCAGTGTTGGGGTTCAGTGTTGGGATTTAGTGTTGGGGGTTCAGTGTTGGGTGTTTTGTGTTGGTGGTTCAGTGTTGGGGGTTCAGTGCTGGGGTCCAGTGTGGGGGTTCAGTGTTGGGGTTCAGTGTTGGGGTTCAGTTTTGGTGTTCAGCATTGGGAGTTCAGTGGTGGGGTTCAGTGGTGGCGTTCAGTGTTGGGGTTCATTGGTGGTGATTCGTTTTTGGGGTTCAGTAGTGGGGGTCAGTGTTGGGGTTCACTGTTTGGGTCCAGCGTTAGGGACTCAGTGTTGGGGGTTCAGTGTTGCGAATCAGTGTTGGTGGTTCTGTGTTGGGCGTTTTGTGTTGGTGGTTCAGTGTTGGGGGTTCAGTGCTGGGGTTCAGTGTTGGGGTTCAGTGTTAGGGTTCAGTGTTGGGGTTCAGCGTTAGGGGCTCAGTTTTGGGGTCCCATGTCGGGGTTCTGTGTTGGGGGTCCAGTGTTGGGTTTCAGTATTAGGGTTCAGTGCTGGGGTCCAGTGCTGGTGTTCAGTGCTATGGCTCGGTGTTGGGTGTTCAGTGTTGGGGTTCAGTGTTGGGATTCAGTGTTGGGGGTTCAGTGTTGGGTGTTTTGTGTTGGTGGTTCAGTGTTGGGGGTTCAGTGCTGGGGTCCAGTGTGGGGGTTCAGTGTTGGGGTTCAGTGTTGGGGTTCAGTTTTGGTGTTCAGCATTGGGAGTTCAGTGGTGGGGTTCAGTGGTGGCGTTCAGTGTTGGGGTTCATTGGTGGTGATTCGGTTTTGGGGTTCAGTAGTGGGGGTCAGTGTTGGGGTTCACTGTTTGGGTCCAGCGTTAGGGACTCAGTGTTGGGGGTTCAGTGTTGGGAATCAGTGTTGGTGGTTCTGTGTTGGGCGTTTTGTGTTGGTGGTTCAGTGTTGGGGGTTCAGTGCTGGGGTTCAGTGTTGGGGTCCAGTGTTGGGGTTCAGTGCGGGAGTTCAGTGCTGGGGTTCAGTGCTGGGGGTTCAGTGTTGGGGTTCAGTATTGGGGGTTCGGTGTTAGGTTTCAGTGTTCAGGGTTAGTGTAGGGGTTCAGAGCTATGGCTCGGTGTTGGGGTTCAGTGGTGGGAGTTCAGTGTTGGGGGTTCAGTGTTGGGGGGTTCAGTGTTGGGAATCAGTGTTGGGCTTCATTGTTGGGGGTTGTGTGGTGGTGGTCCAGTGTTGGGGGTTCAGTGTTGGGGTTCAGTGTTGGGGTCCAGTGTGGGGGTTCAGTGAGGGTGTTCAGTGCTGGGATTCACTCTTGTAGGTTCAGTGGTGGGGTTCAGTGCTGGGAGGTCAGTGCTGGGGTTCAGTGTTGGGTGTTCAGTGTTGGGGTTCATTGGTGGGGTTCATTGGTGGGGGTTCGGTGTTGGGGTTCAGTGTTGGGGGCCAGTGTTGGGGTTCAATGTTGGGGGTCAGTGTTAGGGGCTCGGTGTTGGGGGTTCAGTGTTGGTGTTCAGTGTCAGGGTTCAGTGCTGGGGGTCAGTATTGGTGGTTCAGCGTTAGGTTCAGTGTTCAAGGTTTAGTGTTGGGGTTCAGTGCTATGACTCGGTGTTGGGGTTCAGTGTTGGTGGTCCAGTGTTGGTGGTTCACTGTCGGGGTTCAGTGTTGGGGTCCAGTGTGGGGGTTCAATGTTGGGTTCAGTGCTGGGGTTCACTCTTGCGGGTTCAGTGTTGGGGTTCAGTGCTGGGAGGTCAGTGATGGGGTTCAGTGTTGGGGTCCAGTGTGGGGGTCCAGTGTTAGGGTTCAGTGCGGGAGTTCAGTGCTGGGGTTCAGTGTTGGGGCTCAGTGCTGGGAGGTCAGTGATGGCGTTCAGTGTTGGGGTCCAGTGTGGGAGTCCAGTGTTGGGGTTCAGTGCGGGAGTTCAGTGCTGGGGTTCAGTGTTGGGGTTCAGTTTTGGTGTTCTGCATTGGGAGTGCAGTGTTGGGGTTCAGTGGCAGTGTTCAGTGTTGTGGGGTTCAGTGTTGAGAATCTGTGTTGTGAGTTTTGTGTTGGTGGTTCAGTGCTGGGGTTCAGTGTTGGGGTCCAGTGTGGGGGTTCAGCGCAGGAGTTCTGTGCTGGGGGTTCAGTGCTGGGGGTCAGTATTGGGGTTTCAGTGTTAGGGTTCAGTGTTCAGGGTTAGTGTTGGGGTTCAGTGCTATGGCTCGGTGTTGGGGTTCAGTGGTGGGGGGTTCAGTGTTGGGGGGTCAGTGTTGGTGTTCAGTGTTGGGGTTTAATGTTGGGGTTCAGTGTTGGACTGGTCCGTTTTGGGGGTTCAGTGTTGGGTGTTCATTGTTGGGGGTTCAGTGTTGGGGGTTCAATGTTGGGTTTAGTGTTGGGGGTCAGTGTTGGGGTGTTCAGTGTTGGGGGTCGGTGTTTGGGGGTGTCAGTGTTGGGGTTCAGTGTTGGGGGTTCGCTGTTGTGGGTTCAACTTTGGGGTTCTGTGTTAGGGTTCGGTGCTGGGGTTCGGTGTTGGGGTTCAGTGGTGGGGGTTCAGTGTTGGGATTCAGTGTTAGGGTTCAGTGTTGGGGTTCAGCGTTAGGGGCTCAGTTATGGGGTCCCAGGTCGGGGTTCTGTGTTGGGGGTCCAGTGTTGGGTTTCAGTATTAGGGTTCAGTGCTGGGGTCCAGTGCTGGTGTTCAGTGCTATGGCTCGGTGTTGGGTGTTCAGTGTTGGGGTTCAGTGTTGGGATTCAGTGTTGGGGGTTCAGTGTTGGGTGTTTTGTGTTGGTGGTTCAGTGTTGGGGGTTCAGTGCTGGGGTCCAGTGTGGGGGTTCAGTGTTGGGGTTCAGTGTTGGGGTTCAGTTTTGGTGTTCAGCATTGGGAGTTCGGTGGTGGGGTTCAGTGGTGGCGTTCAGTGTTGGGGTTCATTGGTGGTGATTCGGTTTTGGGGTTCAGTAGTGGGGGTCAGTGTTGGGGTTCACTGTTTGGGTCCAGCGTTAGGGACTCAGTGTTGGGGGTTCAGTGTTGGGAATCAGTGTTGGTGGTTCTGTGTTGGACGTTTTGTGTTGGTGGTTCAGTGTTGGGGGTTCAGTGCTGGGGTTCAGTGTTGGGGTCCAGTGTTGGGGTTCAGTGCGGGAGTTCAGTGCTGGGGTTCAGTGCTGGGGGTTCAGTGTTGGGGTTCAGTATTGGGGGTTCGGTGTTAGGTTGCAGTGTTCAGGGTTAGTGTTGGGGTTCAGAGCTATGGCTCGGTGTTGGGGTTCAGTGATGGGGGTTCAGTGTTGGGGGTTCAGTGTTGGGGGTCCAGTGTTGGGAATCAGTGTTGGGCTTCATTGTTGGGGGTTGTGTGGTGGTGGTCCAGTGTTGGGGGTTCAGTGTTGGGGTTCAGTGTTGGGGTCCAGTGTGGGGGTTCAGTGAGGGTGTTCAGTGCTGGGATTCACTCTTGTGGGTTCAGTGGTGGGGTTCAGTGCTGGGAGGTCAGTGCTGGGGTTCAGTGTTGGGTGTTCAGTGTTGGGGTTCAGTGTTGGTGCTCAGCATTGGGAGTTCAGTGTTGGGGTTCAGTGTTGGGGTTCATTGGTGGGGTTCATTGGTGGGGGTTCGGTGTTGGGGTTCAGTGTTGGGTGCCAGTGTTGGGGTTCATTGGTGGGGTTCATTGGTGGCGGTTCGGTGTTGGGGTTCAGTGTTGGGGATTCAGTGTTGGGGTTCAGTATTGGGGTTCAATTTTGAGGATTCAGTGTTGGCGGTTCAGTGTCGGGGATTCAGTGTTGGGGTTCAGTGTTGGGGTTCAGTGTTGGGCGTTTGTCAGCATTGGGGGGTCAGTGGTGATGTGTTCAGTGTTGGGGGTTCAGTGTCGGGGCTGGTCAGTGTTTGGGGTTCAGTGTTTGGGGGTTCAGTGTTGGTGTTCAGTGGTGGGGTTTAATGTTGGGGTTCAGTGTTGGACTGGTCCGTTTTGGGGGTTCAGTGTTGGGTGTTCATTGTTGGGGGTTCAGTGTTGGGGATTCAGTGTTGGGGGTTCAATGTTGGGTTTAGTGTTGGGGGTCAGTGTTTGGGGGTGTCAGTGTTGGGGTTCAGTGTTGGGGGTTCGGTGTTGGGGGTTCAACTTTGGGGTTCAGTGTTAGGGTTCGGTGCTGGGGTTCGGTGTTGGGGTTCAGTGGTGGGGGTTCAGTGTTGGGGTTCAGTGTTAGGGTTCAGTGTTGGGTTTCAGCGTTAGGGGCTCAGTTTTGGGGTCCCATGTCGGGGTTCTGTGTTGGGGGTCCAGTGTTGGGTTTCAGTATTGGGTTCAGTGCTGGGGTCCAGTGCTGGTGTTCAGTGCTATGGCTCGGTGTTGGGTGTTCAGTGTTGGGGTTCAGTGTTGGGGGGTTCAGTGTTGGTGGTTCAGTATTGGGGGTTTTGTGTTGGTGGTTCAGTGTTGGGGGTTCAGTGCTGGGGTTCAGTGTTGGGGTCCAGTGTTGGGGTTCAGTGCGGGAGTTCAGTGCTGGGGTTCAGTGCTGGGGGTTCAGTGTTGGGATTCAGTATTGGGGGTTCGGTGTTAGGTTTCAGTGTTCAGGGTTAGTGTAGGGGTTCAGAGCTATGGCTCGGTGTTGGGGTTCAGTGGTGGGAGTTCAGTGTTGGGGGTTCAGTGTTGGGGGGTTCAGTGTTGGGAATCAGTGTTGGGCTTCATTGTTGGGGGTTGTGTGGTGGTGGTCCAGTGTTGGGGGTTCAGTGTTGGGGTTCAGTGTTGGGGTCCAGTGTGGGGGTTCAGTGAGGGTGTTCAGTGCTGGGATTCACTCTTGTAGGTTCAGTGGTGGGGTTCAGTGCTGGGAGGTCAGTGCTGGGGTTCAGTGTTGGGTGTTCAGTGTTGGGGTTCATTGGTGGGGTTCATTGGTGGGGGTTCGGTGTTGGGGTTCAGTGTTGGGGGCCAGTGTTGGGGTTCAATGTTGGGGGTCAGTGTTAGGGGCTCGGTGTTGGGGGTTCAGTGTTGGTGTTCAGTGTCAGGGTTCAGTGCTGGGGGTCAGTATTGGTGGTTCAGCGTTAGGTTCAGTGTTCAAGGTTTAGTGTTGGGGTTCAGTGCTATGACTCGGTGTTGGGGTTCAGTGTTGGTGGTCCAGTGTTGGGGGTTCACTGTCGGGGTTCAGTGTTGGGGTCCAGTGTGGGGGTTCAATGTTGGGTTCAGTGCTGGGGTTCACTCTTGCGGGTTCAGTGTTGGGGTTCAGTGCTGGGAGGTCAGTGATGGGGTTCAGTGTTGGGGTCCAGTGTGGGGGTCCAGTGTTAGGGTTCAGTGCGGGAGTTCAGTGCTGGGGTTCAGTGTTGGGGCTCAGTGCTGGGAGGTCAGTGATGGCGTTCAGTGTTGGGGTCCAGTGTTCCCACTGGGGTTCGGTGTTGGGGTTCAGTGGTGGGAGTTCAGTGCTGGGGTTCAGTGTTGGGGTTCAGTTTTGGTGTTCTGCATTGGGAGTGCAGTGTTGGGGTTCAGTGGCAGTGTTCAGTGTTGTGGGGTTCAGTGTTGAGAATCTGTGTTGTGAGTTTTGTGTTGGTGGTTCAGTGCTGGGGTTCAGTGTTGGGGTCCAGTGTGGGGGTTCAGCGCAGGAGTTCTGTGCTGGGGGTTCAGTGCTGGGGGTCAGTATTGGGGTTTCAGTGTTAGGGTTCAGTGTTCAGGGTTAGTGTTGGGGTTCAGTGCTATGGCTCGGTGTTGGGGTTCAGTGGTGGGGGGTTCAGTGTTGGGGGGTCAGTGTTGGTGTTCAGTGTTGGGGTTTAATGTTGGGGTTCAGTGTTGGACTGGTCCGTTTTGGGGGTTCAGTGTTGGGTGTTCATTGTTGGGGGTTCAGTGTTGGGGATTCAGTGTTGGGGGTTCAATGTTGGGTTTAGTGTTGGGGGTCAGTGTTGGGGTGTTCAGTGTTGGGGGTCGGTGTTTGGGGGTGTCAGTGTTGGGGTTCAGTGTTGGGGGTTCGCTGTTGTGGGTTCAACTTTGGGGTTCAGTGTTAGGGTTCGGTGCTGGGGTTCGGTGTTGGGGTTCAGTGGTGGGGGTTCAGTGTTGGGGTTCAGTGTTAGGGTTCAGTGTTGGGGTTCAGCGTTAGGGGCTCAGTTTTGGGGTCCCATGTCGGGGTTCTGTGTTGGGGGTCCAGTGTTGGGTTTCAGTATTAGGGTTCAGTGCTGGGGTCCAGTGCTGGTGTTCAGTGCTATGGCTCGGTGTTGGGTGTTCAGTGTTGGGGTTCAGTGTTGGGATTCAGTGTTGGGGGTTCAGTGTTGGGTGTTTTGTGTTGGTGGTTCAGTGTTGGGGGTTCAGTGCTGGGGTCCAGTGTGGGGGTTCAGTGTTGGGGTTCAGTGTTGGGGTTCAGTTTTGGTGTTCAGCATTGGGAGTTCGGTGGTGGGGTTCAGTGGTGGCGTTCAGTGTTGGGGTTCATTGGTGGTGATTCGGTTTTGGGGTTCAGTAGTGGGGGTCAGTGTTGGGGTTCACTGTTTGGGTCCAGCGTTAGGGACTCAGTGTTGGGGGTTCAGTGTTGGGAATCAGTGTTGGTGGTTCTGTGTTGGGCGTTTTGTGTTGGTGGTTCAGTGTTGGGGGTTCAGTGCTGGGGTTCAGTGTTGGGGTCCAGTGTTGGGGTTCAGTGCGGGAGTTCAGTGCTGGGGTTCAGTGCTGGGGGTTCAGTGTTGGGGTTCAGTATTGGGGGTTCGGTGTTAGGTTTCAGTGTTCAGGGTTAGTGTTGGGGTTCAGAGCTATGGCTCGGTGTTGGGGTTCAGTGATGGGGGTTCAGTGTTGGGGGTTCAGTGTTGGGGGTCCAGTGTTGGGAATCAGTGTTGGGCTTCATTGTTGGGGGTTGTGTGGTGGTGGTCCAGTGTTGGGGGTTCAGTGTTGGGGTTCAGTGTTGGGGTCCAGTGTGGGGGTTCAGTGAGGGTGTTCAGTGCTGGGATTCACTCTTGTGGGTTCAGTGGTGGGGTTCAGTGCTGGGAGGTCAGTGCTGGGGTTCAGTGTTGGGTGTTCAGTGTTGGGGTTCAGTGTTGGTGCTCAGCATTGGGAGTTCAGTGTTGGGGTTCAGTGTTGGGGTTCATTGGTGGGGTTCATTGGTGGGGGTTCGGTGTTGGGGTTCAGTGTTGGGTGCCAGTGTTGGGGTTCATTGGTGGGGTTCATTGGTGGCGGTTCGGTGTTGGGGTTCAGTGTTGGGGATTCAGTGTTGGGGTTCAGTATTGGGGTTCAATTTTGGGGATTCAGTGTTGGCGGTTCAGTATCGGGGATTCAGTGTTGGGGTTCAGTGTTGGGGTTCAGTGTTGGGCGTTTGTCAGCATTGGGGGGTCAGTGGTGATGTGTTCAGTGTTGGGGGTTCAGTGTCGTGGCCGGTCAGTGTTTGGGGTTCAGTGTTTGGGGGTTCAGTGTTGGTGTTCAGTGGTGGGGTTTAATGTTGGGGTTCAGTGTTGGACTGGTCCGTTTTGGGGGTTCAGTGTTGGGTGTTCATTGTTGGGGGTTCAGTGTTGGGGATTCAGTGTTGGGGGTTCAATGTTGGGTTTAGTGTTGGGGGTCAGTGTTTGGGGGTGTCAGTGTTGGGGTTCAGTGTTGGGGGTTCGGTGTTGGGGGTTCAACTTTGGGGTTCAGTGTTAGGGTTCGGTGCTGGGGTTCGGTGTTGGGGTTCAGTGTTGGGTTTCAGCGTTAGGGGCTCAGTTTTGGGGTCCCATGTCGGGGTTCTGTGTTGGGGGTCCAGTGTTGGGTTTCAGTATTGGGTTCAGTGCTGGGGTCCAGTGCTGGTGTTCAGTGCTATGGCTCGGTGTTGGGTGTTCAGTGTTGGGGTTCAGTGTTGGGGGGTTCAGTGTTGGTGGTTCAGTAGTGGGGGTTTTGTGTTGGTGGTTCAGTGTTGGGGGTTCAGTCCTGGGGTTCAGTGTTGGGGTCCAGTGTTGGGGTTCAGTGCGGGAGTTCAGTGCTGGGGTTCAGTGCAGGGGGTTCAGTGTTGGGATTCAGTATTGGGGGTTCGGTGTTAGGTTTCAGTGTTCAGGGTTAGTGTAGGGGTTCAGAGCTATGGCTCGGTGTTGGGGTTCAGTGGTGGGAGTTCAGTGTTGGGGGTTCAGTGTTGGGGGGTTCAGTGTTGGGAATCAGTGTTGGGCTTCATTGTTGGGGGTTGTGTGGTGGTGGTCCAGTGTTGGGGGTTCAGTGTTGGGGTTCAGTGTTGGGGTCCAGTGTGGGGGTTCAGTGAGGGTGTTCAGTGCTGGGATTCACTCTTGTAGGTTCAGTGGTGGGGTTCAGTGCTGGGAGGTCAGTGCTGGGGTTCAGTGTTGGGTGTTCAGTGTTGGGGTTCATTGGTGGGGTTCATTGGTGGGGGTTCGGTGTTGGGGTTCAGTGTTGGGGGCCAGTGTTGGGGTTCAATGTTGGGGGTCAGTGTTAGGGGCTCGGTGTTGGGGGTTCAGTGTTGGTGTTCAGTGTCAGGGTTCAGTGCTGGGGGTCAGTATTGGTGGTTCAGCGTTAGGTTCAGTGTTCAAGGTTTAGTGTTGGGGTTCAGTGCTATGACTCGGTGTTGGGGTTCAGTGTTGGTGGTCCAGTGTTGGGGGTTCACTGTCGGGGTTCAGTGTTGGGGTCCAGTGTGGGGGTTCAATGTTGGGTTCAGTGCTGGGGTTCACTCTTGCGGGTTCAGTGTTGGGGTTCAGCGCTGGGAGGTCAGTGATGGGGTTCAGTGTTGGGGTCCAGTGTGGGGGTCCAGTGTTAGGGTTCAGTGCGGGAGTTCAGTGCTGGGGTTCAGTGTTGGGGCTCAGTGCTGGGAGGTCAGTGATGGCGTTCAGTGTTGGGGTCCAGTGTTCCCACTGGGGTTCGGTGTTGGGGTTCAGTGGTGGGAGTTCAGTGCTGGGGTTCAGTGTTGGGGTTCAGTTTTGGTGTTCTGCATTGGGAGTGCAGTGTTGGGGTTCAGTGGCAGTGTTCAGTGTTGTGGGGTTCAGTGTTGAGAATCTGTGTTGTGAGTTTTGTGTTGGTGGTTCAGTGCTGGGGTTCAGTGTTGGGGTCCAGTGTGGAGGTTCAGCGCAGGAGTTCTGTGCTGGGGGTTCAGTGCTGGGGGTCAGTATTGGGGTTTCAGTGTTAGGGTTCAGTGTTCAGGGTTAGTGTTGGGGTTCAGTGCTATGGCTCGGTGTTGGGGTTCAGTGGTGGGGGGTTCAGTGTTGGGGGGTCAGTGTTGGTGTTCAGTGTTGGGGTTTAATGTTGGGGTTCAGTGTTGGACTGGTCCGTTTTGGGGGTTCAGTGTTGGGTGTTCATTGTTGGGGGTTCAGTGTTGGGGATTCAGTGTTGGGGGTTCAATGTTGGGTTTAGTGTTGGGGGTCAGTGTTGGGGTATTCAGTGTTGGGGGTCGGTGTTTGGGGGTGTCAGTGTTGGGGTTCAGTGTTGGGGGTTCGCTGTTGTGGGTTCAACTTTGGGGTTCAGTGTTAGGGTTCGGTGCTGGGGTTCGGTGTTGGGGTTCAGTGGTGGGGGTTCAGTGTTGGGGTTCAGTGTTAGGGTTCAGTGTTGGGGTTCAGCGTTAGGGGCTCAGTTTTGGGGTCCCATGTCGGGGGTCTGTGTTGGGGGTCCAGTGTTGGGTTTCAGTATTAGGGTTCAGTGCTGGGGTCCAGTGCTGGTGTTCAGTGCTATGGCTCGGTGTTGGGTGTTCAGTGTTGGGGTTCAGTGTTGGGATTCAGTGTTGGGGGTTCAGTGTTGGGTGTTTTGTGTTGGTGGTTCAGTGTTGGGGGTTCAGTGCTGGGGTCCAGTGTGGGGGTTTAGTGTTGGGGTTCAGTGTTGGGGTTCAGTTTTGGTGTTCAGCATTGGGAGTTCGGTGGTGGGGTTCAGTGGTGGCGTTCAGTGTTGGGGTTCATTGGTGGTGATTCGGTTTTGGGGTTCAGTAGTGGGGGTCAGTGTTGGGGTTCACTGTTTGGGTCCAGCGTTAGGGACTCAGTGTTGGGGGTTCAGTGTTGGGAATCAGTGTTGGTGGTTCTGTGTTGGGCGTTTTGTGTTGGTGGTTCAGTGTTGGGGGTTCAGTGCTGGGGTTCAGTGTTGGGGTCCAGTGTTGGGGTTCAGTGCGGGAGTTCAGTGCTGGGGTTCAGTGCTGGGGGTTCAGTGTTGGGGTTCAGTATTGGGGGTTCGGTGTTAGGTTTCAGTGTTCAGGGTTAGTGTTGGGGTTCAGAGCTATGGCTCGGTGTTGGGGTTCAGTGATGGGGGTTCAGTGTTGGGGGTTCAGTGTTGGGGGTCCAGTGTTGGGAATCAGTGTTGGGCTTCATTGTTGGGGGTTGTGTGGTGGTGGTCCAGTGTTGGGGGTTCAGTGTTGGTGTTCAGTGTCGGGGTCCAGTGTGGGGGTTCAGTGAGGGTGTTCAGTGCTGGGATTCACTCTTGTGGGTTCAGTGGTGGGGTTCAGTGCTGGGAGGTCAGTGCTGGGGTTCAGTGTTGGGTGTTCAGTGTTGGGGTTCAGTGTTGGTGCTCAGCATTGGGAGTTCAGTGTTGGGGTTCAGTGTTGGGGTTCATTGGTGGGGTTCATTGGTGGGGGTTCGGTGTTGGGGTTCAGTGTTGGGTACCAGTGTTGGGGTTCATTGGTGGCGGTTCGGTGTTGGGGTTCAGTGTTGGGGATTCAGTGTTGGGGTTCAGTATTGGGGTTCAATTTTGGGGATTCAGTGTTGGCGGTTCAGTGTCGGGGATTCAGTGTTGGGGTTCAGTGTTGGGGTTCAGTGTTGGGCGTTTGTCAGCATTGGGGGGTCAGTGTTGATGTGTTCAGTGTTGGGGGTTCAGTGTCGGGGCTGGTCAGTGTTTGGGGTTCAGTGTTTGGGGGTTCAGTGTTGGTGTTCAGTGGTGGGGTTTAATGTTGGGGTTCAGTGTTGGACTGGTCCGTTTTGGGGGTTCAGTGTTGGGTGTTCATTGTTGGGGGTTCAGTGTTGGGGATTCAGTGTTGGGGGTTCAATGTTGGGTTTAGTGTTGGGGGTCAGTGTTTGGGGGTGTCAGTGTTGGGGTTCAGTGTTGGGGGTTCGGTGTTGGGGGTTCAACTTTGGGGTTCAGTGTTAGGGTTCGGTGCTGGGGTTCGGTGTTGGGGTTCAGTGGTGGGGGTTCAGTGTTGGGGTTCAGTGTTAGGGTTCAGTGTTGGGTTTCAGCGTTAGGGGCTCAGTTTTGGGGTCCCATGTCGGGGTTCTGTGTTGGGGGTCCAGTGTTGGGTTTCAGTATTGGGTTCAGTGCTGGGGTCCAGTGCTGGTGTTCAGTGCTATGGCTCGGTGTTGGGTGTTCAGTGTTGGGGTTCAGTGTTGGGGGGTTCAGTGTTGGTGGTTCAGTATTGGGGGTTTTGTGTTGGTGGTTCAGTGTTGGGGGTTCAGTGCTGGGGTTCAGTGTTGGGGTCCAGTGTTGGGGTTCAGTGCGGGAGTTCAGTGCTGGGGTTCAGTGCTGGGGGTTCAGTGTTGGGATTCAGTATTGGGGGTTCGGTGTTAGGTTTCAGTGTTCAGGGTTAGTGTAGGGGTTCAGAGCTATGGCTCGGTGTTGGGGTTCAGTGGTGGGAGTTCAGTGTTGGGGGTTCAGTGTTGGGGGGTTCAGTGTTGGGAATCAGTGTTGGGCTTCATTGTTGGGGGTTGTGTGGTGGTGGTCCAGTGTTGGGGGTTCAGTGTTGGGGTTCAGTGTTGGGGTCCAGTGTGGGGGTTCAGTGAGGGTGTTCAGTGCTGGGATTCACTCTTGTAGGTTCAGTGGTGGGGTTCAGTGCTGGGAGGTCAGTGCTGGGGTTCAGTGTTGGGTGTTCAGTGTTGGGGTTCATTGGTGGGGTTCATTGGTGGGGGTTCGGTGTTGGGGTTCAGTGTTGGGGGCCAGTGTTGGGGTTCAATGTTGGGGGTCAGTGTTAGGGGCTCGGTGTTGGGGGTTCAGTGTTGGTGTTCAGTGTCAGGGTTCAGTGCTGGGGGTCAGTATTGGTGGTTCAGCGTTAGGTTCAGTGTTCAAGGTTTAGTGTTGGGGTTCAGTGCTATGACTCGGTGTTGGGGTTCAGTGTTGGTGGTCCAGTGCTGGGAGGTCAGTGATGGCGTTCAGTGTTGGGGTCCAGTGTGGGAGTCCAGTGTTGGGGTTCAGTGCGGGAGTTCAGTGCTGGGGTTCAGTGTTGGGGTTCAGTTTTGGTGTTCTGCATTGGGAGTGCAGTGTTGGGGTTCAGTGGCAGTGTTCAGTGTTGTGGGGTTCAGTGTTGAGAATCTGTGTTGTGGGTTTTGTGTTGGTGGTTCAGTGCTGGGGTTCAGTGTTGGGGTCCAGTGTGGGGGTTCAGCGCAGGAGTTCAGTGCTGGGGGTCCAGTGCTGGGGGTCAGTATTGGGGTTTCAGTGTTAGGGTTCAGTGTTCAGGGTTAGTTTTGGGGTTCAGTGCTATGGCTCGGTGTTGGGGTTCAGTGGTGGGGGGTTCAGTGTTGGGGGGTCAGTGTTGGTGTTCAGTGTTGGGGTTTAATGTTGGGGTTCAGTGTTGGACTGGTCCGTTTTGGGGGTTCAGTGTTGGGTGTTCATTGTTGGGGATTCAGTGTTGGGGATTCAGTGTTGGGGGTTCAATGTTGGGTTTAGTGTTGGGGGTCAGTGTTGGGGTGTTCAGTGTTGGGGGTCGGTGTTTGGGGGTGTCAGTGTTGGGGTTCAGTGTTGGGGTTCGCTGTTGTGGGTTCAACTTTGGGGTTCAGTGTTAGGGTTCGGTGCTGGGGTTCGGTGTTGGGGTTCAGTGGTGGGGGTTCAGTGTTGGGGTTCAGTGTTATGGTTCAGTGTTGGGGTTCAGCGTTAGGGGCTCAGTTTTGGGGTCCCATGTCGGGGTTCTGTGTTGGGGGTCCAGTGTTGGGTTTCAGTATTAGGGTTCAGTGCTGGGGTCCAGTGCTTGTGTTCAGTGCTATGGCTCGGTGTTGGGTGTTCAGTGTTGGGGTTCAGTGTTGGGATTCAGTGTTGGGGGTTCAGTGTTGGGTGTTTTGTGTTGGTGGTTCAGTGTTGGGGGTTCAGTGCTGGGGTCCAGTGTGGGGGTTCAGTGTTGGGGTTCAGTGTTGGGGTTCAGTTTTGGTGTTCAGCATTGGGAGTTCAGTGGTGGGGTTCAGTGGTGGCGTTCAGTGTTGGGGTTCATTGGTGGTGATTCGGTTTTGGGGTTCAGTAGTGGGGGTCAGTGTTGGGGTTCACTGTTTGGGTCCAGCGTTAGGGACTCCGTGTTGGGGGTTCAGTGTTGGGAATCAGTGTTGGTGGTTCTGTGTTGGGCGTTTTGTGTTGGTGGTTCAGTGTTGGGGGTTCAGTGTTGGGGTCCAGTGTTGGGGTTCAGTGCGGGAGTTCAGTGCTGGGGTTCAGTGCTGGGGGTTCAGTGTTGGGGTTCAGTATTGGGGGTTCGGTGTTAGGTTTCAGTGTTCAGGGTTAGTGTTGGGGTTCAGAGCTATGGCTCGGTGTTGGGGTTCAGTGGTGGGGGTTCAGTGTTGGGGGTTCAGTGTTGGGGGGTTCAGTGTTGGGAATCAGTGTTGGGCTTCATTGTTGGGGGTTGTGTGGTGGTGGTCCAGTGTTGGGGGTTCAGTATTGGGGTTCAGTGTTGGGGTCCAGTGTGGGGGTTCAGTGAGGGTGTTCAGTGCTGGGATTCACTTTTGTGGGTTCAGTGGTGGGGTTCAGTGCTGGGAGGTCAGTGCTGGGGTTCAGTGTTGGGTGTTCAGTGTTGGGGTTCAGTGTTGGTGCTCAGCATTGGGAGTTCAGTGTTGGGGTTCAGTGTTGGGGTTCATTGGTGGGGTTCATTGGTGGGGGTTCGGTGTTGGGGTTCAGTGTTGGGTGCCAGTGTTGGGGTTCATTGGTGGGGTTCATTGGTGGCGGTTCGGTGTTGGGGTTCAGTGTTGGGGATTCAGTGTTGGGGTTCAGTATTGGGGTTCAATTTTGGGGATTCAGTGTTGGCGGTTCAGTGTCGGGGATTCAGTGTTGGGGTTCAGTGTTGGGGTTCAGTGTTGGGTGTTCAGTGTTGTGGTTCAGTGTTGGGCGTTTGTCAGCGTTGGAGGGGTCAGTGTTGATGTGTTCAGTGTTGGGGGTTCAGTGCTGGGAGGTCAGTGATGGGGTTCAGTGTTGGGGTCCAGTGTGGAGGTCCAGTGTTAGGGTTCAGTGCGGGAGTTCAGTGCTGGGGTTCAGTGTTGGGGCTCAGTGCTGGGAGGTCAGTGATGGGGTTCAGTGTTGGGGTCCAGTGTGGGGGTCCAGTGTTGGGGTTCAGTGCGGGAGTTCAGTGCTGGAGTTCAGTGTTGGGGTTCAGTTTTGGTGTTCTGCATTGGGAGTGCAGTGTTGGGGTTCAGTGGCAGTGTTCAGTGTTGTGGGGTTCAGTGTTGAGAATCTGTGTTGTGGGTTTTGTGTTGGTGGTTCAGTGCTGGGGTTCAGTGTTGGGGTCCAGTGTGGGGGTTCAGTGCAGGAGTTCAGTGCTGGGGGTTCCGTGCTGGGGGTCAGTATTGGGGTTTCAGTGTTAGGGTTCAGTGTTCAGGGTTAGTGTTGGGGTTCAGTGCTATGGCTCGGTGTTGGGGTTCAGTGGTGGGGGGTTCAGTGTTGGGGGGTCAGTGTTTGGGGTCAGTGTTGGGTGTTCATTGTTGGGGGTTCAGTGTTGGGGGATTCAGTGTTGGGGGTTCAATGTTGGGTTTAGTGTTGGGGTTCAGTGTTGGGCGTTTGTCAGCATTGGGGGGGTCAGTGTTGATGTGTTCAGTGTTGGGGGTTCAGTGTCGGGGCTGGTCAGTGTTTGGGGTTCAGTGTTTGGGGGTTCAGTGTTGGTGTTCAGTGTTGGGGTTTAATGTTGGGGTTCAGTGTTGGACTGGTCCGTTTTGGGGGTTCAGTGTTGGGTGTTCATTGTTGGGGGTTCAGTGTTGGGGATTCAGTGTTGGGGGTTCAATGTTGGGTTTACTGTTGGGGGTCAGTGTTGGGGTGTTCAGTGTTGGGGGTCGGTGTTTGGGGGTGTCAGTGTTGGGGTTCAGTGTCGGGGGTTCGCTGTTGTGGGTTCAACTGTGGGGTTCAGTGTTAGGGTTCGGTGCTGGGGTTCGGTGTTGGGGTTCAGTGGTAAGGGTTCAGTGTTGGGGTTCAGTGTTAGGGTTCAGTGTTGGGGTTCAGCGTTAGGGGCTCAGTTTTGGGGTCCCATGTCGGGGTTCTGTGTTAGGGGTCCAGTGTTGAGGTTCAGTATTGGGGTTCAGTGTTGGGAATCAGTGTTGGTGGTTCAGTATTGGGGGTTTTGTGTTGGTGGTTCAGTGTTGGGGGTTCAGTGCTGCGGCCCAGTGTGGGGTTCAGTGTTGGGGTTCAGTGTTGGGGTTCAGTTTTTGTGTTCAGCATTGGGAGTTCAGTGGTGGGGTTCAGTGGTGGCGTTCAGTGTTGGGGTTCATTGGTGGTGATTCGGTTTTGGGGTTCAGTAGTGGGGGTCAGTGTTGGGGTTCACTGTTTGGGTCCAGCGTTAGGGACTCAGTGTTGGGGGTTCAGTGTTGGGAATCAGTGTTGGTGGTTCTGTGTTGGGCGTTTTGTGTTGGTGGTTCAGTGTTGGGGGGTCAGTGCTGGGGTTCAGTGTTGGGGTCCAGAGTTGGGGTTCAGTGCGGGAGTTCAGTGCTGGGGTTCAGTGCTGGGGGTTCAGTGTTGGGGTTCAGTATTGGGGGTTCGGTGTTAGGTTTCAGTGTTCAGGGTTAGTGTAGGGGTTCAGAGCTATGGCTCGGTGTTGGGGTTCAGTGGTGGGAGTTCAGTGTTGGGGGTCCAGTGTTGGGGGTTCAGTGTTGGGGTTCAGTGTTGGGGTCCAGTGTGGGGGTTCAGTGAGGGTGTTCAGTGCTGGGATTCACTCTTGTAGGTTCAGTGGTGGGGTTCAGTGCTGGGAGGTCAGTGCTGGGGTTCAGTGTTGGGTGTTCAGTGTTGGGGTTCATTGGTGGGGTTCATTGGTGGGGGTTCGGTGTTGGGGTTCAGTGTTGGGGGCCAGTGTTGGGGTTCAATGTTGGGGGTCAGTGTTAGGGGCTCGGTGTTGGGGGTTCAGTGTTGGTGTTCAGTGTCAGGGTTCAGTGCTGGGGGTCAGTATTGGGGGTTCAGCGTTAGGTTCAGTGTTCAAGGTTTAGTGTTGGGGTTCAGTGCTATGACTCGGTGTTGGGGTTCAGTGTTGGTGGTCCAGTGTTGGGGGTTCACTGTCGGAGTTCAGTGTTGGGGTCCAGTGTGGGGGTTCAATGTTGGGTTCAGTGCTGGGGTTCACTCTTGCGGGTTCAGTGTTGGGGTTCAGTGCTGGGAGGTCAGTGATGGGGTTCAGTGTTGGGGTCCAGTGTGGGGGTCCAGTGTTAGGGTTCAGTGCGGGAGTTCAGTGCTGGGGTTCAGTGTTGGGGCTCAGTGCTGGGAGGTCAGTGATGGCGTTCAGTGTTGGGGTCCAGTGTGGGAGTCCAGTGTTGGGGTTCAGTGCGGGAGTTCAGTGCTGGGGTTCAGTGTTGGGGTTCAGTTTTGGTGTTCTGCATTGGGAGTGCAGTGTTGGGGTTCAGTGGCAGTGTTCAGTGTTGTGGGGTTCAGTGTTGAGAATCTGTGTTGTGGGTTTTGTGTTGGTGGTTCAGTGCTGGGGTTCAGTGTTGGGGTCCAGTGTGGGGGTTCAGCGCAGGAGTTCAGTGCTGGGGGTCCAGTGCTGGGGGTCAGTATTGGGGTTTCAGTGTTAGGGTTCAGTGTTCAGGGTTAGTGTTGGGGTTCAGTGCTATGGCTCGGTGATGGGGTTCAGTGGTGGGGGGTTCAGTGTTGGGGGGTCAGTGTTGGTGTTCAGTGTTGGGGTTTAATGTTGGGGTTCAGTGTTGGACTGGTCCGTTTTGGGGGTTCAGTGTTGGGTGTTCATTGTTGGGGATTCAGTGTTGGGGATTCAGTGTTGGGGGTTCAATGTTGGGTTTAGTGTTGGGGGTCAGTGTTGGGGTGTTCAGTGTTGGGGGTCGGTGTTTGGGGGTGTCAGTGTTGGGGTTCAGTGTTGGGGTTCGCTGTTGTGGGTTCAACTTTGGGGTTCAGTGTTAGGGTTCGGTGCTGGGGTTCGGTGTTGGGGTTCAGTGGTGGGGGTTCAGTGTTGGGGTTCAGTGTTATGGTTCAGTGTTGGGGTTCAGCGTTAGGGGCTCAGTTTTGGGGTCCCATGTCGGGGTTCTGTGTTGGGGGTCCAGTGTTGGGTTTCAGTATTAGGGTTCAGTGCTGGGGTCCAGTGCTTGTGTTCAGTGCTATGGCTCGGTGTTGGGTGTTCAGTGTTGGGGTTCAGTGTTGGGATTCAGTGTTGGGGGTTCAGTGTTGGGTGTTTTGTGTTGGTGGTTCAGTGTTGGGGGTTCAGTGCTGGGGTCCAGTGTGGGGGTTCAGTGTTGGGGTTCAGTGTTGGGGTTCAGTTTTGGTGTTCAGCATTGGGAGTTCAGTGGTGGGGTTCAGTGGTGGCGTTCAGTGTTGGGGTTCATTGGTGGTGATTCGGTTTTGGGGTTCAGTAGTGGGGGTCAGTGTTGGGGTTCACTGTTTGGGTCCAGCGTTAGGGACTCAGTGTTGGGGGTTCAGTGTTGGGAATCAGTGTTGGTGGTTCTGTGTTGGGCGTTTTGTGTTGGTGGTTCAGTGTTGGGGTCCAGTGTTGGGGTTCAGTGCGGGAGTTCAGTGCTGGGGTTCAGTGCTGGGGGTTCAGTGTTGGGGTTCAGTATTGGGGGTTCGGTGTTAGGTTTCAGTGTTCAGGGTTAGTGTTGGGGTTCAGAGCTATGGCTCGGTGTTGGGGTTCAGTGGTGGGGGTTCAGTGTTGGGGGTTCAGTGTTGGGGGGTTCAGTGTTGGGAATCAGTGTTGGGCTTCATTGTTGGGGGTTGTGTGGTGGTGGTCCAGTGTTGGGGGTTCAGTATTGGGGTTCAGTGTTGGGGTCCAGTGTGGGGGTTCAGTGAGGGTGTTCAGTGCTGGGATTCACTTTTGTGGGTTCAGTGGTGGGGTTCAGTGCTGGGAGGTCAGTGCTGGGGTTCAGTGTTGGGTGTTCAGTGTTGGGGTTCAGTGTTGGTGCTCAGCATTGGGAGTTCAGTGTTGGGGTTCAGTGTTGGGGTTCATTGGTGGGGTTCATTGGTGGGGGTTCGGTGTTGGGGTTCAGTGTTGGGTGCCAGTGTTGGGGTTCATTGGTGGGGTTCATTGGTGGCGGTTCGGTGTTGGGGTTCAGTGTTGGGGATTCAGTGTTGGGGTTCAGTATTGGGGTTCAATTTTGGGGATTCAGTGTTGGCGGTTCAGTGTCGGGGATTCAGTGTTGGGGTTCAGTGTTGGGGTTCAGTGTTGGGTGTTCAGTGTTGTGGTTCAGTGTTGGGCGTTTGTCAGCGTTGGAGGGGTCAGTGTTGATGTGTTCAGTGTTGGGGGTTCAGTGCTGGGAGGTCAGTGATGGGTTTCAGTGTTGGGGTCCAGTGTGGGGGTCCAGTGTTAGGGTTCAGTGCGGGAGTTCAGTGCTGGGGTTCAGTGTTGGGGCTCAGTGCTGGGAGGTCAGTGATGGGGTTCAGTGTTGGGGTCCAGTGTGGGGGTCCAGTGTTGGGGTTCAGTGCGGGAGTTCAGTGCTGGAGTTCAGTGTTGGGGTTCAGTTTTGGTGTTCTGCATTGGGAGTGCAGTGTTGGGGTTCAGTGGCAGTGTTCAGTGTTGTGGGGTTCAGTGTTGAGAATCTGTGTTGTGGGTTTTGTGTTGGTGGTTCAGTGCTGGGGTTCAGTGTTGGTGTCCAGTGTGGGGGTTCAGTGCAGGAGTTCAGTGCTGGGGGTTCCGTGCTGGGGGTCAGTATTGGGGTTTCAGTGTTAGGGTTCAGTGTTCAGGGTTAGTGTTGGGGTTCAGTGCTATGGCTCGGTGTTGGGGTTCAGTGGTGGGGGGTTCAGTGTTGGGGGGTCAGTGTTTGGGGTCAGTGTTGGGTGTTCATTGTTGGGGGTTCAGTGTTGGGGGATTCAGTGTTGGGGGTTCAATGTTGGGTTTAGTGTTGGGGTTCAGTGTTGGGCGTTTGTCAGCATTGGGGGGGTCAGTGTTGATGTGTTCAGTGTTGGGGGTTCAGTGTCGGGGCTGGTCAGTGTTTGGGGTTCAGTGTTTGGGGGTTCAGTGTTGGTGTTCAGTGTTGGGGTTTAATGTTGGGGTTCAGTGTTGGACTGGTCCGTTTTGGGGGTTCAGTGTTGGGTGTTCATTGTTGGGGGTTCGGTGTTGGGGATTCAGTGTTGGGGGTTCAATGTTGGGTTTACTGTTGGGGGTCAGTGTTGGGGTGTTCAGTGTTGGGGGTCGGTGTTTGGGGGTGTCAGTGTTGGGGTTCAGTGTCGGGGGTTCGCTGTTGTGGGTTCAACTGTGGGGTTCAGTGTTAGGGTTCGGTGCTGGGGTTCGGTGTTGGGGTTCAGTGGTAAGGGTTCAGTGTTGGGGTTCAGTGTTAGGGTTCAGTGTTGGGGTTCAGCGTTAGGGGCTCAGTTTTGGGGTCCCATGTAGGGGTTCTGTGTTGGGGGTCCAGTGTTGGGTTTCAGTATTGGGGTTCAGTGTTGGGAATCAGTGTTGGTGGTTCAGTATTGGGGGTTTTGTGTTGGTGGTTCAGTGTTGGGGGTTCAGTGCTGCGGCCCAGTGTGGGGTTCAGTGTTGGGGTTCAGTGTTGGGGTTCAGTTTTTGTGTTCAGCATTGGGAGTTCAGTGGTGGGGTTCAGTGGTGGCGTTCAGTGTTGGGGTTCATTGGTGGTGATTCGGTTTTGGGGTTCAGTAGTGGGGGTCAGTGTTGGGGTTCACTGTTTGGGTCCAGCGTTAGGGACTCAGTGTTGGGGGTTCAGTGTTGGGAATCAGTGTTGGTGGTTCTGTGTTGGGCGTTTTGTGTTGGTGGTTCAGTGTTGGGGGGTCAGTGCTGGGGTTCAGTGTTGGGGTCCAGTGTTGGGGTTCAGTGCGGGAGTTCAGTGCTGGGGTTCAGTGCTGGGGGTTCAGTGTTGGGGTTCAGTATTGGGGGTTCGGTGTTAGGTTTCAGTGTTCAGGGTTAGTGTAGGGGTTCAGAGCTATGGCTCGGTGTTGGGGTTCAGTGGTGGGAGTTCAGTGTTGGGGGTTCAGTGTTGGGGGGTTCAGTGTTGGGAATCAGTGTTGGGCTTCATTGTTGGGGGTTGTGTGGTGGTGGTCCAGTGTTGGGGGTTCAGTGTTGGGGTTCAGTGTTGGGGTCCAGTGTGGGGGTTCAGTGAGGGTGTTCAGTGCTGGGATTCACTCTTGTAGGTTCAGTGGTGGGGTTCAGTGCTGGGAGGTCAGTGCTGGGGTTCAGTGTTGGGTGTTCAGTGTTGGGGTTCATTGGTGGGGTTCATTGGTGGGGGTTCGGTGTTGGGGTTCAGTGTTGGGGCCAGTGTTGGGGTTCACTGTTGGGGGTCAGTGTTAGGGGCTCGGTGTTGGGGGTTCAGTGTTGGTGTTCAGTGTCAGGGTTCAGTGCTGGGGGTCAGTATTGGGGGTTCAGCGTTAGGTTCAGTGTTCAAGGTTTAGTGTTGGGGTTCAGTGCTATGACTCGGTGTTGGGGTTCAGTGTTGGTGGTCCAGTGTTGGGGGTTCACTGTCGGAGTTCAGTGTTGGGGTCCAGTGTGGGGGTTCAATGTTGGGTTCAGTGCTGGGGTTCACTCTTGCGGGTTCAGTGTTGGGGTTCAGTGCTGGGAGGTCAGTGATGGGGTTCAGTGTTGGGGTCCAGTGTGGGGGTCCAGTGTTAGGGTTCAGTGCGGGAGTTCAGTGCTGGGGTTCAGTGTTGGGGCTCAGTGCTGGGAGGTCAGTGATGGCGTTCAGTGTTGGGGTCCAGTGTGGGAGTCCAGTGTTGGGGTTCAGTGCGGGAGTTCAGTGCTGGGGTTCAGTGTTGGGGTTCAGTTTTGGTGTTCTGCATTGGGAGTGCAGTGTTGGGGTTCAGTGGCAATGTTCAGTGTTGTGGGGTTCAGTGTTGAGAATCTGTGTTGTGGGTTTTGTGTTGGTGGTTCAGTGCTGGGGTTCAGTGTTGGGGTCCAGTGTGGGGGTTCAGCGCAGGAGTTCAGTGCTGGGGGTCCAGTGCTGGGGGTCAGTATTGGGGTTTCAGTGTTAGGGTTCAGTGTTCAGGGTTAGTGTTGGGGTTCAGTGCTATGGCTCGGTGTTGGGGTTCAGTGGTGGGGGGTTCAGTGTTGGGGGGTCAGTGTTGGTGTTCAGTGTTGGGGTTTAATGTTGGTGTTCAGTGTTGGACTGGACCGTTTTGGGGGTTCAGTGTTGGGTGTTCATTGTTGGGGGTTCAGTGTTGGGGATTCAGTGTTGGGGGTTCAATGTTGGGTTTAGTGTTGGGGGTCAGTGTTGGGGTGTTCAGTGTTGGGGGTCGGTGTTTGGGGGTGTCAGTGTTGGGGTTCAGTGTTGGGGGCTCGCTGTTGTGGGTTCAACGTTGGGGTTCAGTGTTAGGGTTCGGTGCTGGGGTTCGGTGTTGGGGTTCAGTGGTGGTGGTTCAGTGTTGGGGTTCAGTGTTATGGTTCAGTGTTGGGATTCAGCGTTAGGGGCTCAGTTTTGGGGTCCCATGTCGGGGTTATGTGTTGGGGGTCCATTGTTGGGTTTCAGTATTAGGGTTCAGTGCTGGGGTCCAGTGCTGGTGTTCAGTGCTATGGCTCGGTGTTGGGTGTTCAGTGTTGGGGTTCAGTGTTGGGATTCAGTGTTGGGGGTTCAGTGTTGGGTGTTTTGTGTTGGTGGTTCAGTGTTGGGGGTTCAGTGCTGGGGTCCAGTGTGGGGGTTCAGTGTTGGGGTTCAGTGTTGGGGTTCAGTTTTGGTGTTCAGCATTGGGAGTTCAGTGGTGGGGTTCAGTGGTGGCGTTCAGTGTTGGGGTTCATTGGTGGTGATTCGGTTTTGGGGTTCAGTAGTGGGGGTCAGTGTTGGGGTTCACTGTTTGGGTCCAGCGTTAGGGACTCAGTGTTGGGGGTTCAGTGTTGGGAATCAGTGTTGGTGGTTCTGTGTTGGGCGTTTTGTGTTGGTGGTTCAGTGTTGGGGGTTTAGTGCTGGGGTTCAGTGTTGGGGTCCAGTGTTGGGGTTCAGTGCGGGAGTTCAGTGCTGGGGTTCAGTGCTGGGGGTTCAGTGTTGGGGTTCAGTATTGGGGGTTCGGTGTTAGGTTTCAGTGTTCAGGGTTAGTGTTGGGGTTCAGAGCTATGGCTCGGTGTTGGGGTTCAGTGGTGGGGGTTCAGTGTTGGGGGTTCAGTGTTGGGGGGTTCAGTGTTGGGAATCAGTGTTGGGCTTCATTGTTGGGGGTTGTGTGGTGGTGGTCCAGTGTTGGGGGTTCAGTGTTGGGGTTCAGTGTTGGGGTCCAGTGTGGGGGTTCAGTGAGGGTGTTCAGTGCTGGGATTCACTCTTGTGGGTTCAGTGGTGGGGTTCAGTGCTGGGAGGTCAGTGCTGGGGTTCAGTGTTGGGTGTTCAGTGTTGGGGTTCAGTGTTGGTGCTCAGCATTGGGAGTTCAGTGTTGGGGTTCAGTGTTGGGGTTCATTGGTGGGGTTCATTGGTGGGGGTTCGGTGTTGGGGTTCAGTGTTGGGTGCCAGTGTTGGGGTTCATTGGTGGGGTTCATTGGTGGCGGTTCGGTGTTGGGGTTCAGTGTTGGGGATTCAGTGTTGGGGTTCAGTATTGGGGTTCAATTTTGGGGATTCAGTGTTGGCGGTTCAGTGTCGGGGATTCAGTGTTGGGGTTCAGTGTTGGGGTTCAGTGTTGGGTGTTCAGTGTTGTGGTTCAGTGTTGGGCGTTTGTCAGCGTTGGAGGGGTCAGTGTTGATGTGTTCAGTGTTGGGGGTTCAGTGCTGGGAGGTCAGTGATGGGGTTCAGTGTTGGGGTCCAGTGTGGGGGTCCAGTGTTAGGGTTCAGTGCGGGAGTTCAGTGCTGGGGTTCAGTGTTGGGGCTCAGTGCTGGGAGGTCAGTGATGGCGTTCAGTGTTGGGGTCCAGTATGGGAGTTCAGTGTTGGGGTTCAGTGCGGGAGTTCAGTGCTGGGGTTCAGTGTTGGGGTTCAGTTTTGGTGTTCTGCATTGGGAGTGCAGTGTTGGGGTTCAGTGGCAGTGTTCAGTGTTGTGGGGTTCAGTGTTGAGAATCTGTGTTGTGGGTTTTGTGTTGGTGGTTCAGTGCTGGGGTTCAGTGTTGGGGTCCAGTGTGGGGGTTCAGTGTTCAAGGTTTAGTGTTGGGGTTCAGTGCTATGACTCGGTGTTGGGGTTCAGTGTTGGTGGTCCAGTATTGGGGGTTCACTGTCGGGGTTCAGTGTTGGGGTCCAGTGTGGGGGTTCAATGTTGGGTTCAGTGCTGGGGTTCACTCTTGCGGGTTCAGTGTTGGGGTCCAGTGTGGGGGTCCAGTGTTAGGGTTCAGTGCGGGAGTTCAGTGCTGGGGTTCAGTGTTGGGGCTCAGTGCTGGGAGGTCAGTGATGGCGTTCAGTGTTGGGGTCCAGTGTGGGAGTCCAGTGTTGGGGTTCAGTGCGGGAGTTCAGTGCTGGGGTTCAGTGTTGGGGTTCAGTTTTGGTGTTCTGCATTGGGAGTGCAGTGTTGGGGTTCAGTGGCAGTGTTCAGTGTTGTGGGGTTCAGTGTTGAGAATCTGTGTTGTGGGTTTTGTGTTGGTGGTTCAGTGCTGGGGTTCAGTGTTGGGGTCCAGTGTGGGGGTTCAGCGCAGGAGTTCAGTGCTGGGGGTCCAGTGCTGGGGGTCAGTATTGGGGTTTCAGTGTCAGGGTTCAGTGTTCAGGGTTAGTGTTGGGGTTCAGTGCTATGGTTCGGTGTTGGGGTTCAGTGGTGGGGGGTTCAGTGTTGGGGGGTCAGTGTTGGTGTTCAGTGTTGGGGTTTAATGTTGGGGTTCAGTGTTGGACTGGACCGTTTTGGGGGTTCAGTGTTGGGTGTTCATTGTTGGGGGTTCAGTGTTGGGGATTCAGTGTTGGGGGTTCAATGTTGGGTTTAGTGTTGGGGGTCAGTGTTGGGGTGTTCAGTGTTGGGGGTCGGTGTTTGGGGGTGTCAGTGTTGGGGTTCAGTGTTGGGGGCTCGCTGTTGTGGGTTCAACGTTGGGGTTCAGTGTTAGGGTTCGGTGCTGGGGTTCGGTGTTGGGGTTCAGTGGTGGGGGTTCAGTGTTGGGGTTCAGTGTTATGGTTCAGTGTTGGGGTTCAGCGTTAGGGGCTCAGTTTTGGGGTCCCATGTCGGGGTTATGTGTTGGGGGTCCAGTGTTGGGTTTCAGTATTAGGGTTCAGTGCTGGGGTCCAGTGCTGGTGTTCAATGCTATGGCTCGGTGTTGGGTGTTCAGTGTTGGGGTTCAGTGTTGGGATTCAGTGTTGGGGGTTCAGTGTTGGGTGTTTTGTGTTGGTGGTTCAGTGTTGGGGGTTCAGTGCTGGGGTCCAGTGTGGGGGTTCAGTGTTGGGGTTCAGTGTTGGGGTTCAGTTTTGGTGTTCAGCATTGGGAGTTCAGTGGTGGGGTTCAGTGGTGGCGTTCAGTGTTGGGGTTCATTGGTGGTGATTCGGTTTTGGGGTTCAGTAGTGGGGGTCAGTGTTGGGGTTCACTGTTTGGGTCCAGCGTTAGGGACTCAGTGTTGGGGGTTCAGTGTTGGGAATCAGTGTTGGGGGTTCTGTGTTGGGCGTTTTGTGTTGGTGGTTCAGTGTTGGGGGTTCAGTGCTGGGGTTCAGTGTTGGGGTCCAGTGTTGGGGTTCAGTGCGGGAGTTCAGTGCTGGGGTTCAGTGCTGGGGGTTCAGTGTTGGGGTTCAGTATTGGGGGTTCGGTGTTAGGTTTCAGTGTTCAGGGTTAGTGTTGGGGTTCAGAGCTATGGCTCGGTGTTGGGGTTCAGTGGTGGGGGTTCAGTGTTGGGGGTTCAGTGTTGGGGGGTTCAGTGTTGGGAATCAGTGTTGGGCTTCATTGTTGGGGGTTGTGTGGTGGTGGTCCAGTGTTGGGGGTTCAGTATTGGGGTTCAGTGTTGGGGTCCAGTGTGGGGGTTCAGTGAGGGTGTTCAGTGCTGGGATTCACTCTTGTGGGTTCAGTGGTGGGGTTCAGTGCTGGGAGTTCAGTGCTGGGGTTCAGTGTTGGGTGTTCAGTGTTGGGGTTCAGTGTTGGTGCTCAGCATTGGGAGTTCAGTGTTGGGGTTCAGTGTTGGGGTTCATTGGTGGGGTTCATTGGTGGGGGTTCGGTGTTTGGGTTCAGTGTTGGGTGCCAGTGTTGGGGTTCATTGGTGGGGTTCATTGGTGGCGGTTCGGTGTTGGGGTTCAGTGTTGGGGATTCAGTGTTGGGGTTCAGTATTGGGGTTCAATTTTGGGGATTCAGTGTTGGCGGTTCAGTGTCGGGGATTCAGTGTTGGGGTTCAGTGTTGGGGTTCAGTGTTGGGTGTTCAGTGTTGTGGTTCAGTGTTGGGCGTTTGTCAGCGTTGGAGGGGTCAGTGTTGATGTGTTCAGTGTTGGGGGTTCAGTGCTGGGAGGTCAGTGATGGGGTTCAGTGTTGGGGTCCAGTGTGGGGGTCCAGTGTTAGGGTTCAGTGCGGGAGTTCAGTGCTGGGGTTCAGTGTTGGGGCTCAGTGCTGGGAGGTCAGTGATGGCGTTCAGTGTTGGGGTCCAGTATGGGAGTTCAGTGTTGGGGTTCAGTGCGGGAGTTCAGTGCTGGGGTTCAGTGTTGGGGTTCAGTTTTGGTGTTCTGCATTGGGAGTGCAGTGTTGGGGTTCAGTGGCAGTGTTCAGTGTTGTGGGGTTCAGTGTTGAGAATCTGTGTTGTGGGTTTTGTGTTGGTGGTTCAGTGCTGGGGTTCAGTGTTGGGGTCCAGTGTGGGGGTTCAGCGTAGGAGTTCAGTGCTGGGGGTTCAGTGCTGGGGGTCAGTATTGGGGTTTCAGTGTTAGGGTTCAGTGTTCAGGGTTAGTGTTGGGGTTCAGTGCTATGGCTCGGTGTTGGGGTTCAGTGGTGGGGGGTTCAGTGTTGGGGGGTCAGTGTTGGCGTTCAGTGTTGGGGTTTAATGTTGGGGTTCAGTGTTGGACTGGTCCGTTTTGGGGGTTCAGTGTTGGGTGTTCATTGTTGGGGGTTCAGTGTTGGGGATTCAGTGTTGGGGGTTCAATGTTGGGTTTAGTGTTGGGGGTCAGTGTTGGGGTGTTCAGTGTTGGGGGTCGGTGTTTGGGGGTGTCAGTGTTGGGGTTCAGTGTTGGGGGTTCGCTGTTGTGTGTTCAACTTTGGGGTTCAGTGTTAGGGTTCGGTGCTGGGGTTCGGTGTTGGGGTTCAGTGGTGGGGGTTCAGTGTTGGGGTTCAGTGTTAGGGTTCAGTGTTGGGGTTCAGCGTTAGGGGCTCAGTTTTGGGGTCCCATGTCGGGGTTCTGTGTTGGGGGTCCAGTGTTGGGTTTCAGTATTAGGGTTCAGTGCTGGGGTCCAGTGCTGGTGTTCAGTGCTATGGCTCGGTGTTGGGTGTTCAGTGTTGGGGTTCAGTGTTGGGATTCAGTGTTGGGGGTTCAGTGTTGGGTGTTTTGTGTTGGTGGTTCAGTGTTGGGGGTTCAGTGCTGGGGTCCAGTGTGGGGGTTCAGTGTTGGGGTTCAGTGTTGGGGTTCAGTTTTGGTGTTCAGCATTGGGAGTTCAGTGGTGGGGTTCAGTGGTGGCGTTCAGTGTTGGGGTTCATTGGTGGTGATTCGGTTTTGGGGTTCAGTAGTGGGGGTCAGTGTTGGGGTTCACTGTTTGGGTCCAGCGTTAGGGACTCAGTGTTGGGGTTCAGTGTTGGGAATCAGTGTTGGTGGTTCTGTGTTGGGCGTTTTGTGTTGGTGGTTCAGTGTTGGGGGTTCAGTGCTGGGGTTCAGTGTTGGGGTCCAGTGTTGGGGTTCAGTGCGGGAGTTCAGTGCTGGGGTTCAGTGCTGGGGGTTCAGTGTTGGGGTTCAGTATTGGGGGTTCGGTGTTAGGTTTCAGTGTTCAGGGTTAGTGTTGGGGTTCAGAGCTATGGCTCGGTGTTGGGGTTCAGTGATGGGGGTTCAGTGTTGGGGGGTCCAGTGTTGGGAATCAGTGTTGGGCTTCATTGTTGGGGGTTGTGTGGTGGTGGTCCAGTGTTGGGGGTTCAGTGTTGGGGTTCAGTGTTGGGGTCCAGTGTGGGGGTTCAGTGAGGGTGTTCAGTGCTGGGATTCACTCTTGTGGGTTCAGTGGTGGGGTTCAGTGCTGGGAGGTCAGTGCTGGGGTTCAGTGTTGGGTGTTCAGTGTTGGGGTTCAGTGTTGGTGCTCAGCATTGGGAGTTCAGTGTTGGGGTTCAGTGTTGGGGTTCATTGGTGGGGTTCATTGGTGGGGGTTCGGTGTTGGGGTTCAGTGTTGGGTGCCAGTGTTGGGGTTCATTGGTGGGGTTCATTGGTGGCGGTTCGGTGTTGGGGTTCAGTGTTGGGGGTTCAGTGTTAGGGTTCAGTGTTGGGGTTCAGCGTTAGGGGCTCAGTTTTGGGGTCCCATGTCGGTGTTCTGTGTTGGGGGTCCAGTGTTGGGTTTCAGTATTAGGGTTCAGTGCTGGGGTCCAGTGCTGGTGTTCAGTGCTATGGCTCGGTGTTGGGTGTTCAGTGTTGGGGTTCAGTGTTGGGATTCAGTGTTGGGGGTTCAGTGTTAGGTGTTTTGTGTTGGTGGTTCAGTGTTGGGGGTTCAGTGCTGGGGTCCAGTGTGGGGGTTCAGTGTTGGGGTTCAGTGTTGGGGGTCAGTTTTGGTGTTCAGCATTGGGAGTTCAGTGGTGGGGTTCAGTGGTGGCGTTCAGTGTTGGGGTTCATTGGTGGTGATTCGGTTTTGGGGTTCAGTAGTGGGGGTCAGTGTTGGGGTTCACTGTTTGGGTCCAGCGTTAGGGACTCAGTGTTGGGGGTTCAGTGTTGGGAATCAGTGTTGGTGGTTCTGTGTTGGGCGTTTTGTGTTGGTGGTTCAGTGTTGGGGGTTCAGTGCTGGGGTTCAGTGTTGGGGTCCAGTGTTGGGGTTCAGTGCGGGAGTTCAGTGCTGGGGTTCAGTGCTGGGGGTTCAGTGTTGGGGTTCAGTATTGGGGGTTCGGTGTTAGGTTTCAGTGTTCAGGGTTAGTGTTGGGGTTCAGAGCTATGGCTCGGTGTTGGGGTTCAGTGATGGGGGTTCAGTGTTGGGGGTTCAGTGTTGGGGGGTCCAGTGTTGGGAATCAGTGTTGGGCTTCATTGTTGGGGGTTGTGTGGTGGTGGTCCAGTGTTGGGGGTTCAGTGTTGGGGTTCAGTGTTGGGGTTCAGTGTTGGGGTTCAGTTTTGGTGTTCAGCATTGGGAGTTCAGTGGTGGGGTTCAGTGGTGGCGTTCAGTGTTGGGGTTCATTGGTGGTGATTCGGTTTTGGGGTTCAGTAGTGGGGGTCAGTGTTGGGGTTCACTGTTTGGGTCCAGCGTTAGGGACTCAGTGTTGGGGGTTCAGTGTTGGGAATCAGTGTTGGTGGTTCTGTGTTGGGCGTTTTGTGTTGGTGGTTCAGTGTTGGGGGTTCAGTGCTGGGGTTCAGTGTTGGGGTCCAGTGTTGGGGTTCAGTGCGGGAGTTCAGTGCTGGGGTTCAGTGCTGGGGGTTCAGTGTTGGGGTTCAGTATTGGGGGTTCGGTGTTAGGTTTCAGTGTTCAGGGTTAGTGTTGGGGTTCAGAGCTATGGCTCGGTGTTGGGGTTCAGTGGTGGGGGTTCAGTGTTGGGGGTTCAGTGTTGGGGGGTTCAGTGTTGGGAATCAGTGTTGGGCTTCATTGTTGGTGGTTGTGTGGTGGTGGTCCAGTGTTGGGGGTTCAGTATTGGGGTTCAGTGTTGGGGTCCAGTGTGCGGGTTCAGTGAGGGTGTTCAGTGCTGGGATTCACTTTTGTGGGTTCAGTGGTGGGGTTCAGTGCTGGGAGGTCAGTGCTGGGGTTCAGTGTTGGGTGTTCAGTGTTGGGGTTCAGTGTTGGTGCTCAGCATTGGGAGTTCAGTGTTGGGGTTCATTGGTGGGGTTCATTGGTGGGGGTTCGGTGTTGGGGTGCAGTGTTGGGTGCCAGTGTTGGGGTTCATTGGTGGGGTTCATTGGTGGCGGTTCGGTGTTGGGGTTCAGTGTTGGGGATTCAGTGTTGGGGTTCAGTATTGGGGTTCAATTTTGGGGATGCAGTGTTGGCGGTTCAGTGTCGGGGATTCAGTGTTGGGGTTCAGTGTTGGGGTTCAGTGTTGGGTGTTCAGTGTTGTGGTTCAGTGTTGGGCGTTTGTCAGCGTTGGAGGGGTCAGTGTTGATGTGTTCAGTGTTGGGGGTTCAGTGCTGGGAGGTCAGTGATGGGGTTCAGTGTTCGGGTCCAGTGTGGGGGTCCAGTGTTAGGGTTCAGTGCGGGAGTTCAGTGCTGGGGTTCAGTGTTGGGGCTCAGTGCTGGGAGGTCAGTGATGGCGTTCAGTGTTGGGGTCCAGTATGGGAGTTCAGTGTTGGGGTTCAGTGCGGGAGTTCAGTGCTGGGGTTCAGTGTTGGGGTTCAGTTTTGGTGTTCTGCATTGGGAGTGCAGTGTTGGGGTTCAGTGGCAGTGTTCAGTGTTGTGGGGTTCAGTGTTGAGAATCTGTGTTGTGGGTTTTGTGTTGGTGGTTCAGTGCTGGGGTTCAGTGTTGGGGTCCAGTGTGGGGGTTCAGCGCAGGAGTTCAGTGCTGGGGGTTCAGTGCTGTGGGTCAGTATTGGGGTTTCAGTGTTAGGGTTCAGTGTTCAGGGTTAGTGTTGGGGTTCAGTGCTATGGCTCGGTGTTGGGGTTCAGTGGTGGGGGGTTCAGTGTTGGGGGGTCAGTGTTGGTGTTCAGTGTTGGGGTTTAATGTTGGGGTTCAGTGTTGGACTGGTCCGTTTTGGGGGTTCAGTGTTGGGTGTTCATTGTTGGGGGTTCAGTGTTGGGAATTCAGTGTTGGGGGTTCAATGTTGGGTTTAGTGTTGGGGGTCAGTGTTGGGGTGTTCAGTGTTGGGGGTCGGTGTTTGGGGGTGTCAGTGTTGGGGTTCAGTGTTGGGGGTTCGCTGTTGTGGGTTCAACTTTGGGGTTCAGTGTTAGGGTTCGGTGCTGGGGTTCGGTGTTGGGGTTCAGTGGTGGGGGTTCAGTGTTAGGGTTCAGTGTTGGGGTTCAGCGTTAGGGGCTCAGTTTTGGGGTCCCATGTCGGTGTTCTGTGTTGGGGGTCCAGTGTTGGGTTTCAGTATTAGGGTTCAGTGCTGGGGTCCAGTGCTGGTGTTCAGTGCTATGGCTCGGTGTTGGGTGTTCAGTGTTGGGGTTCAGTGTTGGGATTCAGTGTTGGGGGTTCAGTGTTAGGTGTTTTGTGTTGGTGGTTCAGTGTTGGGGGTTCAGTGCTGGGGTCCAGTGTGGGGGTTCAGTGTTGGGGTTCAGTGTTGGGGGTCAGTTTTGGTGTTCAGCATTGGGAGTTCAGTGGTGGGGTTCAGTGGTGGCGTTCAGTGTTGGGGTTCATTGGTGGTGATTCGGTTTTGGGGTTCAGTAGTGGGGGTCAGTGTTGGGGTTCACTGTTTGGGTCCAGCGTTAGGGACTCAGTGTTGGGGGTTCAGTGTTGGGAATCAGTGTTGGTGGTTCTGTGTTGGGCGTTTTGTGTTGGTGGTTCAGTGTTGGGGGTTCAGTGCTGGGGTTCAGTGTTGGGGTCCAGTGTTGGGGTTCAGTGCGGGAGTTCAGTGCTGGGGTTCAGTGCTGGGGGTTCAGTGTTGGGGTTCAGTATTGGGGGTTCGGTGTTAGGTTTCAGTGTTCAGGGTTAGTGTTGGGGTTCAGAGCTATGGCTCGGTGTTGGGGTTCAGTGATGGGGGTTCAGTGTTGGGGGTTCAGTGTTGGGGGGTCCAGTGTTGGGAATCAGTGTTGGGCTTCATTGTTGGGGGTTGTGTGGTGGTGGTCCAGTGTTGGGGGTTCAGTGTTGGGGTTCAGTGTTGGGGTTCAGTGTTGGGGTTCAGTTTTGGTGTTCAGCATTGGGAGTTCAGTGGTGGGGTTCAGTGGTGGCGTTCAGTGTTGGGGTTCATTGGTGGTGATTCGGTTTTGGGGTTCAGTAGTGGGGGTCAGTGTTGGGGTTCACTGTTTGGGTCCAGCGTTAGGGACTCAGTGTTGGGGGTTCAGTGTTGGGAATCAGTGTTGGTGGTTCTGTGTTGGGCGTTTTGTGTTGGTGGTTCAGTGTTGGGGGTTCAGTGCTGGGGTTCAGTGTTGGGGTCCAGTGTTGGGGTTCAGTGCGGGAGTTCAGTGCTGGGGTTCAGTGCTGGGGGTTCAGTGTTGGGGTTCAGTATTGGGGGTTCGGTGTTAGGTTTCAGTGTTCAGGGTTAGTGTTGGGGTTCAGAGCTATGGCTCGGTGTTGGGGTTCAGTGGTGGGGGTTCAGTGTTGGGGGTTCAGTGTTGGGGGGTTCAGTGTTGGGAATCAGTGTTGGGCTTCATTGTTGGTGGTTGTGTGGTGGTGGTCCAGTGTTGGGGGTTCAGTATTGGGGTTCAGTGTTGGGGTCCAGTGTGCGGGTTCAGTGAGGGTGTTCAGTGCTGGGATTCACTTTTGTGGGTTCAGTGGTGGGGTTCAGTGCTGGGAGGTCAGTGCTGGGGTTCAGTGTTGGGTGTTCAGTGTTGGGGTTCAGTGTTGGTGCTCAGCATTGGGAGTTCAGTGTTGGGGTTCATTGGTGGGGTTCATTGGTGGGGGTTCGGTGTTGGGGTGCAGTGTTGGGTGCCAGTGTTGGGGTTCATTGGTGGGGTTCATTGGTGGCGGTTCGGTGTTGGGGTTCAGTGTTGGGGATTCAGTGTTGGGGTTCAGTATTGGGGTTCAATTTTGGGGATGCAGTGTTGGCGGTTCAGTGTCGGGGATTCAGTGTTGGGGTTCAGTGTTGGGGTTCAGTGTTGGGTGTTCAGTGTTGTGGTTCAGTGTTGGGCGATTGTCAGCGTTGGAGGGGTCAGTGTTGATGTGTTCAGTGTTGGGGGTTCAGTGCTGGGAGGTCAGTGATGGGGTTCAGTGTTCGGGTCCAGTGTGGGGGTCCAGTGTTAGGGTTCAGTGCGGGAGTTCAGTGCTGGGGTTCAGTGTTGGGGCTCAGTGCTGGGAGGTCAGTGATGGCGTTCAGTGTTGGGGTCCAGTATGGGAGTTCAGTGTTGGGGTTCAGTGCGGGAGTTCAGTGCTGGGGTTCAGTGTTGGGGTTCAGTTTTGGTGTTCTGCATTGGGAGTGCAGTGTTGGGGTTCAGTGGCAGTGTTCAGTGTTGTGGGGTTCAGTGTTGAGAATCTGTGTTGTGGGTTTTGTGTTGGTGGTTCAGTGCTGGGGTTCAGTGTTGGGGTCCAGTGTGGGGGTTCAGCGCAGGAGTTCAGTGCTGGGGGTTCAGTGCTGTGGGTCAGTATTGGGGTTTCAGTGTTAGGGTTCAGTGTTCAGGGTTAGTGTTGGGGTTCAGTGCTATGGCTCGGTGTTGGGGTTCAGTGGTGGGGGGTTCAGTGTTGGGGGGTCAGTGTTGGTGTTCAGTGTTGGGGTTTAATGTTGGGGTTCAGTGTTGGACTGGTCCGTTTTGGGGGTTCAGTGTTGGGTGTTCATTGTTGGGGGTTCAGTGTTGGGGATTCAGTGTTGGGGGTTCAATGTTGGGTTTAGTGTTGGGGGTCAGTGTTGGGGTGTTCAGTGTTGGGGGTCGGTGTTTGGGGGTGTCAGTGTTGGGGTTCAGTGTTGGGGGTTCGCTGTTGTGGGTTCAACTTTGGGGTTCAGTGTTAGGGTTCGGTGCTGGGGTTCGGTGTTGGGGTTCAGTGGTGGGGGTTCAGTGTTAGGGTTCAGTGTTGGGGTTCAGCGTTAGGGGCTCAGTTTTGGGGTCCCATGTCGGGGTTCTGTGTTGGGGGTCCAGTGTTGGGTTTCAGTATTAGGGTTCAGTGCTGGGGTCCAGTGCTGGTGTTCAGTGCTATGGCTCGGTGTTGGGTGTTCAGTGTTGGGGTTCAGTGTTGGGATTCAGTGTTGGGGGTTCAGTGTTAGGTGTTTTGTGTTGGTGGTTCAGTGTTGGGGGTTCAGTGCTGGGGTCCAGTGTGGGGGTTCAGTGTTGGGGTTCAGTGTTGGGGGTCAGTTTTGGTGTTCAGCATTGGGAGTTCAGTGGTGGGGTTCAGTGGTGGCGTTCAGTGTTGGGGTTCATTGGTGGTGATTCGGTTTTGGGGTTCAGTAGTGGGGGTCAGTGTTGGGGTTCACTGTTTGGGTCCAGCGTTAGGGACTCAGTGTTGGGGGTTCAGTGTTGGGAATCAGTGTTGGTGGTTCTGTGTTGGGCGTTTTGTGTTGGTGGTTCAGTGTTGGGGGTTCAGTGCTGGGGTTCAGTGTTGGGGTCCAGTGTTGGGGTTCAGTGCGGGAGTTCAGTGCTGGGGTTCAGTGCTGGGGGTTCAGTGTTGGGGTTCAGTATTGGGGGTTCGGTGTTAGGTTTCAGTGTTCAGGGTTAGTGTTGGGGTTCAGAGCTATGGCTCGGTGTTGGGGTTCAGTGATGGGGGTTCAGTGTTGGGGGTTCAGTGTTGGGGGGTCCAGTGTTGGGAATCAGTGTTGGGCTTCATTGTTGGGGGTTGTGTGGTGGTGGTCCAGTGTTGGGGGTTCAGTGTTGGGGTTCAGTGTTGGGGTTCAGTGTTGGGGTTCAGTTTTGGTGTTCAGCATTGGGAGTTCAGTGGTGGGGTTCAGTGGTGGCGTTCAGTGTTGGGGTTCATTGGTGGTGATTCGGTTTTGGGGTTCAGTAGTGGGGGTCAGTGTTGGGGTTCACTGTTTGGGTCCAGCGTTAGGGACTCAGTGTTGGGGGTTCAGTGTTGGGAATCAGTGTTGGTGGTTCTGTGTTGGGCGTTTTGTGTTGGTGGTTCAGTGTTGGGGGTTCAGTGCTGGGGTTCAGTGTTGGGGTCCAGTGTTGGGGTTCAGTGCGGGAGTTCAGTGCTGGGGTTCAGTGCTGGGGGTTCAGTGTTGGGGTTCAGTATTGGGGGTTCGGTGTTAGGTTTCAGTGTTCAGGGTTAGTGTTGGGGTTCAGAGCTATGGCTCGGTGTTGGGGTTCAGTGGTGGGGGTTCAGTGTTGGGGGTTCAGTGTTGGGGGGTTCAGTGTTGGGAATCAGTGTTGGGCTTCATTGTTGGTGGTTGTGTGGTGGTGGTCCAGTGTTGGGGGTTCAGTATTGGGGTTCAGTGTTGGGGTCCAGTGTGCGGGTTCAGTGAGGGTGTTCAGTGCTGGGATTCACTTTTGTGGGTTCAGTGGTGGGGTTCAGTGCTGGGAGGTCAGTGCTGGGGTTCAGTGTTGGGTGTTCAGTGTTGGGGTTCAGTGTTGGTGCTCAGCATTGGGAGTTCAGTGTTGGGGTTCATTGGTGGGGTTCATTGGTGGGGGTTCGGTGTTGGGGTGCAGTGTTGGGTGCCAGTGTTGGGGTTCATTGGTGGGGTTCATTGGTGGCGGTTCGGTGTTGGGGTTCAGTGTTGGGGATTCAGTGTTGGGGTTCAGTATTGGGGTTCAATTTTGGGGATGCAGTGTTGGCGGTTCAGTGTCGGGGATTCAGTGTTGGGGTTCAGTGTTGGGGTTCAGTGTTGGGTGTTCAGTGTTGTGGTTCAGTGTTGGGCGTTTGTCAGCGTTGGAGGGGTCAGTGTTGATGTGTTCAGTGTTGGGGGTTCAGTGCTGGGAGGTCAGTGATGGGGTTCAGTGTTCGGGTCCAGTGTGGGGGTCCAGTGTTAGGGTTCAGTGCGGGAGTTCAGTGCTGGGGTTCAGTGTTGGGGCTCAGTGCTGGGAGGTCAGTGATGGCGTTCAGTGTTGGGGTCCAGTATGGGAGTTCAGTGTTGGGGTTCAGTGCGGGAGTTCAGTGCTGGGGTTCAGTGTTGGGGTTCAGTTTTGGTGTTCTGCATTGGGAGTGCAGTGTTGGGGTTCAGTGGCAGTGTTCAGTGTTGTGGGGTTCAGTGTTGAGAATCTGTGTTGTGGGTTTTGTGTTGGTGGTTCAGTGCTGGGGTTCAGTGTTGGGGTCCAGTGTGGGGGTTCAGCGCAGGAGTTCAGTGCTGGGGGTTCAGTGCTGTGGGTCAGTATTGGGGTTTCAGTGTTAGGGTTCAGTGTTCAGGGTTAGTGTTGGGGTTCAGTGCTATGGCTCGGTGTTGGGGTTCAGTGGTGGGGGGTTCAGTGTTGGGGGGTCAGTGTTGGTGTTCAGTGTTGGGGTTTAATGTTGGGGTTCAGTGTTGGACTGGTCCGTTTTGGGGGTTCAGTGTTGGGTGTTCATTGTTGGGGGTTCAGTGTTGGGGATTCAGTGTTGGGGGTTCAATGTTGGGTTTAGTGTTGGGGGTCAGTGTTGGGGTGTTCAGTGTTGGGGGTCGGTGTTTGGGGGTGTCAGTGTTGGGGTTCAGTGTTGGGGGTTCGCTGTTGTGGGTTCAACTTTGGGGTTCAGTGTTAGGGTTCGGTGCTGGGGTTCGGTGTTGGGGTTCAGTGGTGGGGGTTCAGTGTTAGGGTTCAGTGTTGGGGTTCAGCGTTAGGGGCTCAGTTTTGGGGTCCCATGTCGGGGTTCTGTGTTGGGGGTCCAGTGTTGGGTTTCAGTATTAGGGTTCAGTGCTGGGGTCCAGTGCTGGTGTTCAGTGCTATGGCTCGGTGTTGGGTGTTCAGTGTTGGGGTTCAGTGTTGGGATTCAGTGTTGGGGGTTCAGTGTTAGGTGTTTTGTGTTGGTGGTTCAGTGTTGGGGGTTCAGTGCTGGGGTCCAGTGTGGGGGTTCAGTTTTGGGGTTCAGTGTTGGGGGTCAGTTTTGGTGTTCAGCATTGGGAGTTCAGTGGTGGGGTTCAGTGGTGGCGTTCAGTGTTGGGGTTCATTGGTGGTGATTCGGTTTTGGGGTTCAGTAGTGGGGGTCAGTGTTGGGGTTCACTGTTTGGGTCCAGCGTTAGGGACTCAGTGTTGGGGGTTCAGTGTTGGGAATCAGTGTTGGTGGTTCTGTGTTGGGCGTTTTGTGTTGGTGGTTCAGTGTTGGGGGTTCAGTGCTGGGGTTCAGTGTTGGGGTCCAGTGTTGGGGTTCAGTGCGGGAGTTCAGTGCTGGGGTTCAGTGCTGGGGGTTCAGTGTTGGGGTTCAGTATTGGGGGTTCGGCGTTAGGTTTCAGTGTTCAGGGTTAGTGTTGGGGTTCAGAGCTATGGCTCGGTGTTGGGGTTCAGTGATGGGGGTTCAGTGTTGGGGGTTCAGTGTTGGGGGGTCCAGTGTTGGGAATCAGTGTTGGGCTTCATTGTTGGTGGTTGTGTGGTGGTGGTCCAGTGTTGGGGGTTCAGTGTTGGGGTTCAGTGTTGGGGTCCAGTGTGGGGGTTCAGTGAGGGTGTTCAGTGCTGGGATTCACTCTTGTGGGTTCAGTGGTGGGGTTCAGTGCTGGGAGGTCAGTGCTGGGGTTCAGTGTTGGGTGTTCAGTGTTGGGGTTCAGTGTTGGTGCTCTGCATTGGGAGTTCAGTGTTGGGGTTCAGTGTTGGGGTTCATTGGTGGGGTTCATTGGTGGGGGTTCGGTGTTGGTGTTCAGTGTTGGGTGCCAGTGTTGGGGTTCATTGGTGGGGTTCATTGGTGGCGGTTCGGTGTTGGGGGTCAGTGTTGGGGATTCAGTGTTGGGGTTCAGTATTGGGGTTCAATTTTGGGGATTCAGTGTTGGCGGTTCAGTGTCGGGGATTCAGTGTTGGGGTTCAGTGTTGGGGTTCAGTGTTGGGTGTTCAGTGTTGGGGTTCAGTGTTGGGCGTTTGTCAGCATTGGGGTGTCAGTGTTGATGTGTTCAGTGTTGGGGGTTCAGTGTCGGGGCTGGTCAGTGTTTGGGGTTCAGTGTTTGGGGGTTCAGTGTTGGTGTTCAGTGTTGGGGTTTAATGTTGGGGTTCAGTGTTGGACTGGTCCGTTTTGGGGGTTCAGTGTTGGGTGTTCATTGTTGGGGGTTCAGTGTTGGGGATTCAGTGTTGGGGGTTCAATGTTGGGTTTAGTGTTGGGGGTCAGTGTTTGGGCGTGTCAGTGTTGGGGTTCAGTGTTGGGGGTTCGGTGTTGGGGGTTCAACTTTGGGGTTCAGTGTTAGGGTTCGGTGCTGGGGTTCGGTGTTTGGGTTCAGTGGTGGGGGTTCAGTGTTGGGGTTCAGTGTTAGGGTTCAGTGTTGGGTTTCAGCGTTAGGGGCTCAGTTTTGGGGTCCCATGTCGGGGTTCTGTGTTGGGGGTCCAGTGTTGGGTTTCAGTATTGGGTTCAGTGCTGGGGTCCAGTGCTGGTGTTCAGTGCTATGGCTCGGTGTTGGGTGTTCAGTGTTGGGGTTCAGTGTTGGGGGTTCAGTGTTGGTGGTTCAGTATTGGGGGTTTTGTGTTGGTGGTTCAGTGTTGGGGGTTCAGTGCTGGGGTCCAGTGTGGGGTTCAGTGGTGGGGTTCAGTGCTGGGAGGTCAGTGCTGGGGTTCAGTGTTGGGTGTTCAGTGTTGGGGTTCAGTGTTGGTGTTCAGCATTGGGAGTTCAGTGTTGGGGTTCAGTGTTGGGGTTCATTGGTGGGGTTCATTGGTGGGGGTTCGGTGTTGGGGTTCAGTGTTGGGTGCCAGTGTTGGGGTTCATTGGTGGGGATCATTGGTGGCGGTTCGGTGTTGGGGTTCAGTGTTGGGGGTTCAGTGTTGGGGTTCAGTATTGGGGTTCAATTTTGGGGATTCAGTGTTGGCGGTTCAGTGTCGGGGATTCAGTGTTGGGGTTCAGTGTTGGGGTTCAGTGTTGGGCGTTTGTCAGCATTGGGGGGGGTCAGTGTTGATGTGTTCAGTGTTGGGGGTTCAGTGTCGGGGCTGGTCAGTGTTTGGGGTTCAGTGTTTGGGGGTTCAGTGTTGGTGTTCAGTGTTGGGGTTTAATGTTGGGGTTCAGTGTCGGACTGGTCCGTTTTGGGGGGTCAGTGTTGGGGTGTTCAGTGTTGGGGGTCGGTGTTTGGGGGTGTCAGTGTTGGGGTTCAGTGTTGGGGGTTCGCTGTTGTGGGTTCAACTGTGGGGTTCAGTGTTAGGGTTCGGTGCAGGGTTTCGGTGTTGTTGTTCAGTGGTAAGGGTTCAGTGTTGGGGTTCAGTGTTAGGGTTCAGTGTTGGGGTTCAGCGTTAGGGGCTCAGTTTTGGGGTCCCATGTCGGGGTTCTGTGTTGGGGGTCCAGTGTTGGGTTTCAGTATTAGGGTTCAGTGCTGGGGTCCAGTGCTGGTGTTCAGTGCTATGGCTCGGTGTCGGGTGTTCAGTGTTGGGGTTCAGTGTTGGGGGTTCAGTGTTGGGGGTTCAGTGTTGGGTGTTTTGTGTTGGTGGTTCAGTGTTGGGGGTTCAGTGCTGGGGCCCAGTGTGGGGTTCAGTGTTGGGGTTCAGTTTTTGTGTTCAGCATTGGGAGTTCAGTGGTGGGGTTCAGTGGTGGCGTTCAGTGTTGGGGTTCATTGGTGGTGATTCGGTTTTGGGGTTCAGTAGTGGGGGTCAGTGTTGGGGTTCACTGTTTGGGTCCAGCGTTAGGGACTCAGTGTTGGGGGTTCAGTGTTGGGAATCAGTGTTGGTGGTTCTGTGTTGGGCGTTTTGTGTTGGTGGTTCAGTGTTGGGGGGTCAGTGCTGGGGTTCAGTGTTGGGGTCCAGTGTTGGGGTTCAGTGCGGGAGTTCAGTGCTGGGGTTCAGTGCTGGGGGTTCAGTGTTGGGGTTCAGTATTGGGGGTTCGGTGTTAGGTTTCAGTGTTCAGGGTTAGTGTAGGGGTTCAGAGCTATGGCTCGGTGTTGGGGTTCAGTGGTGGGGGTTCAGTGTTGGGGGTTCAGTGTTGGGAATCAGTGTTGGGCTTCATTGTTGGGGGTTGTGTGGTGGTGGTCCAGTGTTGGGGGTTCAGTGTTGGGGGTTCGCTGTTGTGGGTTCAACTTTGGGGTTCAGTGTTAGGGTTCGGTGCTGGGGTTCGGTGTTGGGGTTCAGTGGTGGGGGTTCAGTGTTGGGGTTCAGTGTTAGGGTTCAGTGTTGGGGTTCAGCGTTAGGGGCTCAGTTTTGGGGTCCCATGTCGGGGTTCTGTGTTGGGGGTCCAGTGTTGGGTTTCAGTATTAGGGTTCAGTGCTGGGGTCCAGTGCTGGTGTTCAGTGCTATGGCTCGGTGTTGGGTGTTCAGTGTTGGGGTTCAGTGTTGGGATTCAGTGTTGGGGGTTCAGTGTTGGGTGTTTTGTGTTGGTGGTTCAGTGTTGGGGGTTCAGTGCTGGGGTCCAGTGTGGGGGTTCAGTGTTGGGGTTCAGTGTTGGGGTTCAGTTTTGGTGTTCAGCATTGGGAGTTCAGTGGTGGGGTTCAGTGGTGGCGTTCAGTGTTGGGGTTCATTGGTGGCGATTCGGTTTTGGGGTTCAGTAGTGGGGGTCAGTGTTGGGGTTCACTGTTTGGGTCCAGCGTTAGGGACTCAGTGTTGGGGGTTCAGTGTTGGGAATCAGTGTTGGTGGTTCTGTGTTGGGCGTTTTGTGTTGGTGGTTCAGTGTTGGGGGTTCAGTGCTGGGGTTCAGTGTTGGGGTCCAGTGTTGGGGTTCAGTGCGGGAGTTCAGTGCTGGGGTTCAGTGCTGGGGGTTCAGTGTTGGGGTTCAGTATTGGGGGTTCGGTGTTAGGTTTCAGTGTTCAGGGTTAGTGTTGGGGTTCAGAGCTATGGCTCGGTGTTGGGGTTCAGTGATGGGGGTTCAGTGTTGGGGGTTCAGTGTTGGGGGGTCCAGTGTTGGGAATCAGTGTTGGGCTTCATTGTTGGGGGTTGTGTGGTGGTGGTCCAGTGTTGGGGGTTCAGTGTTGGGGTTCAGTGTTGGGGTCCAGTGTGGGGGTTCAGTGAGGGTGTTCAGTGCTGGGATTCACTCTTGTGGGTTCAGTGGTGGGGTTCAGTGCTGGGTGTTCAGTGTTGGGGTTCAGTGTTGGTGCTCTGCATTGGGAGTTCAGTGTTGGGGTTCAGTGTTGGGGTTCATTGGTGGGGTTCATTGGTGGGGGTTCGGTGTTGGTGTTCAGTGTTGGGTGCCAGTGTTGGGGTTCATTGGTGGGGTTCATTGGTGGCGGTTCGGTGTTGGGGGTCAGTGTTGGGGATTCAGTGTTGGGGTTCAGTATTGGGGTTCAATTTTGGGGATTCAGTGTTGGCGGTTCAGTGTCGGGGATTCAGTGTTGGGGTTCAGTGTTGGGGTTCAGTGTTGGGTGTTCAGTGTTGGGGTTCAGTGTTGGGCGTTTGTCAGCATTGGGGTGTCAGTGTTGATGTGTTCAGTGTTGGGGGTTCAGTGTCGGGGCTGGTCAGTGTTTGGGGTTCAGTGTTTGGGGGTTCAGTGTTGGTGTTCAGTGTTGGGGTTTAATGTTGGGGTTCAGTGTTGGACTGGTCCGTTTTGGGGGTTCAGTGTTGGGTGTTCATTGTTGGGGGTTCAGTGTTGGGGATTCAGTGTTGGGGGTTCAATGTTGGGTTTAGTGTTGGGGGTCAGTGTTTGGGGGTGTCAGTGTTGGGGTTCAGTGTTGGGGGTTCGGTGTTGGGGGTTCAACTTTGGTGTTCAGTGTTAGGGTTCGGTGCTGGGGTTCGGTGTTGGGGTTCAGTGGTGGGGGTTCAGTGTTGGGGTTCAGTGTTAGGGTTCAGTGTTGGGTTTCAGCGTTAGGGGCTCAGTTTTGGGGTCCCATGTCGGGGTTCTGTGTTGGGGGTCCAGTGTTGGGTTTCAGTATTGGGTTCAGTGCTGGGGTCCAGTGCTGGTGTTCAGTGCTATGGCTCGGTGTTGGGTGTTCAGTGTTGGGGTTCAGTGTTGGGGGTTCAGTGTTGGTGGTTCAGTATTGGGGGTTTTGTGTTGGTGGTTCAGTGTTGGGGGTTCAGTGCTGGGGTCCAGTGTGGGGTTCAGTGGTGGGGTTCAGTGCTGGGAGGTCAGTGCTGGGGTTCAGTGTTGGGTGTTCAGTGTTGGGGTTCAGTGTTGGTGCTCAGCATTGGGAGTTCAGTGTTGGGGTTCAGTGTTGGGGTTCATTGGTGGGGTTCATTGGTGGGGGTTCGGTGTTGGGGTTCAGTGTTGGGTGCCAGTGTTGGGGTTCATTGGTGGGGATCATTGGTGGCGGTTCGGTGTTGGGGTTCAGTGTTGGGGGTTCAGTGTTGGGGTTCAGTATTGGGGTTCAATTTTGGGGATTCAGTGTTGGCGGTTCAGTGTCGGGGATTCAGTGTTGGGGTTCAGTGTTGGGGTTCAGTGTTGGGCGTTTGTCAGCATTGGGGGGGGTCAGTGTAGATGTGTTCAGTGTTGGGGGTTCAGTGTCGGGGCTGGTCAGTGTTTGGGGTTCAGTGTTTGGGGGTTCAGTGTTGGTGTTCAGTGTTGGGGTTTAATGTTGGGGTTCAGTGTTGGACTGGTCCGTTTTGGGGGTCAGTGTTGAGGTGTTCAGTGTTGGGGGTCGGTGTTTGGGGGTGTCAGTGTTGGGGTTCAGTGTTGGGGGTTCGCTGTTGTGGGTTCAACTGTGGGGTTCAGTGTTAGGGTTCGGTGCAGGGGTTCGGTGTTGGGGTTCAGTGGTAAGGGTTCAGTGTTGGGGTTCAGTGTTAGGGTTCAGTGTTGGGGTTCAGCGTTAGGGGCTCAGTTTTGGGGTCCCATGTCGGGGTTCTGTGTTGGGGGTCCAGTGTTGGGTTTCAGTATTAGGGTTCAGTGCTGGGGTCCAGTGCTGGTGTTCAGTGCTATGGCTCGGTGTCGGGTGTTCAGTGTTGGGGTTCAGTGTTGGGGGTTCAGTGTTGGGGGTTCAGTGTTGGGTGTTTTGTGTTGGTGGTTCAGTGTTGGGGGTTCAGTGCTGGGGCCCAGTGTGGGGTTCAGTGTTGGGGTTCAGTTTTTGTGTTCAGCATTGGGAGTTCAGTGGTGGGGTTCAGTGGTGGCGTTCAGTGTTGGGGTTCATTGGTGGTGATTCGGTTTTGGGGTTCAGTAGTGGGGGTCAGTGTTGGGGTTCACTGTTTGGGTCCAGCGTTAGGGACTCAGTGTTGGGGGTTCAGTGTTGGGAATCAGTGTTGGTGGTTCTGTGTTGGGCGTTTTGTGTTGGTGGTTCAGTGTTGGGGGGTCAGTGCTGGGGTTCAGTGTTGGGGTCCAGTGTTGGGGTTCAGTGCGGGAGTTCAGTGCTGGGGTTCAGTGCTGGGGGTTCAGTGTTGGGGTTCAGTATTGGGGGTTCGGTGTTAGGTTTCAGTGTTCAGGGTTAGTGTAGGGGTTCAGAGCTATGGCTCGGTGTTGGGGTTCAGTGGTGGGGGTTCAGTGTTGGGGGTTCAGTGTTGGGGGGTTCAGTGTTGGGAATCAGTGTTGGGCTTCATTGTTGGGGGTTGTGTGGTGGTGGTCCAGTGTTGGGGGTTCAGTGTTGGGGGTTCGCTGTTGTGGGTTCAACTTTGGGGTTCAGTGTTAGGGTTCGGTGCTGGGGTTCGGTGTTGGGGTTCAGTGGTGGGGGTTCAGTGTTGGGGTTCAGTGTTAGGGTTCAGTGTTGGGGTTCAGCGTTAGGGGCTCAGTTTTGGGGTCCCATGTCGGGGTTCTGTGTTGGGGGTCCAGTGTTGGGTTTCAGTATTAGGGTTCAGTGCTGGGGTCCAGTGCTGGTGTTCAGTGCTATGGCTCGGTGTTGGGTGTTCAGTGTTGGGGTTCAGTGTTGGGATTCAGTGTTGGGGGTTCAGTGTTGGGTGTTTTGTGTTGGTGGTTCAGTGTTGGGGGTTCAGTGCTGGGGACCAGTGTGGGGGTTCAGTGTTGGGGTTCAGTGTTGGGGTTCAGTTTTGGTGTTCAGCATTGGGAGTTCAGTGGTGGGGTTCAGTGGTGGCGTTCAGTGTTGGGGTTCATTGGTGGCGATTCGGTTTTGGGGTTCAGTAGTGGGGGTCAGTGTTGGGGTTCACTGTTTGGGTCCAGCGTTAGGGACTCAGTGTTGGGGGTTCAGTGTTGGGAATCAGTGTTGGTGGTTCTGTGTTGGGCGTTTTGTGTTGGTGGTTCAGTGTTGGGGGTTCAGTGCTGGGGTTCAGTGTTGGGGTCCAGTGTTGGGGTTCAGTGCGGGAGTTCAGTGCTGGGGTTCAGTGCTGGGGGTTCAGTGTTGGGGTTCAGTATTGGGGGTTCGGTGTTAGGTTTCAGTGTTCTGGGTTAGTGTTGGGGTTCAGAGCTATGGCTCGGTGTTGGGGTTCAGTGATGGGGGTTCAGTGTTGGGGGTTCAGTGTTGGGGGGTCCAGTGTTGGGAATCAGTGTTGGGCTTCATTGTTGGGGGTTGTGTGGTGGTGGTCCAGTGTTGGGGGTTCAGTGTTGGGGTTCAGTGTTGGGGTCCAGTGTGGGGGTTCAGTGAGGGTGTTCAGTGCTGGGATTCACTCTTGTGGGTTCAGTGGTGGGGTTCAGTGCTGGGAGGTCAGTGCTGGGGTTCAGTGTTGGGTGTTCAGTGTTGGGGTTCAGTGTTGGTGCTCAGCATTGGGAGTTCAGTGTTGGGGTTCAGTGTTGGGGTTCATTGGTGGGGTTCATTGGTGGGGGTTCGGTGTTGGGGTGCAGTGTTGGGTGCCAGTGTTGGGGTTCATTGGTGGGGTTCATTGGTGGCGGTTCGGTGTTGGGGTTCAGTGTTGGGGATTCAGTGTTGGGGTTCAGTATTGGGGTTCAATTTTGGGGATTCAGTGTTGGCGGTTCAGTGTCGGGGATTCAGTGTTGGGGTTCAGTGTTGGGGTTCAGTGTTGGGTGTTCAGTGTTGTGGTTCAGTGTTGGGCGTTTGTCAGCGTTTGAGGGGTCAGTGTTGATGTGTTCAGTGTTGGGGGTTCAGTGCTGGGAGGTCAGTGATGGGGTTCAGTGTTCGGGTCCAGTGTGGGGGTCCAGTGTTAGGGTTCAGTGCGGGAGTTCAGTGCTGGGGTTCAGTGTTGGGGCTCAGTGCTGGGAGGTCAGTGATGGCGTTCAGTGTTGGGGTCCAGTATGGGAGTTCAGTGTTGGGGTTCAGTGCGGGAGTTCAGTGCTGGGGTTCAGTGTTGGGGTTCAGTTTTGGTGTTCTGCATTGGGAGTGCAGTGTTGGGGTTCAGTGGCAGTGTTCAGTGTTGTGGGGTTCAGTGTTGAGAATCTGTGTTGTGGGTTTTGTGTTGGTGGTTCAGTGCTGGGGTTCGGTGTTGGGGTCCAGTGTGGGGGTTCAGCGCAGGAGTTCAGTGCTGGGGGTTCAGTGCTGGGGGTCATATTGGGGTTTCAGTGTTAGGGTTCAGTGTTCAGGGTTAGTGTTGGGGTTCAGTGCTATGGCTCGGTGTTGGGGTTCAGTGGTGGGGGGTTCAGTGTTGGGGGGTCAGTGTTGGTGTTCAGTGTTGGGGTTTAATGTTGGGGTTCAGTGTTGGACTGGTCCGTTTTGGGGGTTCAGTGTTGGGTGTTCATTGTTGGGGGTTCAGTGTTGGGGATTCAGTGTTGGGGGTTCAATGTTGGGTTTAGTGTTGGGGGTCAGTGTTGGGGTGTTCAGTGTTGGGGGTCGGTGTTTGGGGGTGTCAGTGTTGGGGTTCAGTGATGGGGGTTCAGTGTTGGGGGTTCAGTGTTGGGGGGTCCAGTGTTGGGAATCAGTGTTGGGCTTCATTGTTGGGGGTTGTGTGGTGGTGGTCCAGTGTTGGGGGTTCAGTGTTGGGGTTCAGTGTTGGGGTCCAGTGTGGGGGTTCAGTGAGGGTGTTCAGTGCTGGGATTCACTCTTGTGGGTTCAGTGGTGGGGTTCAGTGCTGGGTGTTCAGTGTTGGGGTTCAGTGTTGGTGCTCTGCATTGGGAGTTCAGTGTTGGGGTTCAGTGTTGGGGTTCATTGGTGGGGTTCATTGGTGGGGGTTCGGTGTTGGTGTTCAGTGTTGGGTGCCAGTGTTGGGGTTCATTGGTGGGGTTCATTGGTGGCGGTTCGGTGTTGGGGGTCAGTGTTGGGGATTCAGTGTTGGGGTTCAGTATTGGGGTTCAATTTTGGGGATTCAGTGTTGGCGGTTCAGTGTCGGGGATTCAGTGTTGGGGTTCAGTGTTGGGGTTCAGTGTTGGGTGTTCAGTGTTGGGGTTCAGTGTTGGGCGTTTGTCAGCATTGGGGTGTCAGTGTTGATGTGTTCAGTGTTGGGGGTTCAGTGTCGGGGCTGGTCAGTGTTTGGGGTTCAGTGTTTGGGGGTTCAGTGTTGGTGTTCAGTGTTGGGGTTTAATGTTGGGGTTCAGTGTTGGACTGGTCCGTTTTGGGGGTTCAGTGTTGGGTGTTCATTGTTGGGGGTTCAGTGTTGGGGATTCAGTGTTGGGGGTTCAATGTTGGGTTTAGTGTTGGGGGTCAGTGTTTGGGGGTGTCAGTGTTGGGGTTCAGTGTTGGGGGTTCGGTGTTGGGGGTTCAACTTTGGTGTTCAGTGTTAGGGTTCGGTGCTGGGGTTCGGTGTTGGGGTTCAGTGGTGGGGGTTCAGTGTTGGGGTTCAGTGTTAGGGTTCAGTGTTGGGTTTCAGCGTTAGGGGCTCAGTTTTGGGGTCCCATGTCGGGGTTCTGTGTTGGGGGTCCAGTGTTGGGTTTCAGTATTGGGTTCAGTGCTGGGGTCCAGTGCTGGTGTTCAGTGCTATGGCTCGGTGTTGGGTGTTCAGTGTTGGGGTTCAGTGTTGGGGGTTCAGTGTTGGTGGTTCAGTATTGGGGGTTTTGTGTTGGTGGTTCAGTGTTGGGGGTTCAGTGCTGGGGTCCAGTGTGGGGTTCAGTGGTGGGGTTCAGTGCTGGGAGGTCAGTGCTGGGGTTCAGTGTTGGGTGTTCAGTGTTGGGGTTCAGTGTTGGTGCTCAGCATTGGGAGTTCAGTGTTGGGGTTCAGTGTTGGGGTTCATTGGTGGGGTTCATTGGTGGGGGTTCGGTGTTGGGGTTCAGTGTTGGGTGCCAGTGTTGGGGTTCATTGGTGGGGATCATTGGTGGCGGTTCGGTGTTGGGGTTCAGTGTTGGGGGTTCAGTGTTGGGGTTCAGTATTGGGGTTCAATTTTGGGGATTCAGTGTTGGCGGTTCAGTGTCGGGGATTCAGTGTTGGGGTTCAGTGTTGGGGTTCAGTGTTGGGCGTTTGTCAGCATTGGGGGGGGTCAGTGTAGATGTGTTCAGTGTTGGGGGTTCAGTGTCGGGGCTGGTCAGTGTTTGGGGTTCAGTGTTTGGGGGTTCAGTGTTGGTGTTCAGTGTTGGGGTTTAATGTTGGGGTTCAGTGTTGGACTGGTCCGTTTTGGGGGTCAGTGTTGAGGTGTTCAGTGTTGGGGGTCGGTGTTTGGGGGTGTCAGTGTTGGGGTTCAGTGTTGGGGGTTCGCTGTTGTGGGTTCAACTGTGGGGTTCAGTGTTAGGGTTCGGTGCAGGGGTTCGGTGTTGGGGTTCAGTGGTAAGGGTTCAGTGTTGGGGTTCAGTGTTAGGGTTCAGTGTTGGGGTTCAGCGTTAGGGGCTCAGTTTTGGGGTCCCATGTCGGGGTTCTGTGTTGGGGGTCCAGTGTTGGGTTTCAGTATTAGGGTTCAGTGCTGGGGTCCAGTGCTGGTGTTCAGTGCTATGGCTCGGTGTCGGGTGTTCAGTGTTGGGGTTCAGTGTTGGGGGTTCAGTGTTGGGGGTTCAGTGTTGGGTGTTTTGTGTTGGTGGTTCAGTGTTGGGGGTTCAGTGCTGGGGCCCAGTGTGGGGTTCAGTGTTGGGGTTCAGTTTTTGTGTTCAGCATTGGGAGTTCAGTGGTGGGGTTCAGTGGTGGCGTTCAGTGTTGGGGTTCATTGGTGGTGATTCGGTTTTGGGGTTCAGTAGTGGGGGTCAGTGTTGGGGTTCACTGTTTGGGTCCAGCGTTAGGGACTCAGTGTTGGGGGTTCAGTGTTGGGAATCAGTGTTGGTGGTTCTGTGTTGGGCGTTTTGTGTTGGTGGTTCAGTGTTGGGGGGTCAGTGCTGGGGTTCAGTGTTGGGGTCCAGTGTTGGGGTTCAGTGCGGGAGTTCAGTGCTGGGGTTCAGTGCTGGGGGTTCAGTGTTGGGGTTCAGTATTGGGGGTTCGGTGTTAGGTTTCAGTGTTCAGGGTTAGTGTAGGGGTTCAGAGCTATGGCTCGGTGTTGGGGTTCAGTGGTGGGGGTTCAGTGTTGGGGGTTCAGTGTTGGGGGGTTCAGTGTTGGGAATCAGTGTTGGGCTTCATTGTTGGGGGTTGTGTGGTGGTGGTCCAGTGTTGGGGGTTCAGTGTTGGGGGTTCGCTGTTGTGGGTTCAACTTTGGGGTTCAGTGTTAGGGTTCGGTGCTGGGGTTCGGTGTTGGGGTTCAGTGGTGGGGGTTCAGTGTTGGGGTTCAGTGTTAGGGTTCAGTGTTGGGGTTCAGCGTTAGGGGCTCAGTTTTGGGGTCCCATGTCGGGGTTCTGTGTTGGGGGTCCAGTGTTGGGTTTCAGTATTAGGGTTCAGTGCTGGGGTCCAGTGCTGGTGTTCAGTGCTATGGCTCGGTGTTGGGTGTTCAGTGTTGGGGTTCAGTGTTGGGATTCAGTGTTGGGGGTTCAGTGTTGGGTGTTTTGTGTTGGTGGTTCAGTGTTGGGGGTTCAGTGCTGGGGACCAGTGTGGGGGTTCAGTGTTGGGGTTCAGTGTTGGGGTTCAGTTTTGGTGTTCAGCATTGGGAGTTCAGTGGTGGGGTTCAGTGGTGGCGTTCAGTGTTGGGGTTCATTGGTGGCGATTCGGTTTTGGGGTTCAGTAGTGGGGGTCAGTGTTGGGGTTCACTGTTTGGGTCCAGCGTTAGGGACTCAGTGTTGGGGGTTCAGTGTTGGGAATCAGTGTTGGTGGTTCTGTGTTGGGCGTTTTGTGTTGGTGGTTCAGTGTTGGGGGTTCAGTGCTGGGGTTCAGTGTTGGGGTCCAGTGTTGGGGTTCAGTGCGGGAGTTCAGTGCTGGGGTTCAGTGCTGGGGGTTCAGTGTTGGGGTTCAGTATTGGGGGTTCGGTGTTAGGTTTCAGTGTTCTGGGTTAGTGTTGGGGTTCAGAGCTATGGCTCGGTGTTGGGGTTCAGTGATGGGGGTTCAGTGTTGGGGGTTCAGTGTTGGGGGGTCCAGTGTTGGGAATCAGTGTTGGGCTTCATTGTTGGGGGTTGTGTGGTGGTGGTCCAGTGTTGGGGGTTCAGTGTTGGGGTTCAGTGTTGGGGTCCAGTGTGGGGGTTCAGTGAGGGTGTTCAGTGCTGGGATTCACTCTTGTGGGTTCAGTGGTGGGGTTCAGTGCTGGGAGGTCAGTGCTGGGGTTCAGTGTTGGGTGTTCAGTGTTGGGGTTCAGTGTTGGTGCTCAGCATTGGGAGTTCAGTGTTGGGGTTCAGTGTTGGGGTTCATTGGTGGGGTTCATTGGTGGGGGTTCGGTGTTGGGGTGCAGTGTTGGGTGCCAGTGTTGGGGTTCATTGGTGGGGTTCATTGGTGGCGGTTCGGTGTTGGGGTTCAGTGTTGGGGATTCAGTGTTGGGGTTCAGTATTGGGGTTCAATTTTGGGGATTCAGTGTTGGCGGTTCAGTGTCGGGGATTCAGTGTTGGGGTTCAGTGTTGGGGTTCAGTGTTGGGTGTTCAGTGTTGTGGTTCAGTGTTGGGCGTTTGTCAGCGTTTGAGGGGTCAGTGTTGATGTGTTCAGTGTTGGGGGTTCAGTGCTGGGAGGTCAGTGATGGGGTTCAGTGTTCGGGTCCAGTGTGGGGGTCCAGTGTTAGGGTTCAGTGCGGGAGTTCAGTGCTGGGGTTCAGTGTTGGGGCTCAGTGCTGGGAGGTCAGTGATGGCGTTCAGTGTTGGGGTCCAGTATGGGAGTTCAGTGTTGGGGTTCAGTGCGGGAGTTCAGTGCTGGGGTTCAGTGTTGGGGTTCAGTTTTGGTGTTCTGCATTGGGAGTGCAGTGTTGGGGTTCAGTGGCAGTGTTCAGTGTTGTGGGGTTCAGTGTTGAGAATCTGTGTTGTGGGTTTTGTGTTGGTGGTTCAGTGCTGGGGTTCGGTGTTGGGGTCCAGTGTGGGGGTTCAGCGCAGGAGTTCAGTGCTGGGGGTTCAGTGCTGGGGGTCATATTGGGGTTTCAGTGTTAGGGTTCAGTGTTCAGGGTTAGTGTTGGGGTTCAGTGCTATGGCTCGGTGTTGGGGTTCAGTGGTGGGGGGTTCAGTGTTGGGGGGTCAGTGTTGGTGTTCAGTGTTGGGGTTTAATGTTGGGGTTCAGTGTTGGACTGGTCCGTTTTGGGGGTTCAGTGTTGGGTGTTCATTGTTGGGGGTTCAGTGTTGGGGATTCAGTGTTGGGGGTTCAATGTTGGGTTTAGTGTTGGGGGTCAGTGTTGGGGTGTTCAGTGTTGGGGGTCGGTGTTTGGGGGTGTCAGTGTTGGGGTTCAGTGTTGGGGGTTCGCTGTTGTGGGTTCAACTTTGGGGTTCAGTGTTAGGGTTCGGTGCTGGGGTTCGGTGTTGGGGTTCAGTGGTGGGGGTTCAGTGTTAGGGTTCAGTGTTGGGGTTCAGCGTTAGGGGCTCAGTTTTGGGGTCCCATGTCGGGGTTCTGTGTTGGGGGTCCAGTGTTGGGTTTCAGTATTAGGGTTCAGTGCTGGGGTCCAGTGCTGGTGTTCAGTGCTATGGCTCGGTGTTGGGTGTTCAGTGTTGGGGTTCAGTGTTGGGATTCAGTGTTGGGGGTTCAGTGTTAGGTGTTTTGTGTTGGTGGTTCAGTGTTGGGGGTTCAGTGCTGGGGTCCAGTGTGGGGGTTCAGTGTTGGGGTTCAGTGTTGGGGGTCAGTTTTGGTGTTCAGCATTGGGAGTTCAGTGGTGGGGTTCAGTGGTGGCGTTCAGTGTTGGGGTTCATTGGTGGTGATTCGGTTTTGGGGTTCAGTAGTGGGGGTCAGTGTTGGGGTTCACTGTTTGGGTCCAGCGTTAGGGACTCAGTGTTGGGGGTTCAGTGTTGGGAATCAGTGTTGGTGGTTCTGTGTTGGGCGTTTTGTGTTGGTGGTTCAGTGTTGGGGGTTCAGTGCTGGGGTTCAGTGTTGGGGTCCAGTGTTGGGGTTCAGTGCGGGAGTTCAGTGCTGGGGTTCAGTGCTGGGGGTTCAGTGTTGGGGTTCAGTATTGGGGGTTCGGTGTTAGGTTTCAGTGTTCAGGGTTAGTGTTGGGGTTCAGAGCTATGGCTCGGTGTTGGGGTTCAGTGATGGGGGTTCAGTGTTGGGGGTTCAGTGTTGGGGGGTCCAGTGTTGGGAATCAGTGTTGGGCTTCATTGTTGGGGGTTGTGTGGTGGTGGTCCAGTGTTGGGGGTTCAGTGTTGGGGTTCAGTGTTGGGGTCCAGTGTGGGGGTTCAGTGAGGGTGTTCAGTGCTGGGATTCACTCTTGTGGGTTCAGTGGTGGGGTTCAGTGCTGGGAGGTCAGTGCTGGGGTTCAGTGTTGGGTGTTCAGTGTTGGGGTTCAGTGTTGGTGCTCTGCATTGGGAGTTCAGTGTTGGGGTTCAGTGTTGGGGTTCATTGGTGGGGTTCATTGGTGGGGGTTCGGTGTTGGTGTTCAGTGTTGGGTGCCAGTGTTGGGGTTCATTGGTGGGGTTCATTGGTGGCGGTTCGGTGTTGGGGGTCAGTGTTGGGGATTCAGTGTTGGGGTTCAGTATTGGGGTTCAATTTTGGGGATTCAGTGTTGGCGGTTCAGTGTCGGGGATTCAGTGTTGGGGTTCAGTGTTGGGGTTCAGTGTTGGGTGTTCAGTGTTGGGGTTCAGTGTTGGGCGTTTGTCAGCATTGGGGTGTCAGTGTTGATGTGTTCAGTGTTGGGGGTTCAGTGTCGGGGCTGGTCAGTGTTTGGGGTTCAGTGTTTGGGGGTTCAGTGTTGGTGTTCAGTGTTGGGGTTTAATGTTGGGGTTCAGTGTTGGACTGCTCCGTTTTGGGGGTTCAGTGTTGGGTGTTCATTGTTGGGGGTTCAGTGTTGGGGATTCAGTGTTGGGGGTTCAATGTTGGGTTTAGTGTTGGGGGTCAGTGTTTGGGGGTGTCAGTGTTGGGGTTCAGTGTTGGGGGTTCGGTGTTGGGGGTTCAACTTTGGTGTTCAGTGTTAGGGTTCGGTGCTGGGGTTCGGTGTTGGGGTTCAGTGGTGGGGGTTCAGTGTTGGGGTTCAGTGTTAGGGTTCAGTGTTGGGTTTCAGCGTTAGGGGCTCAGTTTTGGGGTCCCATGTCGGGGTTCTGTGTTGGGGGTCCAGTGTTGGGTTTCAGTATTGGGTTCAGTGCTGGGGTCCAGTGCTGGTGTTCAGTGCTATGGCTCGGTGTTGGGTGTTCAGTGTTGGGGTTCAGTGTTGGGGGTTCAGTGTTGGTGGTTCAGTATTGGGGGTTTTGTGTTGGTGGTTCAGTGTTGGGGGTTCAGTGCTGGGGTCCAGTGTGGGGTTCAGTGGTGGGGTTCAGTGCTGGGAGGTCAGTGCTGGGGTTCAGTGTTGGGTGTTCAGTGTTGGGGTTCAGTGTTTGTGCTCAGCATTGGGAGTTCAGTGTTGGGGTTCAGTGTTGGGGTTCATTGGTGGGGTTCATTGGTGGGGGTTCGGTGTTGGGGTTCAGTGTTGGGTGCCAGTGTTGGGGTTCATTGGTGGGGATCATTGGTGGCGGTTCGGTGTTGGGGTTCAGTGTTGGGGGTTCAGTGTTGGGGTTCAGTATTGGGGTTCAATTTTGGGGATTCAGTGTTGGCGGTTCAGTGTCGGGGATTCAGTGTTGGGGTTCAGTGTTGGGGTTCAGTGTTGGGCGTTTGTCAGCATTGGGGGGGGTCAGTGTTGATGTGTTCAGTGTTGGGGGTTCAGTGTCGGGGCTGGTCAGTGTTTGGGGTTCAGTGTTTGGGGGTTCAGTGTTGGTGTTCAGTGTTGGGGTTTAATGTTGGGGTTCAGTGTTGGACTGGTCCGTTTTGGGGGTCAGTGTTGGGGTGTTCAGTGTTGGGGGTCGGTGTTTGGGGGTGTCAGTGTTGGGGTTCAGTGTTGGGGGTTCGCTGTTGTGGATTCAACTGTGGGGTTCAGTGTTAGGGTTCGGTGCAGGGGTTCGGTGTTGGGGTTCAGTGGTAAGGGTTCAGTGTTGGGGTTCAGTGTTAGGGTTCAGTGTTGGGGTTCAGCGTTAGGGGCTCAGTTTTGGGGTCCCATGTCGGGGTTCTGTGTTGGGGGTCCAGTGTTGGGTTTCAGTATTAGGGTTCAGTGCTGGGGTCCAGTGCTGGTGTTCAGTGCTATGGCTCGGTGTCGGGTGTTCAGTGTTGGGGTTCAGTGTTGGGGGTTCAGTGTTGGGGGTTCAGTGTTGGGTGTTTTGTGTTGGTGGTTCAGTGTTGGGGGTTCAGTGCTGGGGCCCAGTGTGGGGTTCAGTGTTGGGGTTCAGTTTTTGTGTTCAGCATTGGGAGTTCAGTGGTGGGGTTCAGTGGTGGCGTTCAGTGTTGGGGTTCATTGGTGGTGATTCGGTTTTGGGGTTCAGTAGTGGGGGTCAGTGTTGGGGTTCACTGTTTGGGTCCAGCGTTAGGGACTCAGTGTTGGGGGTTCAGTGTTGGGAATCAGTGTTGGTGGTTCTGTGTTGGGCGTTTTGTGTTGGTGGTTCAGTGTTGGGGGGTCAGTGCTGGGGTTCAGTGTTGGGGTCCAGTGTTGGGGTTCAGTGCGGGAGTTCAGTGCTGGGGTTCAGTGCTGGGGGTTCAGTGTTGGGGTTCAGTATTGGGGGTTCGGTGTTAGGTTTCAGTGTTCAGGGTTAGTGTAGGGGTTCAGAGCTATGGCTCGGTGTTGGGGTTCAGTGGTGGGGGTTCAGTGTTGGGGGTTCAGTGTTGGGGGGTTCAGTGTTGGGAATCAGTGTTGGGCTTCATTGTTGGGGGTTGTGTGGTGGTGGTCCAGTGTTGGGGGTTCAGTGTTGGGGGTTCGCTGTTGTGGGTTCAACTTTGGGGTTCAGTGTTAGGGTTCGGTGCTGGGGTTCGGTGTTGGGGTTCAGTGGTGGGGGTTCAGTGTTGGGGTTCAGTGTTAGGGTTCAGTGTTGGGGTTCAGCGTTAGGGGCTCAGTTTTGGGGTCCCATGTCGGGGTTCTGTGTTGGGGGTCCAGTGTTGGGTTTCAGTATTAGGGTTCAGTGCTGGGGTCCAGTGCTGGTGTTCAGTGCTATGGCTCGGTGTTGGGTGTTCAGTGTTGGGGTTCAGTGTTGGGATTCAGTGTTGGGGGTTCAGTGTTGGGTGTTTTGTGTTGGTGGTTCAGTGTTGGGGGTTCAGTGCTGGGGTCCAGTGTGGGGGTTCAGTGTTGGGGTTCAGTGTTGGGGTTCAGTTTTGGTGTTCAGCATTGGGAGTTCAGTGGTGGGGTTCAGTGGTGGCGTTCAGTGTTGGGGTTCATTGGTGGCGATTCGGTTTTGGGGTTCAGTAGTGGGGGTCAGTGTTGGGGTTCACTGTTTGGGTCCAGCGTTAGGGACTCAGTGTTGGGGGTTCAGTGTTGGGAATCAGTGTTGGTGGTTCTGTGTTGGGCGTTTTGTGTTGGTGGTTCAGTGTTGGGGGTTCAGTGCTGGGGTTCAGTGTTGGGGTCCAGTGTTGGGGTTCAGTGCGGGAGTTCAGTGCTGGGGTTCAGTGCTGGGGGTTCAGTGTTGGGGTTCAGTATTGGGGGTTCGGTGTTAGGTTTCAGTGTTCAGGGTTAGTGTTGGGGTTCAGTGCTATGGCTCGGTGTTGGGGTTCAGTGGTGGGGGGTTCAGTGTTGGGGGGTCAGTGTTGGTGTTCAGTGTTGGGGTTTAATGGTGGTGATTCGGTTTTGGGGTTCAGTAGTGGGGGTCAGTGTTGGGGTTCACTGTTTGGGTCCAGCGTTAGGGACTCAGTGTTGGGGGTTCAGTGTTGGGAATCAGTGTTGGTGGTTCTGTGTTGGGCGTTTTGTGTTGGTGGTTCAGTGTTGGGGGTTCAGTGCTGGGGTTCAGTGTTGGGGTCCAGTGTTGGGGTTCAGTGCGGGAGTTCAGTGCTGGGGTTCAGTGCTGGGGGTTCAGTGTTGGGGTTCAGTATTGGGGGTTCGGTGTTAGGTTTCAGTGTTCAGGGTTAGTGTTGGGGTTCAGAGCTATGGCTCGGTGTTGGGGTTCAGTGATGGGGGTTCAGTGTTGGGGGTTCAGTGTTGGGGGGTCCAGTGTTGGGAATCAGTGTTGGGCTTCATTGTTGGGGGTTGTGTGGTGGTGGTCCAGTGTTGGGGGTTCAGTGTTGGGGTTCAGTGTTGGGGTCCAGTGTGGGGGTTCAGTGAGGGTGTTCAGTGCTGGGATTCACTCTTGTGGGTTCAGTGGTGGGGTTCAGTGCTGGGTGTTCAGTGTTGGGGTTCAGTGTTGGTGCTCTGCATTGGGAGTTCAGTGTTGGGGTTCAGTGTTGGGGTTCATTGGTGGGGTTCATTGGTGGGGGTTCGGTGTTGGTGTTCAGTGTTGGGTGCCAGTGTTGGGGTTCATTGGTGGGGTTCATTGGTGGCGGTTCGGTGTTGGGGGTCAGTGTTGGGGATTCAGTGTTGGGGTTCAGTATTGGGGTTCAATTTTGGGGATTCAGTGTTGGCGGTTCAGTGTCGGGGATTCAGTGTTGGGGTTCAGTGTTGGGGTTCAGTGTTGGGTGTTCAGTGTTGGGGTTCAGTGTTGGGCGTTTGTCAGCATTGGGGTGTCAGTGTTGATGTGTTCAGTGTTGGGGGTTCAGTGTCGGGGCTGGTCAGTGTTTGGGGTTCAGTGTTTGGGGGTTCAGTGTTGGTGTTCAGTGTTGGGGTTTAATGTTGGGGTTCAGTGTTGGACTGGTCCGTTTTGGGGGTTCAGTGTTGGGTGTTCATTGTTGGGGGTTCAGTGTTGGGGATTCAGTGTTGGGGGTTCAATGTTGGGTTTAGTGTTGGGGGTCAGTGTTTGGGGGTGTCAGTGTTGGGGTTCAGTGTTGGGGGTTCGGTGTTGGGGGTTCAACTTTGGGGTTCAGTGTTAGGGTTCGGTGCTGGGGTTCGGTGTTGGGGTTCAGTGGTGGGGGTTCAGTGTTGGGGTTCAGTGTTAGGGTTCAGTGTTGGGTTTCAGCGTTAGGGGCTCAGTTTTGGGGTCCCATGTCGGGGTTCTGTGTTGGGGGTCCAGTGTTGGGTTTCAGTATTGGGTTCAGTGCTGGGGTCCAGTGCTGGTGTTCAGTGCTATGGCTCGGTGTTGGGTGTTCAGTGTTGGGGTTCAGTGTTGGGGGTTCAGTGTTGGTGGTTCAGTATTGGGGGTTTTGTGTTGGTGGTTCAGTGTTGGGGGTTCAGTGCTGGGGTCCAGTGTGGGGTTCAGTGGTGGGGTTCAGTGCTGGGAGGTCAGTGCTGGGGTTCAGTGTTGGGTGTTCAGTGTTGGGGTTCAGTGTTGGTGCACAGCATTGGGAGTTCAGTGTTGGGGTTCAGTGTTGGGGTTCATTGGTGGGGTTCATTGGTGGGGGTTCGGTGTTGGGGTTCAGTGTTGGGTGCCAGTGTTGGGGTTCATTGGTGGGGATCATTGGTGGCGGTTCGGTGTTGGGGTTCAGTGTTGGGGGTTCAGTGTTGGGGTTCAGTATTGGGGTTCAATTTTGGGGATTCAGTGTTGGCGGTTCAGTGTCGGGGATTCAGTGTTGGGGTTCAGTGTTGGGGTTCAGTGTTGGGCGTTTGTCAGCATTGGGGGGGTCAGTGTTGATGTGTTCAGTGTTGGGGGTTCAGTGTCGGGGCTGGTCAGTGTTTGGGGTTCAGTGTTTGGGGGTTCAGTGTTGGTGTTCAGTGTTGGGGTTTAATGTTGGGGTTCAGTGTTGGACTGGTCCGTTTTGGGGGTCAGTGTTGGGGTGTTCAGTGTTGGGGGTCGGTGTTTGGGGGGGTCAGTGTTGGGGTTCAGTGTTGGGGGTTCGCTGTTGTGGGTTCAACTGTGGGGTTCAGTGTTAGGGTTCGGTGCAGGGGTTCGGTGTTGGGGTTCAGTGGTAAGGGTTCAGTGTTGGGGTTCAGTGTTAGGGTTCAGTGTTGGGGTTCAGCGTTAGGGGCTCAGTTTTGGGGTCCCATGTCGGGGTTCTGTGTTGGGGGTCCAGTGTTGGGTTTCAGTATTAGGGTTCAGTGCTGGGGTCCAGTGCTGGTGTTCAGTGCTATGGCTCGGTGTCGGGTGTTCAGTGTTGGGGTTCAGTGTTGGGGGTTCAGTGTTGGGGGTTCAGTGTTGGGTGTTTTGTGTTGGTGGTTCAGTGTTGGGGGTTCAGTGCTGGGGCCCAGTGTGGGGTTCAGTGTTGGGGTTCAGTTTTTGTGTTCAGCATTGGGAGTTCAGTGGTGGGGTTCAGTGGTGGCGTTCAGTGTTGGGGTTCATTGGTGGTGATTCGGTTTTGGGGTTCAGTAGTGGGGGTCAGTGTTGGGGTTCACTGTTTGGGTCCAGCGTTAGGGACTCAGTGTTGGGGGTTCAGTGTTGGGAATCAGTGTTGGTGGTTCTGTGTTGGGCGTTTTGTGTTGGTGGTTCAGTGTTGGGGGGTCAGTGCTGGGGTTCAGTGTTGGGGTCCAGTGTTGGGGTTCAGTGCGGGAGTTCAGTGCTGGGGTTCAGTGCTGGGGGTTCAGTGTTGGGGTTCAGTATTGGGGGTTCGGTGTTAGGTTTCAGTGTTCAGGGTTAGTGTAGGGGTTCAGAGCTATGGCTCGGTGTTGGGGTTCAGTGGTGGGGGTTCAGTGTTGGGGGTTCAGTGTTGGGGGGTTCAGTGTTGGGAATCAGTGTTGGGCTTCATTGTTGGGGGTTGTGTGGTGGTGGTCCAGTGTTGGGGGTTCAGTGTTGGGGGTTCGCTGTTGTGGGTTCAACTTTGGGGTTCAGTGTTAGGGTTCGGTGCTGGGGTTCGGTGTTGGGGTTCAGTGGTGGGGGTTCAGTGTTGGGGTTCAGTGTTAGGGTTCAGTGTTGGGGTTCAGCGTTAGGGGCTCAGTTTTGGGGTCCCATGTCGGGGTTCTGTGTTGGGGGTCCAGTGTTGGGTTTCAGTATTAGGGTTCAGTGCTGGGGTCCAGTGCTGGTGTTCAGTGCTATGGCTCGGTGTTGGGTGTTCAGTGTTGGGGTTCAGTGTTGGGATTCAGTGTTGGGGGTTCAGTGTTGGGTGTTTTGTGTTGGTGGTTCAGTGTTGGGGGTTCAGTGCTGGGGTCCAGTGTGGGGGTTCAGTGTTGGGGTTCAGTGTTGGGGTTCAGTTTTGGTGTTCAGCATTGGGAGTTCAGTGGTGGGGTTCAGTGGTGGCGTTCAGTGTTGGGGTTCATTGGTGGCGATTCGGTTTTGGGGTTCAGTAGTGGGGGTCAGTGTTGGGGTTCACTGTTTGGGTCCAGCGTTAGGGACTCAGTGTTGGGGGTTCAGTGTTGGGAATCAGTGTTGGTGGTTCTGTGTTGGGCGTTTTGTGTTGGTGGTTCAGTGTTGGGGGTTCAGTGCTGGGGTTCAGTGTTGGGGTCCAGTGTTGGGGTTCAGTGCGGGAGTTCAGTGCTGGGGTTCAGTGCTGGGGGTTCAGTGTTGGGGTTCAGTATTGGGGGTTCGGTGTTAGGTTTCAGTGTTCAGGGTTAGTGTTGGGGTTCAGAGCTATGGCTCGGTGTTGGGGTTCAGTGGTGGGGGGTTCAGTGTTGGGGGTTCAGTGTTGGTGGGTCCAGTGTTGGGAATCAGTGTTGGGCTTCATTGTTGGGGGTTGTGTGGTGGTGGTCCAGTGTTGGGGGTTCAGTGTTGGGGTTCAGTGTTGGGGTCCAGTGTGGGGGTTCAGTGAGGGTGTTCAGTGCTGGGATTCACTCTTGTGGGTTCAGTGGTGGGGTTCAGTGCTGGGAGGTCAGTGCTGGGGTTCAGTGTTGGGTGTTCAGTGTTGGGGTTCAGTGTTGGTGCTCTGCATTGGGAGTTCAGTGTTGGGGTTCAGTGTTGGGGTTCATTGGTGGGGTTCATTGGTGGGGGTTCGGTGTTGGTGTTCATTGTTGGGTGCCAGTGTTGGGGTTCATTGGTGGGGTTCATTGGTGGCGGTTCGGTGTTGGGGGTCAGTGTTGGGGATTCAGTGTTGGGGTTCAGTATTGGGGTTCAATTTTGGGGATTCAGTGTTGGCGGTTCAGTGTCGGGGATTCAGTGTTGGGGTTCAGTGTTGGGGTTCAGTGTTGGGTGTTCAGTGTTGTGGTTCAGTGTTGGGCGTTTGTCAGCATTGGGGTGTCAGTGTTGATGTGTTCAGTGTTGGGGGTTCAGTGTCGGGGCTGGTCAGTGTTTGGGGTTCAGTGTTTGGGGGTTCAGTGTTGGTGTTCAGTGTTGGGGTTTAATGTTGGGGTTCAGTGTTGGACTGGTCCGTTTTGGGGGTTCAGTGTTGGGTGTTCATTGTTGGGGGTTCAGTGTTGGGGATTCAGTGTTGGGGGTTCAATGTTGGGTTTAGTGTTGGGGGTCAGTGTTTGGGGGTGTCAGTGTTGGGGTTCAGTGTTGGGGGTTCGCTGTTGGGGGTTCAACTTTGGGGTTCAGTGTTAGGGTTCGGTGCTGGGGTTCGGTGTTGGGGTTCAGTGGTGGGGGTTCAGTGTTGGGGTTCAGTGTTAGGGTTCAGTGTTGGGTTTCAGCGTTAGGGGCTCAGTTTTGGGGTCCCATGTCGGGGTTCTGTGTTGGGGGTCCAGTGTTGGGTTTCAGTATTGGGTTCAGTGCTGGGGTCCAGTGCTGGTGTTCAGTGCTATGGCTCGGTGTTGGGTGTTCAGTGTTGGGGTTCAGTGTTGGGGGTTCAGTGTTGGTGGTTCAGTATTGGGGGTTTTGTGTTGGTGGTTCAGTGTTGCGGGTTCAGTGCTGGGGTTCAGTGTTGGGGTCCAGTGTTGGGGTTCAGTGCGGGAGTTCAGTGCTGGGGTTCAGTGCTGGGGGTTCATTGTTGGGGTTCAGTATTGGGGGTTCGGTGTTAGGTTTCAGTGTTCAGGGTTAGTGTAGGGGTTCAGAGCTATGGCTCGGTGTTGGGGTTCAGTGGTGGGAGTTCAGTGTTGGGGGGGTTCAGTGTTGGGGGGTTCAGTGTTGGGAATCAGTGTTGGGCTTCATTGTTGGGGGTTGTGTGGTGGTGGTCCAGTGTTGGGGGTTCAGTTTTGGGGTTCAGTGTTGGGGTCCAGTGTGGGGGTTCAGTGAGGGTGTTCAGTGCTGGGATTCACTCTTGTAGGTTCAGTGGTGGGGTTCAGTGCTGGGAGGTCAGTGCTGGGGTTCAGTGTTGGGTGTTCAGTGTTGGGGTTCATTGGTGGGGTTCATTGGTGGGGGTTCGGTGTTGGGGTTCACTGTTGGGGGCCAGTGTTGGGGTTCAATGTTGGGGGTCAGTGTTAGGGGCTCGGTGTTGGGGGTTCAGTGTTGGTGTTCAGTGTCAGGGTTCAGTGCTGGGGGTCAGTATTGGTGGTTCAGCGTTAAGTTCAGTGTTCAAGGTTTAGTGTTGGGGTTCAGTGCTATGACTCGGTGTTGGGGTTCAGTGTTGGTGGTCCAGTGTTGGGGGTTCACTGTCGGGGTTCAGTGTTGGGGTCCAGTGTGGGGGTTCAATGTTGGGTTCAGTGCTGGGGTTCACTCTTGCGGGTTCAGTGTTGGGATTCAGTGCTGGGAGGTCAGTGATGGGGTTCAGTGTTGGGGTCCAGTGTGGGGGTCCAGTGTTAGGGTTCAGTGCGGGAGTTCAGTGCTGGGGTTCAGTGTTGGGGTTCAGTTTTGGTGTTCTGCATTGGGAGTGCAGTGTTGGGGTTCAGTGGCAGTGTTCAGTGTTGTGGGGTTCAGTGTTGAGAATCTGTGTTGTGGGTTTTGTGTTGGTGGTTCAGTGCTGGGGTTCAGTGTTGGGGTCCAGTGTGGGGGTTCAGCGCAGGAGTTCAGTGCTGGGGGTCCAGTGCTGGGGGTCAGTATTGGGGTTTCAGTGTTAGGGTTCAGTGTTCAGGGTTAGTGTTGGGGTTCAGTGCTATGGCTCGGTGTTGGGGTTCAGTGGTGGGGGGTTCAGTGTTGGGGGGTCAGTGTTGGTGTTCAGTGTTGGGGTTTAATGTTGGGGTTCAGTGTTGGACTGGTCCGTTTTGGGGGTTCAGTGTTGGGTGTTCATTGTTGGGGATTCAGTGTTGGGGATTCAGTGTTGGGGGTTCAATGTTGGGTTTAGTGTTGGGGGTCAGTGTTGGGGTGTTCAGTGTTGGGGGTCGGTGTTTGGGGTGTCAGTGTTGGGGTTCAGTGTTGGGGGTTCGCTGTTGTGGGTTCAACTTTGGGGTTCAGTGTTAGGGTTCGGTGCTGGGGTTCGGTGTTGGGGTTCAGTGGTGGGGGTTCAGTGTTGGGGTTCAGTGTTATGGTTCAGTGTTGGGGTTCAGCGTTAGGGGCTCAGTTTTGGGGTCCCATGTCGGGGTTCTGTGTTGGGGGTCCAGTGTTGGGTTTCAGTATTAGGGTTCAGTGCTGGGGTCCAGTGCTTGTGTTCAGTGCTATGGCTCGGTGTTGGGTGTTCAGTGTTGGGGTTCAGTGTTGGGATTCAGTGTTGGGGGTTCAGTGTTGGGTGTTTTGTGTTGGTGGTTCAGTGTTGGGGGTTCAGTGCTGGGGTCCAGTGTGGGGGTTCAGTGTTGGGGTTCAGTGTTGGGGTTCAGTTTTGGTGTTCAGCATTGGGAGTTCAGTGGTGGGGTTCAGTGGTGGCGTTCAGTGTTGGGGTTCATTGGTGGTGATTCGGTTTTGGGGTTCAGTAGTGGGGGTCAGTGTTGGGGTTCACTGTTTGGGTCCAGCGTTAGGGACTCAGTGTTGGGGGTTCAGTGTTGGGAATCAGTGTTGGTGGTTCTGTGTTGGGCGTTTTGTGTTGGTGGTTCAGTGTTGGGGGTTCAGTGCTGGGGTTCAGTGTTGGGGTCCAGTGTTGGGGTTCAGTGCGGGAGTTCAGTGCTGGAGTTCAGTGCTGGGGGTTCAGTGTTGGGGTTCAGTATTGGGGATTCGGTGTTAGGTTTCAGTGTTCAGGGTTAGTGTTGGGGTTCAGAGCTATGGCTCGGTGTTGGGGTTCAGTGGTGGGGGTTCAGTGTTGGGGGTTCAGTGTTGGGGGGTTCAGTGTTGGGAATCAGTGTTGGGCTTCATTGTTGGGGGTTGTGTGGTGGTGGTCCAGTGTTGGGGGTTCAGTATTGGGGTTCAGTGTTGGGGTCCAGTGTGGGGGTTCAGTGAGGGTGTTCAGTGCTGGGATTCACTTTTGTGGGTTCAGTGGTGGGGTTCAGTGCTGGGAGGTCAGTGCTGGGGTTCAGTGTTGGGTGTTCAGTGTTGGGGTTCAGTGTTGGTGCTCAGCATTGGGAGTTCAGTGTTGGGGTTCAGTGTTGGGGTTCATTGGTGGGGTTCATTGGTGGGGGTTCGGTGTTGGGGTTCAGTGTTGGGTGCCAGTGTTGGGGTTCATTGGTGGGGTTCATTGGCGGCGGTTCGGTGTTGGGGTTCAGTGTTGGGGATTCAGTGTTGGGGTTCAGTATTGGGGTTCAATTTTGGGGATTCAGTGTTGGCGGTTCAGTGTCGGGGATTCAGTGTTGGGGTTCAGTGTTGGGGTTCAGTGTTGGGTGTTCAGTGTTGTGGTTCAGTGTTGGGCGTTTGTCAGCGTTGGAGGGGTCAGTGTTGATGTGTTCAGTGTTGGGGGTTCAGTGCTGGGAGGTCAGTGATGGGGTTCAGTGTTGGGGTCCAGTGTGGGGGTCCAGTGTTAGGGTTCAGTGCGGGAGTTCAGTGCTGGGGTTCAGTGTTGGGGCTCAGTGCTGGGAGGTCAGTGATGGCGTTCAGTGTTGGGGTCCAGTATGGGAGTTCAGTGTTGGGGTTCAGTGCGGGAGTTCAGTGCTGGGGTTCAGTGTTGGGGTTCAGTTTTGGTGTTCTGCATTGGGAGTGCAGTGTTGGGGTTCAGTGGCAGTGTTCAGTGTTGTGGGGTTCAGTGTTGAGAATCTGTGTTGTGGGTTTTGTGTTGGTGGTTCAGTGCTGGGGTTCAGTGTTGGGGTCCAGTGTGGGGGTTCAGCGCAGGAGTTCAGTGCTGGGGGTTCAGTGCTGGGGGTCAGTATTGGGGTTTCAGTGTTAGGGTTCAGTGTTCAGGGTTAGTGTTGGGGTTCAGTGCTATGGCTCGGTGTTGGGGTTCAGTGGTGGGGGGTTCAGTGTTGGGGGGTCAGTGTTGGTGTTCAGTGTTGGGGTTTAATGTTGGGGTTCAGTGTTGGACTGGTCCGTTTTGGGGGTTCAGTGTTGGGTGTTCATTGTTGGGGGTTCAGTGTTGGGGATTCAGTGTTGGGGGTTCAATGTTGGGTTTAGTGTTGGGGGTCAGTGTTGGGGTGTTCAGTGTTGGGGGTCGGTGTTTGGGGGTGTCAGTGTTGGGGTTCAGTGTTGGGGGTTCGCTGTTGTGGGTTCAACTTTGGGGTTCAGTGTTAGGGTTCGGTGCTGGGGTTCGGTGTTGGGGTTCAGTGGTGGGGGTTCAGTGTTAGGGTTCAGTGTTGGGGTTCAGCGTTAGGGGCTCAGTTTTGGGGTCCCATGTCGGGGTTCTGTGTTGGGGGTCCAGTGTTGGGTTTCAGTATTAGGGTTCAGTGCTGGGGTCCAGTGCTGGTGTTCAGTGCTATGGCTCGGTGTTGGGTGTTCAGTGTTGGGGTTCAGTGTTGGGATTCAGTGTTGGGGGTTCAGTGTTAGGTGTTTTGTGTTGGTGGTTCAGTGTTGGGGGTTCAGTGCTGGGGTCCAGTGTGGGGGTTCAGTGTTGGGGTTCAGTGTTGGGGGTCAGTTTTGGTGTTCAGCATTGGGAGTTCGGTGGTGGGGTTCAGTGGTGGCGTTCAGTGTTGGGGTTCATTGGTGGTGATTCGGTTTTGGGGTTCAGTAGTGGGGGTCAGTGTTGGGGTTCACTGTTTGGGTCCAGCGTTAGGGACTCAGTGTTGGGGGTTCAGTGTTGGGAATCAGTGTTGGTGGTTCTGTGTTGGGCGTTTTGTGTTGGTGGTTCAGTGTTGGGGGTTCAGTGCTGGGGTTCAGTGTTGGGGTCCAGTGTTGGGGTTCAGTGCGGGAGTTCAGTGCTGGGGTTCAGTGCTGGGGGTTCAGTGTTGGGGTTCAGTATTGGGGGTTCGGTGTTAGGTTTCAGTGTTCAGGGTTAGTGTTGGGGTTCAGAGCTATGGCTCGGTGTTGGGGTTCAGTGATGTGGGTTCAGTGTTGGGGGTTCAGTGTTGGGGGGTCCAGTGTTGGGAATCAGTGTTGGGCTTCATTGTTGGGGGTTGTGTGGTGGTGGTCCAGTGTTGGGGGTTCAGTGTTGGGGTTCAGTGTTGGGGTCCAGTGTGGGGGTTCAGTGAGGGTGTTCAGTGCTGGGATTCACTCTTGTGGGTTCAGTGGTGGGGTTCAGTGCTGGGAGGTCAGTGCTGGGGTTCAGTGTTGGGTGTTCAGTGTTGGGGTTCAGTGTTGGTGATTCGGTTTTGGGGTTCAGTAGTGGGGGTCAGTGTTGGGGTTCACTGTTTGGGTCCAGCGTTAGGGACTCAGTGTTGGGGGTTCAGTGCTGGGAATCAGTGTTGGTGGTTCTGTGTTGGGCGTTTTGTGTTGGTGGTTCAGTGTTGGGGGTTCAGTGCTGGGGTTCAGTGTTGGGGTCCAGTGTTGGGGTTCAGTGCGGGAGTTCAGTGCTGGGGTTCAGTGCTGGGGGTTCAGTGTTGGGGTTCAGTATTGGGGGTTCGGTGTTAGGTTTCAGTGTTCAGGGTTAGTGTTGGGGTTCAGAGCTATGGCTCGGTGTTGGGGTTCAGTGGTGGGGGTTCAGTGTTGGGGATTCAGTGTTGGGGGTTCAATGTTGGGTTTAGTGTTGGGGGTCAGTGTTTGGGGGTGTCAGTGTTGGGGTTCAGTGTTGGGGGTTCGGTGTTGGGGGTTCAACTTTGGGGTTCAGTGTTAGGGTTCGGTGCTGGGGTTCGGTGTTGGGGTTCAGTGGTGGGGGTTCAGTGTTGGGGTTCAGTGTTAGGGTTCAGTGTTGGGTTTCAGCGTTAGGGGCTCAGTTTTGGGGTCCCATGTCGGGGTTCTGTGTTGGGGGTCCAGTGTTGGGTTTCAGTATTGGGTTCAGTGCTGGGGTCCAGTGCTGGTGTTCAGTGCTATGGCTCGGTGTTGGGTGTTCAGTGTTGGGGTTCAGTGTTGGGGGTTCAGTGTTGGTGGTTCAGTATTGGGGGTTTTGTGTTGGTGGTTCAGTGTTGGGGGTTCAGTGCTGGGGTCCAGTGTGGGGTTCAGTGGTGGGGTTCAGTGCTGGGAGGTCAGTGCTGGGGTTCAGTGTTGGGTGTTCAGTGTTGGGGTTCAGTGTTGGTGCTCAGCATTGGGAGTTCAGTGTTGGGGTTCATTGGTGGGGTTCATTGGTGGGGGTTCGGTGTTGGGGTTCGGTGTTGGGTGCCAGTGTTGGGGTTCATTGGTGGGGATCATTGGTGGCGGTTCGGTGTTGGGGTTCAGTGTTGGGGGTTCAGTGTTGGGGTTCAGTATTGGGGTTCAATTTTGGGGATTCAGTGTTGGAGGTTCAGTGTCGGGGATTCAGTGTTGGGGTTCAGTGTTGGGGTTCAGTGTTGGGCGTTTGTCAGCATTGGGGGGGTCAGTGTTGATGTGTTCAGTGTTGGGGGTTCAGTGTCGGGGCTGGTCAGTGTTTGGGGTTCAGTGTTTGGGGGTTCAGTGTTGGTGTTCAGTGTTGGGGTTTAATGTTGGGGTTCAGTGTTGGACTGGTCCGTTTTGGGGGGTCAGTGTTGGGGTGTTCAGTGTTGGGGGTCGGTGTTTGGGGGTGTCAGTGTTGGGGTTCAGTGTTGGGGGTTCGCTGTTTTGGGTTCAACTGTGGGGTTCAGTGTTAGGGTTCGGTGCAGGGGTTCGGTGTTGGGGTTCAGTGGTAAGGGTTCAGTGTTGGGGTTCAGTGTTAGGGTTCAGTGTTGGGGTTCAGCGTTAGGGGCTCAGTTTTGGGGTCCCATGTCGGGGTTCTGTGTTGGGGGTCCAGTGTTGGGTTTCAGTATTAGGGTTCAGTGCTGGTGTCCAGTGCTGGTGTTCAGTGCTATGGCTCGGTGTCGGGTGTTCAGTGTTGGGGTTCAGTGTTGGGGGTTCAGTGTTGGGAATCAGTGTTGGTGGTTCAGTATTGGGGGTTTTGTGTTGGTGGTTCAGTGTTGGGGGTTCAGTGCTGGGGCCCAGTGTGGGGTTCAGTGTTGGGGTTCAGTTTTTGTGTTCAGCATTGGGAGTTCAGTGGTGGGGTTCAGTGGTGGCGTTCAGTGTTGGGGTTCATTGGTGGTGATTCGGTTTTGGGGTTCAGTAGTGGGGGTCAGTGTTGGGGTTCACTGTTTGGGTCCAGCGTTAGGGACTCAGTGTTGGGGGTTCAGTGTTGGGAATCAGTGTTGGTGGTTCTGTGTTGGGCGTTTTGTGTTGGTGGTTCAGTGTTGGGGGGTCAGTGCTGGGGTTCAGTGTTGGGGTCCAGTGTTGGGGTTCAGTGCGGGAGTTCAGTGCTGGGGTTCAGTGCTGGGGGTTCAGTGTTGGGGTTCAGTATTGGGGGTTCGGTGTTAGGTTTCAGTGTTCAGGGTTAGTGTAGGGGTTCAGAGCTATGGCTCGGTGTTGGGGTTCAGTGGTGGGGGTTCAGTGTTGGGGGTTCAGTGTTGGGGGGTTCAGTGTTGGGAATCAGTGTTGGGCTTCATTGTTGGGGGTTGTGTGGTGGTGGTCCAGTGTTGGGGGTTCAGTGTTGGGGTTCAGTGTTGGGGTCCAGTGTGGGGGTTCAGTGAGGGTGTTCAGTGCTGGGATTCACTCTTGTAGGTTCAGTGGTGGGGTTCAGTGCTGGGAGGTCAGTGCTGGGGTTCAGTGTTGGGTGTTCAGTGTTGGGGTTCATTGGTGGGGTTCATTGGTGGGGGTTCGGTGTTGGGGTTCAGTGTTGGGGACCAGTGTTGGGGTTCACTGTTGGGGGTCAGTGTTAGGGGCTCGGTGTTGGGGGTTCAGTGTTGGTGTTCAGTGTCAGGGTTCAGTGCTGGGGGTCAGTATTGGGGGTTCAGCGTTAGGTTCAGTGTTCAAGGTTTAGTGTTGGAGTTCAGTGCTATGACTCGGTGTTGGGGTTCAGTGTTGGTGGTCCAGTGTTGGGGGTTCACTGTCGGGGTTCAGTGTTGGGGTCCAGTGTGGGGGTTCAATGTTGGGTTCAGTGCTGGGGTTCACTCTTGCGGGTTCAGTGTTGGGGTTCAGTGCTGGGAGGTCAGTGATGGGGTTCAGTGTTGGGGTCCAGTGTGGGGGTCCAGTGTTAGGGTACAGTGCGGGAGTTCAGTGCTGGGGTTCAGTGTTGGGGCTCAGTGCTGGGAGGTCAGTGATGGGGTTCAGTGTTGGTGTCCAGTGTGGGAGTCCAGTGTTGGGGTTCAGTGCGGGAGTTCAGTGCTGGGGTTCAGTGTTGGGGTTCAGTTTTGGTGTTCTGCATTGGGAGTGCAGTGTTGGGGTTCAGTGGCAGTGTTCAGTGTTGTGGGGTTCAGTGTTGAGAATCTGTGTTGTGGGTTTTGTGTTGGTGGTTCAGTGCTGGGGTTCAGTGTTGGGGTCCAGTGTGGGGGTTCAGCGCAGGAGTTCAGTGCTGGGGGTTCAGTGCTGGGGGTCAGTATTGGGGTTTCAGTGTTAGGGTTCAGTGTTCAGGGTTAGTGTTGGGGTTCAGTGCTATGGCTCGGTGTTGGGGTTCAGTGGTGGGGGGTTCAGTGTTGGGGGGTCAGTGTTGGTGTTCAGTGTTGGGGTTTAATGGTGGGGTTCAGTGTTGGACTGGTCCGTTTTGGGGGTTCAGTGTTGGGTGTTCATTGTTGGGGGTTCAGTGTTGGGGATTCAGTGTTGGGGGTTCAATGTTGGGTTTAGTGTTGGGGGTCAGTGTTGGGGTGTTCAGTGTTGGGGGTCAGTGTTGGGGTGTTCAGTGTTGGGGGTCGGTGTTTGGGGGTGTCAGTGTTGGGGTTCAGTGTTGGGGGTTCGCTGTTGTGGGTTCAACTTTGGGGTTCAGTGTTAGGGTTCGGTGCTGGGGTTCGGTGTTGGGGTTCAGTGGTGGGGGTTCAGTGTTGGGGTTCAGTGTTAGGATTCAGTGTTGGGGTTCAGCGTTAGGGGCTCAGTTTTGGGGTCCCATGTCGGGGTTCTGTGTTGGGGGTCCAGTGTTGGGTTTCAGTATTAGGGTTCAGTGCTTGTGTCCAGTGCTGGTGTTCAGTGCTATGGCTCGGTGTTGGGTGTTCAGTGTTGGTGTTCAGTGTTGGGATTCAGTGTTGGGGGTTCAGTGTTGGGTGTTTTGTGTTGGTGGTTCAGTGTTGGGGGTTCAGTGCTGGGGTCCAGTGTGGGGGTTCAGTGTTGGGGTTCAGTGTTGGGGTTCAGTTTTGGTGTTCAGCATTGGGAGTTCAGTGGTGGGGTTCAGTGGTGGCGTTCAGTGTTGGGGTTCATTGGTGGTGATTCGGTTTTGGGGTTCAGTAGTGGGGGTCAGTGTTGGGGTTCACTGTTTGGGTCCAGCGTTAGGGACTCAGTGTTGGGGGTTCAGTGTTGGGAATCAGTGTTGGTGGTTCTGTGTTGGGCGTTTTGTGTTGGTGGTTCAGTGTTGGGGGTTCAGTGCTGGGGTTCAGTGTTGGGGTCCAGTGTTGGGGTTCAGTGCGGGAGTTCAGTGCTGGGGTTCAGTGCTGGGGGTTCAGTGTTGGGGTTCAGTGTTGGTGCTCAGCATTGGGAGTTCAGTGTTGGGGTTCAGTGTTGGGGTTCATTGGTGGGGTTCATTGGTGGGGGTTCGGTGTTGGGGTTCGGTGTTGGGTGCCAGTGTTGGGGTTCATTGGTGGGGATCATTGGTGGCGGTTCGGTGTTGGGGTTCAGTGTTGGGGGTTCAGTGTTGGGGTTCAGTATTGGGGTTCAATTTTGGGGATTCAGTGTTGGAGGTTCAGTGTCGGGGATTCAGTGTTGGGGTTCAGTGTTGGGGTTCAGTGTTGGGCGTTTGTCAGCATTGGGGGGGTCAGTGTTGATGTGTTCAGTGTTGGGGGTTCAGTGTCGGGGCTGGTCAGTGTTTGGGGTTCAGTGTTTGGGGGTTCAGTGTTGGTGTTCAGTGTTGGGGTTTAATGTTGGGGTTCAGTGTTGGACTGGTCCGTTTTGGGGGGTCAGTGTTGGGGTGTTCAGTGTTGGGGGTCGGTGTTTGGGGGTGTCAGTGTTGGGGTTCAGTGTTGGGGGTTCGCTGTTTTGGGTTCAACTGTGGGGTTCAGTGTTAGGGTTCGGTGCAGGGGTTCGGTGTTGGGGTTCAGTGGTAAGGGTTCAGTGTTGGGGTTCAGTGTTAGGGTTCAGTGTTGGGGTTCAGCGTTAGGGGCTCAGTTTTGGGGTCCCATGTCGGGGTTCTGTGTTGGGGGTCCAGTGTTGGGTTTCAGTATTAGGGTTCAGTGCTGGTGTCCAGTGCTGGTGTTCAGTGCTATGGCTCGGTGTCGGGTGTTCAGTGTTGGGGTTCAGTGTTGGGGGTTCAGTGTTGGGAATCAGTGTTGGTGGTTCAGTATTGGGGGTTTTGTGTTGGTGGTTCAGTGTTGGGGGTTCAGTGCTGGGGCCCAGTGTGGGGTTCAGTGTTGGGGTTCAGTTTTTGTGTTCAGCATTGGGAGTTCAGTGGTGGGGTTCAGTGGTGGCGTTCAGTGTTGGGGTTCATTGGTGGTGATTCGGTTTTGGGGTTCAGTAGTGGGGGTCAGTGTTGGGGTTCACTGTTTGGGTCCAGCGTTAGGGACTCAGTGTTGGGGGTTCAGTGTTGGGAATCAGTGTTGGTGGTTCTGTGTTGGGCGTTTTGTGTTGGTGGTTCAGTGCTGGGGGGTCAGTGCTGGGGTTCAGTGTTGGGGTCCAGTGTTGGGGTTCAGTGCGGGAGTTCAGTGCTGGGGTTCAGTGCTGGGGGTTCAGTGTTGGGGTTCAGTATTGGGGGTTCGGTGTTAGGTTTCAGTGTTCAGGGTTAGTGTAGGGGTTCAGAGCTATGGCTCGGTGTTGGGGTTCAGTGGTGGGGGTTCAGTGTTGGGGGTTCAGTGTTGGGGGGTTCAGTGTTGGGAATCAGTGTTGGGCTTCATTGTTGGGGGTTGTGTGGTGGTGGTCCAGTGTTGGGGGTTCAGTGTTGGGGTTCAGTGTTGGGGTCCAGTGTGGGGGTTCAGTGAGGGTGTTCAGTGCTGGGATTCACTCTTGTAGGTTCAGTGGTGGGGTTCAGTGCTGGGAGGTCAGTGCTGGGGTTCAGTGTTGGGTGTTCAGTGTTGGGGTTCATTGGTGGGGTTCATTGGTGGGGGTTCGGTGTTGGGGTTCAGTGTTGGGGGCCAGTGATGGGGTTCACTGTTGGGGGTCAGTGTTAGGGGCTCGGTGTTGGGGGTTCAGTGTTGGTGTTCAGTGTCAGGGTTCAGTGCTGGGGGTCAGTATTGGGGGTTCAGCGTTAGGTTCAGTGTTCAAGGTTTAGTGTTGGAGTTCAGTGCTATGACTCGGTGTTGGGGTTCAGTGTTGGTGGTCCAGTGTTGGGGGTTCACTGTCGGGGTTCAGTGTTGGGGTCCAGTGTGGGGGTTCAATGTTGGGTTCAGTGCTGGGGTTCACTCTTGCGGGTTCAGTGTTGGGGTTCAGTGCTGGGAGGTCAGTGATGGGGTTCAGTGTTGGGGTCCAGTGTGGGGGTCCAGTGTTAGGGTACAGTGCGGGAGTTCAGTGCTGGGGTTCAGTGTTGGGGCTCAGTGCTGGGAGGTCAGTGATGGGGTTCAGTGTTGGTGTCCAGTGTGGGAGTCCAGTGTTGGGGTTCAGTGCGGGAGTTCAGTGCTGGGGTTCAGTGTTGGGGTTCAGTTTTGGTGTTCTGCATTGGGAGTGCAGTGTTGGGGTTCAGTGGCAGTGTTCAGTGTTGTGGGGTTCAGTGTTGAGAATCTGTGTTGTGGGTTTTGTGTTGGTGGTTCAGTGCTGGGGTTCAGTGTTGGGGTCCAGTGTGGGGGTTCAGCGCAGGAGTTCAGTGCTGGGGGTTCAGTGCTGGGGGTCAGTATTGGGGTTTCAGTGTTAGGGTTCAGTGTTCAGGGTTAGTGTTGGGGTTCAGTGCTATGGCTCGGTGTTGGGGTTCAGTGGTGGGGGGTTCAGTGTTGGGGGGTCAGTGTTGGTGTTCAGTGTTGGGGTTTAATGGTGGGGTTCAGTGTTGGACTGGTCCGTTTTGGGGGTTCAGTGTTGGGTGTTCATTGTTGGGGGTTCAGTGTTGGGGATTCAGTGTTGGGGGTTCAATGTTGGGTTTAGTGTTGGGGGTCAGTGTTGGGGTGTTCAGTGTTGGGGGTCAGTGTTGGGGTGTTCAGTGTTGGGGGTCGGTGTTTGGGGGTGTCAGTGTTGGGGTTCAGTGTTGGGGGTTCGCTGTTGTGGGTTCAACTTTGGGGTTCAGTGTTAGGGTTCGGTGCTGGGGTTCGGTTTTGGGGTTCAGTGGTGGGGGTTCAGTGTTGGGGTTCAGTGTTAGGATTCAGTGTTGGCGTTCAGCGTTAGGGGCTCAGTTTTGGGGTCCCATGTCGGGGTTCTGTGTTGGGGGTCCAGTGTTGGGTTTCAGTATTAGGGTTCAGTGCTTGTGTCCAGTGCTGGTGTTCAGTGCTATGGCTCGGTGTTGGGTGTTCAGTGTTGGTGTTCAGTGTTGGGATTCAGTGTTGGGGGTTCAGTGTTGGGTGTTTTGTGTTGGTGGTTCAGTGTTGGGGGTTCAGTGCTGGGGTCCAGTGTGGGGGTTCAGTGTTGGGGTTCAGTGTTGGGGTTCAGTTTTGGTGTTCAGCATTGGGAGTTCAGTGGTGGGGTTCAGTGGTGGCGTTCAGTGTTGGGGTTCATTGGTGGTGATTCGGTTTTGGGGTTCAGTAGTGGGGGTCAGTGTTGGGGTTCACTGTTTGGGTCCAGCGTTAGGGACTCAGTGTTGGGGGTTCAGTGTTGGGAATCAGTGTTGGTGGTTCTGTGTTGGGCGTTTTGTGTTGGTGGTTCAGTGTTGGGGGTTCAGTGCTGGGGTTCAGTGTTGGGGTCCAGTGTTGGGGTTCAGTGCGGGAGTTCAGTGCTGGGGTTCAGTGCTGGGGGTTCAGTGTTGGGGTTCAGTATTGTGGGTTCGGTGTTAGGTTTCAGTGTTCAGGGTTAGTGTTGGGGTTCAGAGCTATGGCTCGGTGTTGGGGTTCAGTGATGGGGGTTCAGTGCTGGGGGTTCAGTGTTGGGGGGTTCAGTGTTGGAAATCAGTGTTGGGCTTCATTGTTGGGGGTTGTGTGGTGGTGGTCCAGTGTTGGGGGTTCAGTGTTGGGGTTCAGTGTTGGGGTCCAGTGTGGGGGTTCAGTGAGGGTGTTCAGTGCTGGGATTCACTCTTGTGGGTTCAGTGGTGGGGTTCAGTGCTGGGAGGTCAGTGCTGGGGTTCAGTGTTGGGTGTTCAGTGTTGGGGTTCAGTGTTGGTGCTCAGCATTGGGAGTTCAGTGTTGGGGTTCAGTGTTGGTGTTCAGTGGTGGGGTTTAATGTTGGGGTTCAGTGTTGGACTGGTCCGTTTTGGGGGTTCAGTGTTGGGTGTTCATTGTTGGGGGTTCAGTGTTGGGGATTCAGTGTTGGGGGTTCAATGTTGGGTTTAGTGTTGGGGGGTCAGTGTTTGGGGGTGTCAGTGTTGGGGTTCAGTGTTGGGGGTTCGGTGTTGGGGGTTCAACTTTGGGGTTCAGTGTTAGGGTTCGGTGCTGGGGTTCGGTGTTGGGGTTCAGTGGTGGGGGTTCAGTGTTGGGGTTCAGTGTTAGGGTTCAGTGTTGGGTTTCAGCGTTAGGGGCTCAGTTTTGGGGTCCCATGTCGGGGTTCTGTGTTGGGGGTCCAGTGTTGGGTTTCAGTATTGGGTTCAGTGCTGGGGTCCAGTGCTGGTGTTCAGTGCTATGGCTCGGTGTTGGGTGTTCAGTGTTGGGGTTCAGTGTTGGGGGTTCAGTGTTGGTGGTTCAGTATTGGGGGTTTTGTGTTGGTGGTTCAGTGTTGCGGGTTCAGTGCTGGGGTTCAGTGTTGGGGTCCAGTGTTGGGGTTCAGTGCGGGAGTTCAGTGCTGGGGTTCAGTGCTGGGGGTTCATTGTTGGGGTTCAGTATTGGGGGTTCGGTGTTAGGTTTCAGTGTTCAGGGTTAGTGTAGGGGTTCAGAGCTATGGCTCGGTGTTGGGGTTCAGTGGTGGGAGTTCAGTGTTGGGGGTTCAGTGTTGGGGGGTTCAGTGTTGGGAATCAGTGTTGGGCTTCATTGTTGGGGGTTGTGTGGTGGTGGTCCAGTGTTGGGGGTTCAGTGTTGGGGTTCAGTGTTGGGGTCCAGTGTGGGGGTTCAGTGAGGGTGTTCAGTGCTGGGATTCACTCTTGTAGGTTCAGTGGTGGGGTTCAGTGCTGGGAGGTCAGTGCTGGGGTTCAGTGTTGGGTGTTCAGTGTTGGGGTTCATTGGTGGGGTTCATTGGTGGGGGTTCGGTGTTGGGGTTCAGTGTTGGGGGCCAGTGTTGGGGTTCAATGTTGGGGGTCAGTGTTAGGGGCTCGGTGTTGGGGGTTCAGTGTTGGTGTTCAGTGTCAGGGTTCAGTGCTGGGGGTCAGTATTGGTGGTTCAGCGTTAGGTTCAGTGTTCAAGGTTTAGTGTTGGGGTTCAGTGCTATGACTCGGTGTTGGGGTTCAGTGTTGGTGGTCCAGTGTTGGGGGTTCACTGTCGGGGTTCAGTGTTGGGGTCCAGTGTGGGGGTTCAATGTTGGGTTCAGTGCTGGGGTTCACTCTTGCGGGTTCAGTGTTGGGGTTCAGTGCTGGGAGGTCAGTGATGGGGTTCAGTGTTGGGGTCCAGTGTGGGGGTCCAGTGTTAGGGTACAGTGCGGGAGTTCAGTGCTGGGGTTCAGTGTTGGGGCTCAGTGCTGGGAGGTCAGTGATGGCGTTCAGTGTTGGGGTCCAGTGTGGGAGTCCAGTGTTGGGGTTCAGTGCGGGAGTTCAGTGCTGGGGTTCAGTGTTGGGGTTCAGTTTTGGTGTTCTGCATTGGGAGTGCAGTGTTGGGGTTCAGTGGCAGTGTTCAGTGTTGTGGGGTTCAGTGTTGAGAATCTGTGTTGTGGGTTTTGTGTTGGTGGTTCAGTGCTGGGGTTCAGTGTTGGGGTCCAGTGTGGGGGTTCAGCGCAGGAGTTCAGTGCTGGGGGTCCAGTGCTGAGGGTCAGTATTGGGGTTTCAGTGTTAGGGTTCAGTGTTCAGGGTTAGTGTTGGGGTTCAGTGCTATGGCTCGGTGTTGGGGTTCAGTGGTGGGGGGTTCAGTGTTGGGGGGTCAGTGTTGGTGTTCAGTGTTGGGGTTTAATGTTGGGGTTCAGTGTTGGACTGGTCCGTTTTGGGGGTTCAGTGTTGGGTGTTCATTGTTGGGGATTCAGTGTTGGGGATTCAGTGTTGGGGGTTCAATGTTGGGTTTAGTGTTGGGGGTCAGTGTTGGGGTGTTCAGTGTTGGGGGTCGGTGTTTGGTGGTGTCAGTGTTGGGGTTCAGTGTTGGGGGTTCGCTGTTGTGGGTTCAACTTTGGGGTTCAGTGTTAGGGTTCGGTGCTGGGGTTCGGTGTTGGGGTTCAGTGGTGGGGGTTCAGTGTTGGGGTTCAGTGTTATGGTTCAGTGTTGGGGTTCAGCGTTAGGGGCTCAGTTTTGGGGTCCCATGTCGGGGTTCTGTGTTGGGGGTCCAGTGTTGGGTTTCAGTATTAGGGTTCAGTGCTGGGGTCCAGTGCTTGTGTTCAGTGCTATGGCTCGGTGTTGGGTGTTCAGTGTTGGGGTTCAGTGTTGGGATTCAGTGTTGGGGGTTCAGTGTTGGGTGTTTTGTGTTGGTGGTTCAGTGTTGGGGGTTCAGTGCTGGGGTCCAGTGTGTGGGTTCAGTGTTGGGGTTCAGTGTTGGGGTTCAGTTTTGGTGTTCAGCATTCGGAGTTCAGTGATGGGGTTCAGTGGTGGCGTTCAGTGTTGGGGTTCATTGGTGGTGATTCGGTTTTGGGGTTCAGTAGTGGGGGTCAGTGTTGGGGTTCACTGTTTGGGTCCAGCGTTAGGGACTCAGTGTTGGGGGTTCAGTGTTGGGAATCAGTGTTGGTGGTTCTGTGTTGGGCGTTTTGTGTTGGTGGTTCAGTGTTGGGGGTTCAGTGCTGGGGTTCAGTGTTGGGGTCCAGTGTTGGGGTTCAGTGCGGGAGTTCAGTGCTGGGGTTCAGTGCTGGGGGTTCAGTGTTGGGGTTCAGTATTGGGGGTTCGGTGTTAGGTTTCAGTGTTCAGGGTTAGTGTTGGGGTTCAGAGCTATGGCTCGGTGTTGGGGTTCAGTGGTGGGGGTTCAGTTTTGGGGGTTCAGTGTTGGGGGGTTCAGTGTTGTGAATCAGTGTTGGGCTTCATTGTTGGGGGTTGTGTGGTGGTGGTCCAGTGTTGGGGGTTCAGTATTGGGGTTCAGTGTTGGGGTCCAGTGTGGGGGTTCAGTGAGGGTGTTCAGTGCTGGGATTCACTTTTGTGGGTTCAGTGGTGGGGTTCAGTGCTGGGAGGTCAGTGCTGGGGTTCAGTGTTGGGTGTTCAGTGTTGGGGTTCAGTGTTGGTGCTCAGCATTGGGAGTTCAGTGTTGGGGTTCAGTGTTGGGGTTCATTGGTGGGGTTCATTGGTGGGGGTTCGGTGTTGGGGTTCAGTGTTGGGTGCCAGTGTTGGGGTTCATTGGTGGGGTTCATTGGTGGCGGTTCGGTGTTGGGGTTCAGTGTTGGGGATTCAGTGTTGGGGTTCAGTATTGGGGTTCAATTTTGGGGATTCAGTGTTGGCGGTTCAGTGTCGGGGATTCAGTGTTGGGGTTCAGTGTTGGGGTTCAGTGTTGGGTGTTCAGTGTTGTGGTTCAGTGTTGGGCGTTTGTCAGCGTTGGAGGGGTCAGTGTTGATGTGTTCAGTGTTGGGGGTTCAGTGCTGGGAGGTCAGTGATGGGGTTCAGTGTTGGGGTCCAGTGTGGGGGTCCAGTGTTAGGGTTCAGTGCGGGAGTTCAGTGCTGGGGTTCAGTGTTGGGGCTCAGTGCTGGGAGTTCAGTGATGGCGTTCAGTGTTGGGGTCCAGTATGGGAGTTCAGTGTTGGGGTTCAGTGCGGGAGTTCAGTGCTGGGGTTCATTGTTGGGGTTCAGTTTTGGTGTTCTGCATTGGGAGTGCAGTGTTGGGGTTCAGTGGCAGTGTTCAGTGTTGTGGGGTTCAGTGTTGAGAATCTGTGTTGTGGGTTTTGTGTTGGTGGTTCAGTGCTGGGGTTCAGTGTTGGGGTCCAGTGTGGGGGTTCAGCGCAGGAGTTCAGTGCTGGGGGTTCAGTGCTGGGGGTCAGTATTGGGGTTTCAGTGTTAGGGTTCAGTGTTCAGGGTTAGTGTTGGGGTTCAGTGCTATGGCTCGGTGTTGGGGTTCAGTGGTGGGGGGTTCAGTGTTGGGGGGTCAGTGTTGGTGTTCAGTGTTGGGGTTTAATGTTGGGGTTCAGTGTTGGACTGGTCCGTTTTGGGGGTTCAGTGTTGGGTGTTCATTGTTGGGGGTTCAGTGTTGGGGATTCAGTGTTGGGGGTTCAATGTTGGGTTTAGTGTTGGGGGTCAGTGTTGGGGTGTTCAGTGTTGGGGGTCGGTGTTTGGGGGTGTCAGTGTTGGGGTTCAGTGTTGGGGGTTCGCTGTTGTGGGTTCAACTTTGGGGTTCAGTGTTAGGGTTCGGTGCTGGGGTTCGGTGTTGGGGTTCAGTGGTGGGGGTTCAGTGTTAGGGTTCAGTGTTGGGGTTCAGCGTTAGGGGCTCAGTTTTGGGGTCCCATGTCGGGGTTCTGTGTTGGGGGTCCAGTGTTGGGTTTCAGTATTAGGGTTCAGTGCTGGGGTCCAGTGCTGGTGTTCAGTGCTATGGCTCGGTGTTGGGTGTTCAGTGTTGGGGTTCAGTGTTGGGATTCAGTGTTGGGGGTTCAGTGTTGGGGGTTCAGTGTTGGGGGGTTCAGTGTTGGGAATCAGTGTTGGGCTTCATTGTTGGGGGTTGTGTGGTGGTGGTCCAGTGTTGGGGGTTCAGTGTTGGGGTTCAGTGTTGGGGTCCAGTGTGGGGGTTCAGTGAGGGTGTTCAGTGCTGGGATTCACTCTTGTAGGTTCAGTGGTGGGGTTCAGTGCTGGGAGGTCAGTGCTGGGGTTCAGTGTTGGGTGTTCAGTGTTGGGGTTCATTGGTGGGGTTCATTGGTGGGGGTTCGGTGTTGGGGTTCAGTGTTGGGGGCCAGTGTTGGGGTTCACTGTTGGGGGTCAGTGTTAGGGGCTCGGTGTTGGGGGTTCAGTGTTGGTGTTCAGTGTCAGGGTTCAGTGCTGGGGGTCAGTATTGGGGGTTCAGCGTTAGGTTCAGTGTTCAAGGTTTAGTGTTGGAGTTCAGTGCTATGACTCGGTGTTGGGGTTCAGTGTTGGTGGTCCAGTGTTGGGGGTTCACTGTAGGGGTTCAGTGTTGGGGTCCAGTGTGGGGGTTCAATGTTGGGTTCAGTGCTGGGGTTCACTCTTGCGGGTTCAGTGTTGGGGTTCAGTGCTGGGAGGTCAGTGATGGGGTTCAGTGTTGGGGTCCAGTGTGGGGGTCCAGTGTTAGGGTTCAGTGCGGGAGTTCAGTGCTGGGGTTCAGTGTTGGGGCTCAGTGCTGGGAGGTCAGTGATGGCGTTCAGTGTTGGGGTCCAGTGTGGGAGTCCAGTGTTGGGGTTCAGTTTGGGAGTTCAGTGCTGGGGTTCAGTGTTGGGGTTCAGTTTTGGTGTTCTGCATTGGGAGTGCAGTGTTGGGGTTCAGTGGCAGTGTTCAGTGTTGTGGGGTTCAGTGTTGAGAATCTGTGTTGTGGGTTTTGTGTTGGTGGTTCAGTGCTGGGGTTCAGTGTTGGGGTCCAGTGTGGGGGTTCAGCGCAGGAGTTCAGTGCTGGGGGTTCAGTGCTGGGGGTCAGTATTGGGGTTTCAGTGTTAGGGTTCAGTGTTCAGGGTTAGTGTTGGGGTTCAGTGCTATGGCTCGGTGTTGGGGTTCAGTGGTGGGGGGTTCAGTGTTGGGGGGTCAGTGTTGGTGTTCAGTGTTGGGGTTTAATGGTGGTGATTCGGTTTTGGGGTTCAGTAGTGGGGGTCAGTGTTGGGGTTCACTGTTTGGGTCCAGCGTTAGGGACTCAGTGTTGGGGGTTCAGTGTTGGGAATCAGTGTTGGTGGTTCTGTGTTGGGCGTTTTGTGTTGGTGGTTCAGTGTTGGTGGTTCAGTGCTGGGGTTCAGTGTTGGGGTCCAGTGTTGGGGTTCAGTGCGGGAGTTCAGTGCTGGGGTTCAGTGCTGGGGGTTCAGTGTTGGGGTTCAGTATTGGGGGTTCGGTGTTAGGTTTCAGTGTTCAGGGTTAGTGTTGGGGTTCAGAGCTATGGCTCGGTGTTGGGGTTCAGTGATGGGGGTTCAGTGTTGGGGGTTCAGTGTTGGGGGGTCCAGTGTTGGGAATCAGTGTTGGGCTTCATTGTTGGGGGTTGTGTGGTGGTGGTCCAGTGTTGGGGGTTCAGTGTTGGGGTTCAGTGTTGGGGTCCAGTGTGGGGGTTCAGTGAGGGTGTTCAGTGCTGGGATTCACTCTTGTGGGTTCAGTGTTGGGGTTCAGTGCTGGGAGGTCAGTGCTGGGGTTCAGTGTTGGGTGTTCAGTGTTGGGGTTCAGTGTTGGTGCTCAGCATTGGGAGTTCAGTGTTGGGGTTCAGTGTTGGGGTTCATTGGTGGTGTTCATTGGTGGGGGTTCGGTGTTGGGGTTCAGTGTTGGGTGCCAGTGTTGGGGTTCATTGGTGGGGTTCATTGGTGGCGGTTCGGTGTTGGGGGTCAGTGTTGGGGATTCAGTGTTGGGGTTCAGTATTGGGGTTCAATTTTGGGGATTCAGTGTTGGCAGTTCAGTGTCGGGGATTCAGTGTTGGGGTTCAGTGTTGGGGTTCAGTGTTGGGTGTTCAGTGTTGGGGTTCAGTGTTGGGCGTTTGTCAGCATTGGGGGGGCAGTGTTGATGTGTTCAGTGTTGGGGGTTCAGTGTCGGGGCTGGTCAGTGTTTGGGGTTCAGTGTTTGGGGGTTCAGTGTTGGTGTTCAGTGTTGGGGTTTAATGTTGGGGTTCAGTGTTGGACTGGTCCGTTTTGGGGGTTCAGTGTTGGGTGTTTATTGTTGGGGGTTCAGTGTAGGGGATTCAGTGTTGGGGGTTCAATGTTGGGTTTAGTGTTGGGGGTCAGTGTTTGGGGGTGTCAGTGTTGGGGTTCAGTGTTGGGGGTTCGGTGTTGGGGGTTCAACTTTGGGGTTCAGTGTTAGGGTTCGGTGCTGGGGTTCGGTGTTGGGGTTCAGTGGTGGGGGTTCAGTGTTGGGGTTCAGTGTTAGGGTTCAGTGTTGGGTTTCAGCGTTAGGGGCTCAGTTTTGGGGTCCCATGTCGGGGTTCTGTGTTGGGGGTCCAGTGTTGGGTTTCAGTATTGGGTTCAGTGCTGGGGTCCAGTGCTGGTGTTCAGTGCTATGGCTCGGTGTTGGGTGTTCAGTGTTGGGGTTCAGTGTTGGGGGTTCAGTGTTGGTGGTTCAGTATTGGGGGTTTTGTGTTGGTGGTTCAGTGTTGGGGGTTCAGTGCTGGGGTCCAGTGTGGGGTTCAGTGGTGGGGTTCAGTGCTGGGAGGTCAGTGCTGGGGTTCAGTGTTGGGTGTTCAGTGTTGGGGTTCAGTGTTGGTGCTCAGCATTGGGGGTTCAGTGCTGGGGCCCAGTGTGGGGTTCAGTGTTGGGGTTCAGTTTTTGTGTTCAGCATTGGGAGTTCAGTGGTGGGGTTCAGTGGTGGCGTTCAGTGTTGGGGTTCATTGGTGGTGATTCGGTTTTGGGGTTCAGTAGTGGGGGTCAGTGTTGGGGTTCACTGTTTGGGTCCAGCGTTAGGGACTCAGTGTTGGGGGTTCAGTGTTGGGAATCAGTGTTGGTGGTTCTGTGTTGGGCGTTTTGTGTTGGTGGTTCAGTGTTGGGGGGTCAGTGCTGGGGTTCAGTGTTGGGGTCCAGTGTTGGGGTTCAGTGCGGGAGTTCAGTGCTGGGGTTCAGTGCTGGGGGTTCAGTGTTGGGGTTCAGTATTGGGGGTTCGGTGTTAGGTTTCAGTGTTCAGGGTTAGTGTAGGGGTTCAGAGCTATGGCTCGGTGTTGGGGTTCAGTGGTGGGGGTTCAGTGTTGGGGGTTCAGTGTTGGGGGGTTCAGTGTTGGGAATCAGTGTTGGGCTTCATTGTTGGGGGTTGTGTGGTGGTGGTCCAGTGTTGGGGGTTCAGTGTTGGGGTTCAGTGTTGGGGTCCAGTGTGGGGGTTCAGTGAGGGTGTTCAGTGCTGGGATTCACTCTTGTAGGTTCAGTGGTGGGGTTCAGTGCTGGGAGGTCAGTGCTGGGGTTCAGTGTTGGGTGTTCAGTGTTGGGGTTCATTGGTGGGGTTCATTGGTGGGGGTTCGGTGTTGGGGTTCAGTGTTGGGGGCCAGTGTTGGGGTTCACTGTTGGGGGTCAGTGTTAGGGGCTCGGTGTTGGGGGTTCAGTGTTGGTGTTCAGTGTCAGGGTTCAGTGCTGGGGGTCAGTATTGGGGGTTCAGCGTTAGGTTCAGTGTTCAAGGTTTAGTGTTGGAGTTCAGTGCTATGACTCGGTGTTGGGGTTCAGTGTTGGTGGTCCAGTGTTGGGGGTTCACTGTCGGGGTTCAGTGTTGGGGTCCAGTGTGGGGGTTCAATGTTGGGTTCAGTGCTGGGGTTCACTCTTGCGGGTTCAGTGTTGGGGTTCAGTGCTGGGAGGTCAGTGATGGGGTTCAGTGTTGGGGTCCAGTGTGGGGGTCCAGTGTTAGGGTACAGTGCGGGAGTTCAGTGCTGGGGTTCAGTGTTGGGGCTCAGTGCTGGGAGGTCAGTGATGGGGTTCAGTGTTGGTGTCCAGTGTGGGAGTCCAGTGTTGGGGTTCAGTGCGGGAGTTCAGTGCTGGGGTTCAGTGTTGGGGTTCAGTTTTGGTGTTCTGCATTGGGAGTGCAGTGTTGGGGTTCAGTGGCAGTGTTCAGTGTTGTGGGGTTCAGTGTTGAGAATCTGTGTTGTGGGTTTTGTGTTGGTGGTTCAGTGCTGGGGTTCAGTGTTGGGGTCCAGTGTGGGGGTTCAGCGCAGGAGTTCAGTGCTGGGGGTTCAGTGCTGGGGGTCAGTATTGGGGTTTCAGTGTTAGGGTTCAGTGTTCAGGGTTAGTGTTGGGGTTCAGTGCTATGGCTCGGTGTTGGGGTTCAGTGGTGGGGGGTTCAGTGTTGGGGGGTCAGTGTTGGTGTTCAGTGTTGGGGTTTAATGGTGGGGTTCAGTGTTGGACTGGTCCGTTTTGGGGGTTCAGTGTTGGGTGTTCATTGTTGGGGGTTCAGTGTTGGGGATTCAGTGTTGGGGGTTCAATGTTGGGTTTAGTGTTGGGGGTCAGTGTTGGGGTGTTCAGTGTTGGGGGTCAGTGTTGGGGTGTTCAGTGTTGGGGGTCGGTGTTTGGGGGTGTCAGTGTTGGGGTTCAGTGTTGGGGGTTCGCTGTTGTGGGTTCAACTTTGGGGTTCAGTGTTAGGGTTCGGTGCTGGGGTTCGGTGTTGGGGTTCAGTGGTGGGGGTTCAGTGTTGGGGTTCAGTGTTAGGATTCAGTGTTGGGGTTCAGCGTTAGGGGCTCAGTTTTGGGGTCCCATGTCGGGGTTCTGTGTTGGGGGTCCAGTGTTGGGTTTCAGTATTAGGGTTCAGTGCTTGTGTCCAGTGCTGGTGTTCAGTGCTATGGCTCGGTGTTGGGTGTTCAGTGTTGGTGTTCAGTGTTGGGATTCAGTGTTGGGGGTTCAGTGTTGGGTGTTTTGTGTTGGTGGTTCAGTGTTGGGGGTTCAGTGCTGGGGTCCAGTGTGGGGGTTCAGTGTTGGGGTTCAGTGTTGGGGTTCAGTTTTGGTGTTCAGCATTGGGAGTTCAGTGGTGGGGTTCAGTGGTGGCGTTCAGTGTTGGGGTTCATTGGTGGTGATTCGGTTTTGGGGTTCAGTAGTGGGGGTCAGTGTTGGGGTTCACTGTTTGGGTCCAGCGTTAGGGACTCAGTGTTGGGGGTTCAGTGTTGGGAATCAGTGTTGGTGGTTCTGTGTTGGGCGTTTTGTGTTGGTGGTTCAGTGTTGGGGGTTCAGTGCTGGGGTTCAGTGTTGGGGTCCAGTGTTGGGGTTCAGTGCGGGAGTTCAGTGCTGGGGTTCAGTGCTGGGGGTTCAGTGTTGGGGTTCAGTGTTGGTGCTCAGCATTGGGAGTTCAGTGTTGGGGTTCAGTGTTGGGGTTCATTGGTGGGGTTCATTGGTGGGGGTTCGGTGTTGGGGTTCGGTGTTGGGTGCCAGTGTTGGGGTTCATTGGTGGGGATCATTGGTGGCGGTTCGGTGTTGGGGTTCAGTGTTGGGGGTTCAGTGTTGGGGTTCAGTATTGGGGTTCAATTTTGGGGATTCAGTGTTGGAGGTTCAGTGTCGGGGATTCAGTGTTGGGGTTCAGTGTTGGGGTTCAGTGTTGGGCGTTTGTCAGCATTGGGGGGGTCAGTGTTGATGTGTTCAGTGTTGGGGGTTCAGTGTCGGGGCTGGTCAGTGTTTGGGGTTCAGTGTTTGGGGGTTCAGTGTTGGTGTTCAGTGTTGGGGTTTAATGTTGGGGTTCAGTGTTGGACTGGTCCGTTTTGGGGGGTCAGTGTTGGGGTGTTCAGTGTTGGGGGTCGGTGTTTGGGGGTGTCAGTGTTGGGGTTCAGTGTTGGGGGTTCGCTGTTTTGTGTTCAACTGTGGGGTTCAGTGTTAGGGTTCGGTGCAGGGGTTCGGTGTTGGGGTTCAGTGGTAAGGGTTCAGTGTTGGGGTTCAGTGTTAGGGTTCAGTGTTGGGGTTCAGCGTTAGGGGCTCAGTTTTGGGTTCCCATGTCGGGGTTCTGTGTTGGGGGTCCAGTGTTGGGTTTCAGTATTAGGGTTCAGTGCTGGTGTCCAGTGCTGGTGTTCAGTGCTATGGCTCGGTGTCGGGTGTTCAGTGTTGGGGTTCAGTGTTGGGGGTTCAGTGTTGGGAATCAGTGTTGGTGGTTCAGTATTGGGGGTTTTGTGTTGGTGGTTCAGTGTTGGGGGTTCAGTGCTGGGGCCCAGTGTGGGGTTCAGTGTTGGGGTTCAGTTTTTGTGTTCAGCATTGGGAGTTCAGTGGTGGGGTTCAGTGGTGGCGTTCAGTGTTGGGGTTCATTGGTGGTGATTCGGTTTTGGGGTTCAGTAGTGGGGGTCAGTGTTGGGGTTCACTGTTTGGGTCCAGCGTTAGGGACTCAGTGTTGGGGGTTCAGTGTTGGGAATCAGTGTTGGTGGTTCTGTGTTGGGCGTTTTGTGTTGGTGGTTCAGTGCTGGGGGGTCAGTGCTGGGGTTCAGTGTTGGGGTCCAGTGTTGGGGTTCAGTGCGGGAGTTCAGTGCTGGGGTTCAGTGCTGGGGGTTCAGTGTTGGGGTTCAGTATTGGGGGTTCGGTGTTAGGTTTCAGTGTTCAGGGTTAGTGTAGGGGTTCAGAGCTATGGCTCGGTGTTGGGGTTCAGTGGTGGGGGTTCAGTGTTGGGGGTTCAGTGTTGGGGGGTTCAGTGTTGGGAATCAGTGTTGGGCTTCATTGTTGGGGGTTGTGTGGTGGTGGTCCAGTGTTGGGGGTTCAGTGTTGGGGTTCAGTGTTGGGGTCCAGTGTGGGGGTTCAGTGAGGGTGTTCAGTGCTGGGATTCACTCTTGTAGGTTCAGTGGTGGGGTTCAGTGCTGGGAGGTCAGTGCTGGGGTTCAGTGTTGGGTGTTCAGTGTTGGGGTTCATTGGTGGGGTTCATTGGTGGGGGTTCGGTGTTGGGGTTCAGTGTTGGGGGCCAGTGATGGGGTTCACTGTTGGGGGTCAGTGTTAGGGGCTCGGTGTTGGGGGTTCAGTGTTGGTGTTCAGTGTCAGGGTTCAGTGCTGGGGGTCAGTATTGGGGGTTCAGCGTTAGGTTCAGTGTTCAAGGTTTAGTGTTGGAGTTCAGTGCTATGACTCGGTGTTGGGGTTCAGTGTTGGTGGTCCAGTGTTGGGGGTTCACTGTCGGGGTTCAGTGTTGGGGTCCAGTGTGGGGGTTCAATGTTGGGTTCAGTGCTGGGGTTCACTCTTGCGGGTTCAGTGTTGGGGTTCAGTGCTGGGAGGTCAGTGATGGGGTTCAGTGTTGGGGTCCAGTGTGGGGGTCCAGTGTTAGGGTACAGTGCGGGAGTTCAGTGCTGGGGTTCAGTGTTGGGGCTCAGTGCTGGGAGGTCAGTGATGGGGTTCAGTGTTGGTGTCCAGTGTGGGAGTCCAGTGTTGGGGTTCAGTGCGGGAGTTCAGTGCTGGGGTTCAGTGTTGGGGTTCAGTTTTGGTGTTCTGCATTGGGAGTGCAGTGTTGGGGTTCAGTGGCAGTGTTCAGTGTTGTGGGGTTCAGTGTTGAGAATCTGTGTTGTGGGTTTTGTGTTGGTGGTTCAGTGCTGGGGTTCAGTGTTGGGGTCCAGTGTGGGGGTTCAGCGCAGGAGTTCAGTGCTGGGGGTTCAGTGCTGGGGGTCAGTATTGGGGTTTCAGTGTTAGGGTTCAGTGTTCAGGGTTAGTGTTGGGGTTCAGTGCTATGGCTCGGTGTTGGGGTTCAGTGGTGGGGGGTTCAGTGTTGGGGGGTCAGTGTTGGTGTTCAGTGTTGGGGTTTAATGGTGGGGTTCAGTGTTGGACTGGTCCGTTTTGGGGGTTCAGTGTTGGGTGTTCATTGTTGGGGGTTCAGTGTTGGGGATTCAGTGTTGGGGGTTCAATGTTGGGTTTAGTGTTGGGGGTCAGTGTTGGGGTGTTCAGTGTTGGGGGTCAGTGTTGGGGTGTTCAGTGTTGGGGGTCGGTGTTTGGGGGTGTCAGTGTTGGGGTTCAGTGTTGGGGGTTCGCTGTTGTGGGTTCAACTTTGGGGTTCAGTGTTAGGGTTCGGTGCTGGGGTTCGGTGTTGGGGTTCAGTGGTGGGGGTTCAGTGTTGGGGTTCAGTGTTAGGATTCAGTGTTGGCGTTCAGCGTTAGGGGCTCAGTTTTGGGGTCCCATGTCGGGGTTCTGTGTTGGGGGTCCAGTGTTGGGTTTCAGTATTAGGGTTCAGTGCTTGTGTCCAGTGCTGGTGTTCAGTGCTATGGCTCGGTGTTGGGTGTTCAGTGTTGGTGTTCAGTGTTGGGATTCAGTGTTGGGGGTTCAGTGTTGGGTGTTTTGTGTTGGTGGTTCAGTGTTGGGGGTTCAGTGCTGGGGTCCAGTGTGGGGGTTCAGTGTTGGGGTTCAGTGTTGGGGTTCAGTTTTGGTGTTCAGCATTGGGAGTTCAGTGGTGGGGTTCAGTGGTGGCGTTCAGTGTTGGGGTTCATTGGTGGTGATTCGGTTTTGGGGTTCAGTAGTGGGGGTCAGTGTTGGGGTTCACTGTTTGGGTCCAGCGTTAGGGACTCAGTGTTGGGGGTTCAGTGTTGGGAATCAGTGTTGGTGGTTCTGTGTTGGGCGTTTTGTGTTGGTGGTTCAGTGTTGGGGGTTCAGTGCTGGGGTTCAGTGTTGGGGTCCAGTGTTGGGGTTCAGTGCGGGAGTTCAGTGCTGGGGTTCAGTGCTGGGGGTTCAGTGTTGGGGTTCAGTATTGTGGGTTCGGTGTTAGGTTTCAGTGTTCAGGGTTAGTGTTGGGGTTCAGAGCTATGGCTCGGTGTTGGGGTTCAGTGATGGGGGTTCAGTGCTGGGGGTTCAGTGTTGGGGGGTTCAGTGTTGGAAATCAGTGTTGGGCTTCATTGTTGGGGGTTGTGTGGTGGTGGTCCAGTGTTGGGGGTTCAGTGTTGGGGTTCAGTGTTGGGGTCCAGTGTGGGGGTTCAGTGAGGGTGTTCAGTGCTGGGATTCACTCTTGTGGGTTCAGTGGTGGGGTTCAGTGCTGGGAGGTCAGTGCTGGGGTTCAGTGTTGGGTGTTCAGTGTTGGGGTTCAGTGTTGGTGCTCAGCATTGGGAGTTCAGTGTTGGGGTTCAGTGTTGGTGTTCAGTGGTGGGGTTTAATGTTGGGGTTCAGTGTTGGACTGGTCCGTTTTGGGGGTTCAGTGTTGGGTGTTCATTGTTGGGGGTTCAGTGTTGGGGATTCGGTGTTGGGGGTTCAATGTTGGGTTTAGTGTTGGGGGGTCAGTGTTTGGGGGTGTCAGTGTTGGGGTTCAGTGTTGGGGGTTCGGTGTTGGGGGTTCAACTTTGGGGTTCAGTGTTAGGGTTCGGTGCTGGGGTTCGGTGTTGGGGTTCAGTGGTGGGGGTTCAGTGTTGGGGTTCAGTGTTAGGGTTCAGTGTTGGGTTTCAGCGTTAGGGGCTCAGTTTTGGGGTCCCATGTCGGGGTTCTGTGTTGGGGGTCCAATGTTGGGTTTCAGTATTGGGTTCAGTGCTGGGGTCCAGTGCTGGTGTTCAGTGCTATGGCTCGGTGTTGGGTGTTCAGTGTTGGGGTTCAGTGTTGGGGGTTCAGTGTTGGTGGTTCAGTATTGGGGGTTTTGTGTTGGTGGTTCAGTGTTGCGGGTTCAGTGCTGGGGTTCAGTGTTGGGGTCCAGTGTTGGGGTTCAGTGCGGGAGTTCAGTGCTGGGGTTCAGTGCTGGGGGTTCATTGTTGGGGTTCAGTATTGGGGGTTCGGTGTTAGGTTTCAGTGTTCAGGGTTAGTGTAGGGGTTCAGAGCTATGGCTCGGTGTTGGGGTTCAGTGGTGGGAGTTCAGTGTTGGGGGTTCAGTGTTGGGGGGTTCAGTGTTGGGAATCAGTGTTGGGCTTCATTGTTGGGGGTTGTGTGGTGGTGGTCCAGTGTTGGGGGTTCAGTGTTGGGGTTCAGTGTTGGGGTCCAGTGTGGGGGTTCAGTGAGGGTGTTCAGTGCTGGGATTCACTCTTGTAGGTTCAGTGGTGGGGTTCAGTGCTGGGAGGTCAGTGCTGGGGTTCAGTGTTGGGTGTTCAGTGTTGGGGTTCATTGGTGGGGTTCATTGGTGGGGGTTCGGTGTTGGGGTTCAGTGTTGGGGGCCAGTGTTGGGGTTCAATGTTGGGGGTCAGTGTTAGGGGCTCGGTGTTGGGGGTTCAGTGTTGGTGTTCAGTGTCAGGGTTCAGTGCTGGGGGTCAGTATTGGTGGTTCAGCGTTAGGTTCAGTGTTCAAGGTTTAGTGTTGGGGTTCAGTGCTATGACTCGGTGTTGGGGTTCAGTGTTGGTGGTCCAGTGTTGGGGGTTCACTGTCGGGGTTCAGTGTTGGGGTCCAGTGTGGGGGTTCAATGTTGGGTTCAGTGCTGGGGTTCACTCTTGCGGGTTCAGTGTTGGGGTTCAGTGCTGGGAGGTCAGTGATGGGGTTCAGTGTTGGGGTCCAGTGTGGGGGTCCAGTGTTAGGGTACAGTGCGGGAGTTCAGTGCTGGGGTTCAGTGTTGGGGCTCAGTGCTGGGAGGTCAGTGATGGCGTTCAGTGTTGGGGTCCAGTGTGGGAGTCCAGTGTTGGGGTTCAGTGCGGGAGTTCAGTGCTGGGGTTCAGTGTTGGGGTTCAGTTTTGGTGTTCTGCATTGGGAGTGCAGTGTTGGGGTTCAGTGGCAGTGTTCAGTGTTGTGGGGTTCAGTGTTGAGAATCTGTGTTGTGGGTTTTGTGTTGGTGGTTCAGTGCTGGGGTTCAGTGTTGGGGTCCAGTGTGGGGGTTCAGCGCAGGAGTTCAGTGCTGGGGGTCCAGTGCTGGGGGTCAGTATTGGGGTTTCAGTGTTAGGGTTCAGTGTTCAGGGTTAGTGTTGGGGTTCAGTGCTATGGCTCGGTGTTGGGGTTCAGTGGTGGGGGGTTCAGTGTTGGGGGGTCAGTGTTGGTGTTCAGTGTTGGGGTTTAATGTTGGGGTTCAGTGTTGGACTGGTCCGTTTTGGGGGTTCAGTGTTGGGTGTTCATTGTTGGGGATTCAGTGTTGGGGATTCAGTGTTGGGGGTTCAATGTTGGGTTTAGTGTTGGGGGTCAGTGTTGGGGTGTTCAGTGTTGGGGGTCGGTGTTTGGTGGTGTCAGTGTTGGGGTTCAGTGTTGGGGGTTCGCTGTTGTGGGTTCAACTTTGGGGTTCAGTGTTAGGGTTCGGTGCTGGGGTTCGGTGTTGGGGTTCAGTGGTGGGGGTTCAGTGTTGGGGTTCAGTATTATGGTTCAGTGTTGGGGTTCAGCGTTAGGGGCTCAGTTTTGGGGTCCCATGTCGGGGTTCTGTGTTGGGGGTCCAGTGTTGGGTTTCAGTATTAGGGTTCAGTGCTGGGGTCCAGTGCTTGTGTTCAGTGCTATGGCTCGGTGTTGGGTGTTCAGTGTTGGGGTTCAGTGTTGGGATTCAGTGTTGGGGGTTCAGTGTTGGGTGTTTTGTGTTGGTGGTTCAGTGTTGGGGGTTCAGTGCTGGGGTCCAGTGTGTGGGTTCAGTGTTGGGGTTCAGTGTTGGGGTTCAGTTTTGGTGTTCAGCATTCGGAGTTCAGTGATGGGGTTCAGTGGTGGCGTTCAGTGTTGGGGTTCATTGGTGGTGATTCGGTTTTGGGGTTCAGTAGTGGGGGTCAGTGTTGGGGTTCACTGTTTGGGTCCAGCGTTAGGGACTCAGTGTTGGGGGTTCAGTGTTGGGAATCAGTGTTGGTGGTTCTGTGTTGGGCGTTTTGTGTTGGTGGTTCAGTGTTGGGGGTTCAGTGCTGGGGTTCAGTGTTGGGGTCCAGTGTTGGGGTTCAGTGCGGGAGTTCAGTGCTGGGGTTCAGTGCTGGGGGTTCAGTGTTGGGGTTCAGTATTGGGGGTTCGGTGTTAGGTTTCAGTGTTCAGGGTTAGTGTTGGGGTTCAGAGCTATGGCTCGGTGTTGGGGTTCAGTGGTGGGGGTTCAGTTTTGGGGGTTCAGTGTTGGGGGGTTCAGTGTTGTGAATCAGTGTTGGGCTTCATTGTTGGGGGTTGTGTGGTGGTGGTCCAGTGTTGGGGGTTCAGTATTGGGGTTCAGTGTTGGGGTCCAGTGTGGGGGTTCAGTGAGGGTGTTCAGTGCTGGGATTCACTTTTGTGGGTTCAGTGGTGGGGTTCAGTGCTGGGAGGTCAGTGCTGGGGTTCAGTGTTGGGTGTTCAGTGTTGGGGTTCAGTGTTGGTGCTCAGCATTGGGAGTTCAGTGTTGGGGTTCAGTGTTGGGGTTCATTGGTGGGGTTCATTGGTGGGGGTTCGGTGTTGGGGTTCAGTGTTGGGTGCCAGTGTTGGGGTTCATTGGTGGGGTTCATTGGTGGCGGTTCGGTGTTGGGGTTCAGTGTTGGGGATTCAGTGTTGGGGTTCAGTATTGGGGTTCAATTTTGGGGATTCAGTGTTGGCGGTTCAGTGTCGGGGATTCAGTGTTGGGGTTCAGTGTTGGGGTTCAGTGTTGGGTGTTCAGTGTTGTGGTTCAGTGTTGGGCGTTTGTCAGCGTTGGAGGGGTCAGTGTTGATGTGTTCAGTGTTGGGGGTTCAGTGCTGGGAGGTCAGTGATGGGGTTCAGTGTTGGGGTCCAGTGTGGGGGTCCAGTGTTAGGGTTCAGTGCGGGAGTTCAGTGCTGGGGTTCAGTGTTGGGGCTCAGTGCTGGGAGTTCAGTGATGGCGTTCAGTGTTGGGGTCCAGTATGGGAGTTCAGTGTTGGGGTTCAGTGCGGGAGTTCAGTGCTGGGGTTCATTGTTGGGGTTCAGTTTTGGTGTTCTGCATTGGGAGTGCAGTGTTGGGGTTCAGTGGCAGTGTTCAGTGTTGTGGGGTTCAGTGTTGAGAATCTGTGTTGTGGGTTTTGTGTTGGTGGTTCAGTGCTGGGGTTCAGTGTTGGGGTCCAGTGTGGGGGTTCAGCGCAGGAGTTCAGTGCTGGGGGTTCAGTGCTGGGGGTCAGTATTGGGGTTTCAGTGTTAGGGTTCAGTGTTCAGGGTTAGTGTTGGGGTTCAGTGCTATGGCTCGGTGTTGGGGTTCAGTGGTGGGGGGTTCAGTGTTGGGGGGTCAGTGTTGGTGTTCAGTGTTGGGGTTTAATGTTGGGGTTCAGTGTTGGACTGGTCCGTTTTGGGGGTTCAGTGTTGGGTGTTCATTGTTGGGGGTTCAGTGTTGGGGATTCAGTGTTGGGGGTTCAATGTTGGGTTTAGTGTTGGGGGTCAGTGTTGGGGTGTTCAGTGTTGGGGGTCGGTGTTTGGGGGTGTCAGTGTTGGGGTTCAGTGTTGGGGGTTCGCTGTTGTGGGTTCAACTTTGGGGTTCAGTGTTAGGGTTCGGTGCTGGGGTTCGGTGTTGGGGTTCAGTGGTGGGGGTTCAGTGTTAGGGTTCAGTGTTGGGGTTCAGCGTTAGGGGCTCAGTTTTGGGGTCCCATGTCGGGGTTCTGTGTTGGGGGTCCAGTGTTGGGTTTCAGTATTAGGGTTCAGTGCTGGGGTCCAGTGCTGGTGTTCAGTGCTATGGCTCGGTGTTGGGTGTTCAGTGTTGGGGTTCAGTGTTGGGATTCAGTGTTGGGGGTTCAGTGTTGGGGGTTCAGTGTTGGGGGGTTCAGTGTTGGGAATCAGTGTTGGGCTTCATTGTTGGGGGTTGTGTGGTGGTGGTCCAGTGTTGGGGGTTCAGTGTTGGGGTTCAGTGTTGGGGTCCAGTGTGGGGGTTCAGTGAGGGTGTTCAGTGCTGGGATTCACTCTTGTAGGTTCAGTGGTGGGGTTCAGTGCTGGGAGGTCAGTGCGGGGGTTCAGTGTTGGGTGTTCAGTGTTGGGGTTCATTGGTGGGGTTCATTGGTGGGGGTTCGGTGTTGGGGTTCAGTGTTGGGGGCCAGTGTTGGGGTTCACTGTTGGGGGTCAGTGTTAGGGGCTCGGTGTTGGGGGTTCAGTGTTGGTGTTCAGTGTCAGGGTTCAGTGCTGGGGGTCAGTATTGGGGGTTCAGCGTTAGGTTCAGTGTTCAAGGTTTAGTGTTGGAGTTCAGTGCTATGACTCGGTGTTGGGGTTCAGTGTTGGTGGTCCAGTGTTGGGGGTTCACTGTAGGGGTTCAGTGTTGGGGTCCAGTGTGGGGGTTCAATGTTGGGTTCAGTGCTGGGGTTCACTCTTGCGGGTTCAGTGTTGGGGTTCAGTGCTGGGAGGTCAGTGATGGGGTTCAGTGTTGGGGTCCAGTGTGGGGGTCCAGTGTTAGGGTTCAGTGCGGGAGTTCAGTGCTGGGGTTCAGTGTTGGGGCTCAGTGCTGGGAGGTCAGTGATGGCGTTCAGTGTTGGGGTCCAGTGTGGGAGTCCAGTGTTGGGGTTCAGTTTGGGAGTTCAGTGCTGGGGTTCAGTGTTGGGGTTCAGTTTTGGTGTTCTGCATTGGGAGTGCAGTGTTGGGGTTCAGTGGCAGTGTTCAGTGTTGTGGGGTTCAGTGTTGAGAATCTGTGTTGTGGGTTTTGTGTTGGTGGTTCAGTGCTGGGGTTCAGTGTTGGGGTCCAGTGTGGGGGTTCAGCGCAGGAGTTCAGTGCTGGGGGTTCAGTGCTGGGGGTCAGTATTGGGGTTTCAGTGTTAGGGTTCAGTGTTCAGGGTTAGTGTTGGGGTTCAGTGCTATGGCTCGGTGTTGGGGTTCAGTGGTGGGGGGTTCAGTGTTGGGGGGTCAGTGTTGGTGTTCAGTGTTGGGGTTTAATGGTGGTGATTCGGTTTTGGGGTTCAGTAGTGGGGGTCAGTGTTGGGGTTCACTGTTTGGGTCCAGCGTTAGGGACTCAGTGTTGGGGGTTCAGTGTTGGGAATCAGTGTTGGTGGTTCTGTGTTGGGCGTTTTGTGTTGGTGGTTCAGTGTTGGGGGTTCAGTGCTGGGGTTCAGTGTTGGGGTCCAGTGTTGGGGTTCAGTGCGGGAGTTCAGTGCTGGGGTTCAGTGCTGGGGGTTCAGTGTTGGGGTTCAGTATTGGGGGTTCGGTGTTAGGTTTCAGTGTTCAGGGTTAGTGTTGGGGTTCAGAGCTATGGCTCGGTGTTGGGGTTCAGTGATGGGGGTTCAGTGTTGGGGGTTCAGTGTTGGGGGGTCCAGTGTTGGGAATCAGTGTTGGGCTTCATTGTTGGGGGTTGTGTGGTGGTGGTCCAGTGTTGGGGGTTCAGTGTTGGGGTTCAGTGTTGGGGTCCAGTGTGGGGGTTCAGTGAGGGTGTTCAGTGCTGGGATTCACTCTTGTGGGTTCAGTGTTGGGGTTCAGTGCTGGGAGGTCAGTGCTGGGGTTCAGTGTTGGGTGTTCAGTGTTGGGGTTCAGTGTTGGTGCTCAGCATTGGGAGTTCAGTGTTGGGGTTCAGTGTTGGGGTTCATTGGTGGTGTTCATTGGTGGGGGTTCGGTGTTGGGGTTCAGTGTTGGGTGCCAGTGTTGGGGTTCATTGGTGGGGTTCATTGGTGGCGGTTCGGTGTTGGGGGTCAGTGCTGGGGATTCAGTGTTGGGGTTCAGTATTGGGGTTCAATTTTGGGGATTCAGTGTTGGCAGTTCAGTGTCGGGGATTCAGTGTTGGGGTTCAGTGTTGGGGTTCAGTGTTGGGTGTTCAGTGTTGGGGTTCAGTGTTGGGCGTTTGTCAGCATTGGGGGGGCAGTGTTGATGTGTTCAGTGTTGGGGGTTCAGTGTCGGGGCTGGTCAGTGTTTGGGGTTCAGTGTTTGGGGGTTCAGTGTTGGTGTTCAGTGTTGGGGTTTAATGTTGGGGTTCAGTGTTGGACTGGTCCGTTTTGGGGGTTCAGTGTTGGGTGTTTATTGTTGGGGGTTCAGTGTAGGGGATTCAGTGTTGGGGGTTCAATGTTGGGTTTAGTGTTGGGGGTCAGTGTTTGGGGGTGTCAGTGTTGGGGTTCAGTGTTGGGGGTTCGGTGTTGGGGGTTCAACTTTGGGGTTCAGTGTTAGGGTTCGGTGCTGGGGTTCGGTGTTGGGGTTCAGTGGTGGGGGTTCAGTGTTGGGGTTCAGTGTTAGGGTTCAGTGTTGGGTTTCAGCGTTAGGGGCTCAGTTTTGGGGTCCCATGTCGGGGTTCTGTGTTGGGGGTCCAGTGTTGGGTTTCAGTATTGGGTTCAGTGCTGGGGTCCAGTGCTGGTGTTCAGTGCTATGGCTCGGTGTTGGGTGTTCAGTGTTGGGGTTCAGTGTTGGGGGTTCAGTGTTGGTGGTTCAGTATTGGGGGTTTTGTGTTGGTGGTTCAGTGTTGGGGGTTCAGTGCTGGGGTCCAGTGTGGGGTTCAGTGGTGGGGTTCAGTGCTGGGAGGTCAGTGCTGGGGTTCAGTGTTGGGTGTTCAGTGTTGGGGTTCAGTGTTGGTGCTCAGCATTGGGAGTTCAGTGTTGGGGTTCAGAGTTGGGGTTCATTGGTGGGGTTCATTGGTGGGGGTTCGGTGTTGGGGTTCAGTGTTGGGTGCCAGTGTTGGGGTTCATTGGTGGGGATCATTGGTGGCGGTTCGGTGTTGGGGTTCAGTGTTGGGGGTTCAGTGTTGGGGTTCAGTATTGGGGTTCAATTTTGGGGATTCAGTGTTGGAGGTTCAGTGTCGGGGATTCAGTGTTGGGGTTCAGTGTTGGGGTTCAGTGTTGGGCGTTTGTCAGCATTGGGGGGGTCAGTGTTGATGTGTTCAGTGTTGGGGGTTCAGTGTCGGGGCTGGTCAGTGTTTGGGGTTCAGTGTTTGGGGGTTCAGTGTTGGTGTTCAGTGTTGGGGTTTAATGTTGGGGTTCAGTGTTGGACTGGTCCGTTTTGGGGGGTCAGTGTTGGGGTGTTCAGTGTTGGGGGTCGGTGTTTGGGGGTGTCAGTGTTGGGGTTCAGTGTTGGGGGTTCGCTGTTTTGGGTTCAACTGTGGGGTTCAGTGTTAGGGTTCGGTGCAGGGGTTCGGTGTTGGGGTTCAGTGGTAAGGGTTCAGTGTTGGGGTTCAGTGTTAGGGTTCAGTGTTGGGGTTCAGCGTTAGGGGCTCAGTTTTGGGGTCCCATGTCGGGGTTCTGTGTTGGGGGTCCAGTGTTGGGTTTCAGTATTAGGGTTCAGTGCTGGTGTCCAGTGCTGGTGTTCAGTGCTATGGCTCGGTGTCGGGTGTTCAGTGTTGGGGTTCAGTGTTGGGGGTTCAGTGTTGGGAATCAGTGTTGGTGGTTCAGTATTGGGGGTTTTGTGTTGGTGGTTCAGTGTTGGGGGTTCAGTGCTGGGGCCCAGTGTGGGGTTCAGTGTTGGGGTTCAGTTTTTGTGTTCAGCATTGGGAGTTCAGTGGTGGGGTTCAGTGGTGGCGTTCAGTGTTGGGGTTCATTGGTGGTGATTCGGTTTTGGGGTTCAGTAGTGGGGGTCAGTGTTGGGGTTCACTGTTTGGGTCCAGCGTTAGGGACTCAGTGTTGGGGGTTCAGTGTTGGGAATCAGTGTTGGTGGTTCTGTGTTGGGCGTTTTGTGTTGGTGGTTCAGTGTTGGGGGGTCAGTGCTGGGGTTCAGTGTTGGGGTCCAGTGTTGGGGTTCAGTGCGGGAGTTCAGTGCTGGGGTTCAGTGCTGGGGGTTCAGTGTTGGGGTTCAGTATTGGGGGTTCGGTGTTAGGTTTCAGTGTTCAGGGTTAGTGTAGGGGTTCAGAGCTATGGCTCGGTGTTGGGGTTCAGTGGTGGGGGTTCAGTGTTGGGGGTTCAGTGTTGGGGGGTTCAGTGTTGGGAATCAGTGTTGGGCTTCATTGTTGAAGGTTGTGTGGTGGTGGTCCAGTGTTGGGGGTTCAGTGTTGGGGTTCAGTGTTGGGGTCCAGTGTGGGGGTTCAGTGAGGGTGTTCAGTGCTGGGATTCACTCTTGTAGGTTCAGTGGTGGGGTTCAGTGCTGGGAGGTCAGTGCTGGGGTTCAGTGTTGGGTGTTCAGTGTTGGGGTTCATTGGTGGGGTTCATTGGTGGGGGTTCGGTGTTGGGGTTCAGTGTTGGGGGCCAGTGTTGGGGTTCACTGTTGGGGGTCAGTGTTAGGGGCTCGGTGTTGGGGGTTCAGTGTTGGTGTTCAGTGTCAGGGTTCAGTGCTGGGGGTCAGTATTGGGGGTTCAGCGTTAGGTTCAGTGTTCAAGGTTTAGTGTTGGAGTTCAGTGCTATGACTCGGTGTTGGGGTTCAGTGTTGGTGGTCCAGTGTTGGGGGTTCACTGTCGGGGTTCAGTGTTGGGGTCCAGTGTGGGGGTTCAATGTTGGGTTCAGTGCTGGGGTTCACTCTTGCGGGTTCAGTGTTGGGGTTCAGTGCTGGGAGGTCAGTGATGGGTTCAGTTTTGGGGTCCAGTGTGGGGGTCCAGTGTTAGGGTTCAGTGCGGGAGTTCAGTGCTGGGGTTCAGTGTTGGGGCTCAGTGCTGGGAGGTCAGTGATGGGGTTCAGTGTTGGGGTCCAGTGTGGGAGTCCAGTGTTGGGGTTCAGTTTGGGAGTTCAGTGCTGGGGTTCAGTGTTGGGGTTCAGTTTTGGTGTTCTGCATTGGGAGTGCAGTGTTGGGGTTCAGTGGCAGTGTTCAGTGTTGTGGGGTTCAGTGTTGAGAATCTGTGTTGTGGGTTTTGTGTTGGTGGTTCAGTGCTGGGGTTCAGTGTTGGGGTCCAGTGTGGGGGTTCAGCGCAGGAGTTCAGTGCTGGGGGTTCAGTGCTGGGGGTCAGTATTGGGGTTTCAGTGTTAGGGTTCAGTGTTCAGGGTTAGTGTTGGGGTTCAGTGCTATGGCTCGGTGTTGGGGTTCAGTGGTGGGGGGTTCAGTGTTGGGGGGTCAGTGTTGGTGTTCAGTGTTGGGGTTTAATGGTGGTGATTCGGTTTTGGGGTTCAGTAGTGGGGGTCAGTGTTGGGGTTCACTGTTTGGGTCCAGCGTTAGGGACTCAGTGTTGGGGGTTCAGTGTTGGGAATCAGTGTTGGTGGTTCTGTGTTGGGCGTTTTGTGTTGGTGGTTCAGTGTTGGGGGTTCAGTGCTGGGGTTCAGTGTTGGGGTCCAGTGTTGGGGTTCAGTGCGGGAGTTCAGTGCTGGGGTTCAGTGCTGGGGGTTCAGTGTTGGGGTTCAGTATTGGGGGTTCGGTGTTAGGTTTCAGTGTTCAGGGTTAGTGTTGGGGTTCAGAGCTATGGCTCGGTGTTGGGGTTCAGTGGTGGGGGGTTCAGTGTTGGGGGGTCAGTGTTGGTGTTCAGTGTTGGGGTTTAATGGTGGGGTTCAGTGTTGGACTGGTCCGTTTTGGGGGTTCAGTGTTGGGTGTTCATTGTTGGGGGTTCAGTGTTGGGGATTCAGTGTTGGGGGTTCAATGTTGGGTTTAGTGTTGGGGGTCAGTGTTGGGGTGTTCAGTGTTGGGGGTCAGTGTTGGGGTGTTCAGTGTTGGGGGTCGGTGTTTGGGGGTGTCAGTGTTGGGGTTCAGTGTTGGGGGTTCGCTGTTGTGGGTTCAACTTTGGGGTTCAGTGTTAGGGTTCGGTGCTGGGGTTCGGTGTTGGGGTTCAGTGGTGGCGTTCAGTGTTGGGGTTCATTGGTGGTGATTCGGTTTTGGGGTTCAGTAGTGGGGGTCAGTGTTGGGGTTCACTGTTTGGGTCCAGCGTTAGGGACTCAGTGTTGGGGGTTCAGTGTTGGGAATCAGTGTTGGTGGTTCTGTGTTGGGCGTTTTGTGTTGGTGGTTCAGTGTTGGGGGTTCAGTGCTGGGGTTCAGTGTTGGGGTCCAGTGTTGGGGTTCAGTGCGGGAGTTCAGTGCTGGGGTTCAGTGCTGGGGGTTCAGTGTTGGGGTTCAGTATTGTGGGTTCGGTGTTAGGTTTCAGTGTTCAGGGTTAGTGTTGGGGTTCAGAGCTATGGCTCGGTGTTGGGGTTCAGTGATGGGGGTTCAGTGCTGGGGGTTCAGTGTTGGGGGGTTCAGTGTTGGAAATCAGTGTTGGGCTTCATTGTTGGGGGTTGTGTGGTGGTGGTCCAGTGTTGGGGGTTCAGTGTTGGGGTTCAGTGTTGGGGTCCAGTGTGGGGGTTCAGTGAGGGTGTTCAGTGCTGGGATTCACTCTTGTGGGTTCAGTGGTGGGGTTCAGTGCTGGGAGGTCAGTGCTGGGGTTCAGTGTTGGGTGTTCAGTGTTGGGGTTCAGTTTTGGTGCTCAGCATTGGGAGTTCAGTGTTGGGGTTCAGTGTTGGTGTTCAGTGGTGGGGTTTAATGTTGGGGTTCAGTGTTGGACTGGTCCGTTTTGGGGGTTCAGTGTTGGGTGTTCATTGTTGGGGGTTCAGTGTTGGGGATTCAGTGTTGGGGGTTCAATGTTGGGTTTAGTGTTGGGGGGTCAGTGTTTGGGGGTGTCAGTGTTGGGGTTCAGTGTTGGGGGTTCGGTGTTGGGGGTTCAACTTTGGGGTTCAGTGTTAGGGTTCGGTGCTGGGGTTCGGTGTTGGGGTTCAGTGGTGGGGGTTCAGTGTTGGGGTTCAGTGTTAGGGTTCAGTGTTGGGTTTCAGCGTTAGGGGCTCAGTTTTGGGGTCCCATGTCGGGGTTCTGTGTTGGGGGTCCAGTGTTGGGTTTCAGTATTGGGTTCAGTGCTGGGGTCCAGTGCTGGTGTTCAGTGCTATGGCTCGGTGTTGGGTGTTCAGTGTTGGGGTTCAGTGTTGGGGGTTCAGTGTTGGTGGTTCAGTATTGGGGGTTTTGTGTTGGTGGTTCAGTGTTGCGGGTTCAGTGCTGGGGTTCAGTGTTGGGGTCCAGTGTTGGGGTTCAGTGCGGGAGTTCAGTGCTGGGGTTCAGTGCTGGGGGTTCATTGTTGGGGTTCAGTATTGGGGGTTCGGTGTTAGGTTTCAGTGTTCAGGGTTAGTGTAGGGGTTCAGAGCTATGGCTCGGTGTTGGGGTTCAGTGGTGGGAGTTCAGTGTTGGGGGTTCAGTGTTGGGGGGTTCAGTGTTGGGAATCAGTGTTGGGCTTCATTGTTGGGGGTTGTGTGGTGGTGGTCCAGTGTTGGGGGTTCAGTGTTGGGGTTCAGTGTTGGGGTCCAGTGTGGGGGTTCAGTGAGGGTGTTCAGTGCTGGGATTCACTCTTGTAGGTTCAGTGGTGGGGTTCAGTGCTGGGAGGTCAGTGCTGGGGTTCAGTGTTGGGTGTTCAGTGTTGGGGTTCATTGGTGGGGTTCATTGGTGGGGGTTCGGTGTTGGGGTTCAGTGTTGGGGGCCAGTGTTGGGGTTCAATGTTGGGGGTCAGTGTTAGGGGCTCGGTGTTGGGGGTTCAGTGTTGGTGTTCAGTGTCAGGGTTCAGTGCTGGGGGTCAGTATTGGTGGTTCAGCGTTAGGTTCAGTGTTCAAGGTTTAGTGTTGGGGTTCAGTGCTATGACTCGGTGTTGGGGTTCAGTGTTGGTGGTCCAGTGTTGGGGGTTCACTGTCGGGGTTCAGTGTTGGGGTCCAGTGTGGGGGTTCAATGTTGGGTTCAGTGCTGGGGTTCACTCTTGCGGGTTCAGTGTTGGGGTTCAGTGCTGGGAGGTCAGTGATGGGGTTCAGTGTTGGGGTCCAGTGTGGGGGTCCAGTGTTAGGGTTCAGTGCGGGAGTTCAGTGCTGGGGTTCAGTGTTGGGGCTCAGTGCTGGGAGGTCAGTGATGGCGTTCAGTGTTGGGGTCCAGTGTGGGAGTCCAGTGTTGGGGTTCAGTGCGGGAGTTCAGTGCTGGGGTTCAGTGTTGGGGTTCAGTTTTGGTGTTCTGCATTGGGAGTGCAGTGTTGGGGTTCAGTGGCAGTGTTCAGTGTTGTGGGGTTCAGTGTTGAGAATCTGTGTTGTGGGTTTTGTGTTGGTGGTTCAGTGCTGGGGTTCAGTGTTGGGGTCCAGTGTGGGGGTTCAGCGCAGGAGTTCAGTGCTGGGGGTCCAGTGCTGGGGGTCAGTATTGGGGTTTCAGTGTTAGGGTTCAGTGTTCAGGGTTAGTGTTGGGGTTCAGTGCTATGGCTCGGTGTTGGGGTTCAGTGGTGGGGGGTTCAGTGTTGGGGGGTCAGTGTTGGTGTTCAGTGTTGGGGTTTAATGTTGGGGTTCAGTGTTGGACTGGTCCGTTTTGGGGGTTCAGTGTTGGGTGTTCATTGTTGGGGATTCAGTGTTGGGGATTCAGTGTTGGGGGTTCAATGTTGGGTTTAGTGTTGGGGGTCAGTGTTGGGGTGTTCAGTGTTGGGGGTCGGTGTTTGGGGGTGTCAGTGTTGGGGTTCAGTGTTGGGGGTTCGCTGTTGTGGGTTCAACTTTGGGGTTCAGTGTTAGGGTTCGGTGCTGGGGTTTTCTGTTTAGGGTTCAGTGGTGGGGGTTCAGTGTTGGGGTTCAGTGTTATGGTTCAGTGTTGGGGTTCAGCGTTAGGGGCTCAGTTTTGGGGTCCCATGTCGGGGTTCTGTGTTGGGGGTCCAGTGTTGGGTTTCAGTATTAGGGTTCAGTGCTGGGGTCCAGTGCTTGTGTTCAGTGCTATGGCTCGGTGTTGGGTGTTCAGTGTTGGGGTTCAGTGTTGGGATTCAGTGTTGGGGGTTCAGTGTTGGGTGTTTTGTGTTGGTGGTTCAGTGTTGGGGGTTCAGTGCTGGGGTCCAGTGTGTGGGTTCAGTGTTGGGGTTCAGTGTTGGGGTTCAGTTTTGGTGTTCAGCATTGGGAGTTCAGTGATGGGGTTCAGTGGTGGCGTTCAGTGTTGGGGTTCATTGGTGGTGATTCGGTTTTGGGGTTCAGTAGTGGGGGTCAGTGTTGGGGTTCACTGTTTGGGTCCAGCGTTAGGGACTCAGTGTTGGGGGTTCAGTGTTGGGAATCAGTGTTGGTGGTTCTGTGTTGGGCGTTTTGTGTTGGTGGTTCAGTGTTGGGGGTTCAGTGCTGGGGTTCAGTGTTGGGGTCCAGTGTTGGGGTTCAGTGCGGGAGTTCAGTGCTGGGGTTCAGTGCTGGGGGTTCAGTGTTGGGGTTCAGTATTGGGGGTTCGGTGTTAGGTTTCAGTGTTCAGGGTTAGTGTTGGGGTTCAGAGCTATGGCTCGGTGTTGGGGTTCAGTGGTGGGGGTTCAGTTTTGGGGGTTCAGTGTTGGGGGGTTCAGTGTTGGGAATCAGTGTTGGGCTTCATTGTTGGGGGTTGTGTGGTGGTGGTCCAGTGTTGGGGGTTCAGTATTGGGGTTCAGTGTTGGGGTCCAGTGTGGGGGTTCAGTGAGGGTGTTCAGTGCTGGGATTCACTTTTGTGGGTTCAGTGGTGGGGTTCAGTGCTGGGAGGTCAGTGCTGGGGTTCAGTGTTGGGTGTTCAGTGTTGGGGTTCAGTGTTGGTGCTCAGCATTGGGAGTTCAGTGTTGGGGTTCAGTGTTGGGGTTCATTGGTGGGGTTCATTGGTGGGGGTTCGGTGTTGGGGTTCAGTGTTGGGTGCCAGTGTTGGGGTTCATTGGTGGGGTTCATTGGTGGCGGTTCGGTGTTGGGGTTCAGTGTTGGGGATTCAGTGTTGGGGTTCAGTATTGGGGTTCAATTTTGGGGATTCAGTGTTGGCGGTTCAGTGTCGGGGATTCAGTGTTGGGGTTCAGTGTTGGGGTTCAGTGTTGGGTGTTCAGTGTTGTGGTTCAGTGTTGGGCGTTTGTCAGCGTTGGAGGGGTCAGTGTTGATGTGTTCAGTGTTGGGGGTTCAGTGCTGGGAGGTCAGTGATGGGGTTCAGTGTTGGGGTCCAGTGTGGGGGTCCAGTGTTAGGGTTCAGTGCGGGAGTTCAGTGCTGGGGTTCAGTGTTGGGGCTCAGTGCTGGGAGGTCAGTGATGGCGTTCAGTGTTGGGGTCCAGTATGGGAGTTCAGTGTTGGGGTTCAGTGCGGGAGTTCAGTGCTGGGGTTCATTGTTGGGGTTCAGTTTTGGTGTTCTGCATTAGGAGTGCAGTGTTGGGGTTCAGTGGCAGTGTTCAGTGTTGTGGGGTTCAGTGTTGAGAATCTGTGTTGTGGGTTTTGTGTTGGTGGTTCAGTGCTGGGGTTCAGTGTTGGGGTCCAGTGTGGGGGTTCAGCGCAGGAGTTCAGTGCTGGGGGTTCAGTGCTGGGGGTCAGTATTGGGGTTTCAGTGTTAGGGTTCAGTGTTCAGGGTTAGTGTTGGGGTTCAGTGCTATGGCTCGGTGTTGGGGTTCAGTGGTGGGGGGTTCAGTGTTGGGGGGTCAGTGTTGGTGTTCAGTGTTGGGGTTTAATGTTGGGGTTCAGTGTTGGACTGGTCCGTTTTGGGGGTTCAGTGTTGGGTGTTCATTGTTGGGGGTTCAGTGTTGGGGATTCAGTGTTGGGGGTTCAATGTTGGGTTTAGTGTTGGGGGTCAGTGTTGGGGTGTTCAGTGTTGGGGGTCGGTGTTTGGGGGTGTCAGTGTTGGGGTTCAGTGTTGGGGGTTCGCTGTTGTGGGTTCAACTTTGGGGTTCAGTGTTAGGGTTCGGTGCTGGGGTTCGGTGTTGGGGTTCAGTGGTGGGGGTTCAGTGTTAGGGTTCAGTGTTGGGGTTCAGCGTTAGGGGCTCAGTTTTGGGGTCCCATGTCGGGGTTCTGTGTTGGGGGTCCAGTGTTGGGTTTCAGTATTAGGGTTCAGTGCTGGGGTCCAGTGCTGGTGTTCAGTGCTATGGCTCGGTGTTGGGTGTTCAGTGTTGGGGTTCAGTGTTGGGATTCAGTGTTGGGGGTTCAGTGTTGGGGGTTCAGTGTTGGGGGTTCAGTGTTGGGAATCAGTGTTGGGCTTCATTGTTGGGGGTTGTGTGGTGGTGGTCCAGTGTTGGGGGTTCAGTGTTGGGGTTCAGTGTTGGGGTCCAGTGTGGGGGTTCAGTGAGGGTGTTCAGTGCTGGGATTCACTCTTGTAGGTTCAGTGGTGGGGTTCAGTGCTGGGAGGTCAGTGCTGGGGTTCAGTGTTGGGTGTTCAGTGTTGGGGTTCATTGGTGGGGTTCATTGGTGGGGGTTCGGTGTTGGGGTTCAGTGTTGGGGGCCAGTGTTGGGGTTCACTGTTGGGGGTCAGTGTTAGGGGCTCGGTGTTGGGGGTTCAGTGTTGGTGTTCAGTGTCAGGGTTCAGTGCTGGGGGTCAGTATTGGGGGTTCAGCGTTAGGTTCAGTGTTCAAGGTTTAGTGTTGGAGTTCAGTGCTATGACTCGGTGTTGGGGTTCAGTGTTGGTGGTCCAGTGTTGGGGGTTCACTGTCGGGGTTCAGTGTTGGGGTCCAGTGTGGGGGTTCAATGTTGGGTTCAGTGCTGGGGTTCACTCTTGCGGGTTCAGTGTTGGGGTTCAGTGCTGGGAGGTCAGTGATGGGGTTCAGTTTTGGGGTCCAGTGTGGGGGTCCAGTGTTAGGGTTCAGTGCGGGAGTTCAGTGCTGGGGTTCAGTGTTGGGGCTCAGTGCTGGGAGGTCAGTGATGGGGTTCAGTGTTGGTGTCCAGTGTGGGAGTCCAGTGTTGGGGTTCAGTGCGGGAGTTCAGTGCTGGGGTTCAGTGTTGGGGTTCAGTTTTGGTGTTCTGCATTGGGAGTGCAGTGTTGGGGTTCAGTGGCAGTGTTCAGTGTTGTGGGGTTCAGTGTTGAGAATCTGTGTTGTGGGTTTTGTGTTGGTGGTTCAGTGCTGGGGTTCAGTGTTGGGATCCAGTGTGGGGGTTCAGCGCAGGAGTTCAGTGCTGGGGGTTCAGTGCTGGGGGTCAGTATTGGGGTTTCAGTGTTAGGGTTCAGTGTTCAGGGTTAGTGTTGGGGTTCAGTGCTATGGCTCGGTGTTGGGGTTCAGTGGTGGGGGGTTCAGTGTTGGGGGGTCAGTGTTGGTGTTCAGTGTTGGGGTTTAATGGTGGGGTTCAGTGTTGGACGGGTCCGTTTTGGGGGTTCAGTGTTGGGTGTTCATTGTTGGGGGTTCAGTGTTGGGGATTCAGTGTTGGGGGTTCAATGTTGGGTTTAGTGTTGGGGGTCAGTGTTGGGGTGTTCAGTGTTGGGGGTCAGTGTTGGGGGTCAGTGTTGGGGTGTTCAGTGTTGGGGGTCAGTGTTGGGGTGTTCAGTGTTGGGGGTCGGTGTTTGGGGGTGTCAGTGTTGGGGTTCAGTGTTGGGGGTTCGCTGTTGTGGGTTCAACTTTGGGGTTCAGTGTTAGGGTTCGGTGCTGGGGTTCGGTGTTGGGGTTCAGTGGTGGGGGTTCAGTGTTGGGGTTCAGTGTTAGGATTCAGTGTTGGGGTTCAGCGTTAGGGGCTCAGTTTTGGGGTCCCATGTCGGGGTTCTGTGTTGGGGGTCCAGTGTTGGGTTTCAGGATTAGGGTTCAGTGCTGGGGTCCAGTGCTGGTGTTCAGTGCTATGGCTCGGTGTTGGGTGTTCAGTGTTGGTGTTCAGTGTTGGGATTCAGTGTTGGGGGTTCAGTGTTGGGTGTTTTGTGTTGGTGGTTCAGTGTTGGGGGTTCAGTGCTGGGGTCCAGTGTGGGGGTTCGGTGTTGGGGTTCAGTGTTGGGGTTCAGTTTTGGTGTTCAGCATTGGGAGTTCAGTGGTGGGGTTCAGTGGTGGCGTTCAGTGTTGGCGTTCATTGGTGGTGATTCGGTTTTGGGGTTCAGTAGTGGGGGTCAGTGTTGGGGTTCACTGTTTGGGTCCAGCGTTAGGGACTCAGTGTTGGGGGTTCAGTGTTGGGAATCAGTGTTGGTGGTTCTGTGTTGGGCGTTTTGTGTTGGTGGTTCAGTGTTGGGGGTTCAGTGCTGGGGTTCAGTGTTGGGGTCCAGTGTTGGGGTTCAGTGCGGGAGTTCAGTGCTGGGGTTCAGTGCTGGGGGTTCAGTGTTGGGGTTCAGTATTGTGGGTTCGGTGTTAGGTTTCAGTGTTCAGGGTTAGTGTTGGGGTTCAGAGCTATGGCTCGGTGTTGGGGTTCAGTGATGGGGGTTCAGTGCTGGGGGTTCAGTGTTGGGGGGTTCAGTGTTGGAAATCAGTGTTGGGCTTCATTGTTGGGGGTTGTGTGGTGGTGGTCCAGTGTTGGGGGTTCAGTGTTGGGGTTCAGTGTTGGGGTCCAGTGTGGGGGTTCAGTGAGGGTGTTCAGTGCTGGGATTCACTCTTGTGGGTTCAGTGGTGGGGTTCAGTGCTGGGAGGTCAGTGCTGGGGTTCAGTGTTGGGTGTTCAGTGTTGGGGTTCAGTGTTGGTGCTCAGCATTGGGAGTTCAGTGTTGGGGTTCAGTGTTGGGGTTCATTGGTGGGGTTCATTGGTGGGGGTTCGGTGTTGGGGTTCAGTGTTGGGTGCCAGTGTTGGGGTTCATTGGTGGGGTTCATTGGTGGCGGTTCGGTGTTGGGGTTCAGTGTTGGGGATTCAGTGTTGGGGTTCAGTATTGGGGTTCAATTTTGGGGATTCAGTGTTGGCGGTTCAGTGTCGGGGATTCAGTGTTGGGGTTCAGTGTTGGGGTTCAGTGTTGGGTGTTCAGTGTTGGGGTTCAGTGTTGGCCGTTTGTCAGCATTGGGGGGGGGTCAGTGTTGATGTGTTCAGTGTTGGGGGTTCAGTGTCGGGGCTGGTCAGTGTTTGGGGTGCAGTGTTTGGGGGTTCAATTTTGGTGTTCAGTGTTGGGGTTTAATGTTGGGGTTCAGTGTTGGACTGGTCCGTTTTGGGGGTTCAGTGTTGGGTGTTCATTGTTGGGGGTTCAGTGTTGGGGATTCAGTGTTGGGGGTTCAATGTTGGGTTTAGTGTTGGGGGTCAGTGTTGGGGTGTTCAGTGTTGGGGGTCGGTGTTTGAGGTTCAACTTTGGGGTTCAGTGTTAGGGTTCGGTGCTGGGGTTCGGTGTTGGGGTTCAGTGGTGGGGGTTCAGTGTTGGGGTTCAGTGTTAGGGTTCAGTGTTGGGTTTCAGCGTTAGGGGCTCAGTTTTGGGGTCCCATGTCGGGGTTCTGTGTTGGGGGTCCAGTGTTGGGTTTCAGTATTAGGGTTCAGTGCTGGGGTCCAGTGCTGGTGTTCAGTGCTATGGCTCGGTGTTGGGTGTTCAGTGTTGGGGTTCAGTGTTGGGGGTTCAGTGTTGGTGGTTCAGTATTGGGGGTTTTGTGTTGGTGGTTCAGTGTTGGGGGTTCAGTGCTGGGGTCCAGTGTGGGGTTCAGTGGTGGGGTTCAGTGCTGGGAGGTCAGTGCTGGGGTTCAGTGTTGGGTGTTCAGTGTTGGGGTTCATTGGTGGGGTTCATTGGTGGGGGTTCGGTGTTGGGGTTCAGTGTTGGGGGCCAGTGTTGGGGTTCACTGTTGGGGGTCAGTGTTAGGGGCTCGGTGTTGGGGGTTCAGTGTTGGTGTTCAGTGTCAGGGTTCAGTGCTGGGGGTCAGTATTGGGGGTTCAGCGTTAGGTTCAGTGTTCAAGGTTTAGTGTTGGAGTTCAGTGCTATGACTCGGTGTTGGGGTTCAGTGTTGGTGGTCCAGTGTTGGGGGTTCACTGTCGGGGTTCAGTGTTGGGGTCCAGTGTGGGGGTTCAATGTTGGGTTCAGTGCTGGGGTTCACTCTTGCGGGTTCAGTGTTGGGGTTCAGTGCTGGGAGGTCAGTGATGGGGTTCAGTATTGGGGTCCAGTGTGGGGGTCCAGTGTTAGGGTTCAGTGCGGGAGTTCAGTGCTGGGGTTCAGTGTTGGGGCTCAGTGCTGGGAGGTCAGTGATGGGGTTCAGTGTTGGGGTCCAGTTTGGGAGTCCAGTGTTGGGGTTCAGTGCGGGAGTTCAGTGCTGGGGTTCAGTGTTGGGGTTCAGTTTTGGTGTTCTGCATTGGGAGTGCAGTGCTGGGGTTCAGTGTTGGGGTTCAGTTTTGGTGTTCTGCATTGGGAGTGCAGTGTTGGGGTTCAGTGGCAGTGTTCAGTGTTGTGGGGTTCAGTATTGGGGGTTTTGTGTTGGTGGTTCAGTGTTGGGGGTTCAGTGCTGGGGCCCAGTGTGGGGTTCAGTGTTGGGGTTCAGTTTTTGTGTTCAGCATTGGGAGTTCAGTGGGGGGTTCAGTGGTGGCGTTCAGTGTTGGGGTTCATTGGTGGTGATTCGGTTTTGGGGTTCAGTAGTGGGGGTCAGTGTTGGGGTTCACTGTTTGGGTCCAGCGTTAGGGACTCAGTGTTGGGGGTTCAGTGTTGGGAATCAGTGTTGGTGGTTCTGTGTTGGGCGTTTTGTGTTGGTGGTTCAGTGTTGGGGGGTCAGTGCTGGGGTTCAGTGTTGGGGTCCAGTGTTGGGGTTCAGTGCGGGAGTTCAGTGCTGGGGTTCAGTGCTGGGGGTTCAGTGTTGGGGTTCAGTATTGGGGGTTCGGTGTTAGGTTTCAGTGTTCAGGGTTAGTGTAGGGGTTCAGAGCTATGGCTCGGTGTTGGGGTTCAGTGGTGGGGGTTCAGTGTTGGGGGTTCAGTGTTGGGGGGTTCAGTGTTGGGAATCAGTGTTGGGCTTCATTGTTGGGGGTTGTGTGGTGGTGGTCCAGTGTTGGGGGTTCAGTGTTGGGGTTCAGTGTTGGGGTCCAGTGTGGGGGTTCAGTGAGGGTGTTCAGTGCTGGGATTCACTCTTGTAGGTTCAGTGGTGGGGTTCAGTGCTGGGAGGTCAGTGCTGGGGTTCAGTGTTGGGTGTTCAGTGTTGGGGTTCATTGGTGGGGTTCATTGGTGGGGGTTCGGTGTTGGGGTTCAGTGTTGGGGGCCAGTGTTGGGGTTCACTGTTGGGGGTCAGTGTTAGGGCCTCGGTGTTGGGGGTTCAGTGTTGGTGTTCAGTGTCAGGGTTCAGTGCTGGGGGTCAGTATTGGGGGTTCAGCGTTAGGTTCAGTGTTCAAGGTTTAGTGTTGGAGTTCAGTGCTATGACTCGGTGTTGGGGTTCAGTGTTGGTGGTCCAGTGTTGGGGGTTCACTGTCGGGGTTCAGTGTTGGGGTCCAGTGTGGGGGTTCAATGTTGGGTTCAGTGCTGGGGTTCACTCTTGCGGGTTCAGTGTTGGGGTTCAGTGCTGGGAGGTCAGTGATGGGGTTCAGTGTTGGGGTCCAGTGTTAGGGTTCAGTGCGGGAGTTCAGTGCTGGGGTTCAGTGTTGGGGCTCAGTGCTGGGAGGTCAGTGATGGGGTTCAGTGTTGGTGTCCAGTGTGGGAGTCCAGTGTTGGGGTTCAGTGCGGGAGTTCAGTGCTGGGGTTCAGTGTTGGGGTTCAGTTTTGGTGTTCTGCATTGGGAGTGCAGTGTTGGGGTTCAGTGGCAGTGTTCAGTGTTGTGGGGTTCAGTGTTGAGAATCTGTGTTGTGGGTTTTGTGTTGGTGGTTCAGTGCTGGGGTTCAGTGTTGGGGTCCAGTGTGGGGGTTCAGCGCAGGAGTTCAGTGCTGGGGGTTCAGTGCTGGGGGTCAGTATTGGGGTTTCAGTGTTGGGGTTCAGTGTTCAGGGTTAGTGTTGGGGTTCAGTGCTATGGCTCGGTGTTGGGGTTCAGTGGTGGGGGGTTCAGTGTTGGGGGGTCAGTGTTGGTGTTCAGTGTTGGGGTTTAATGGTGGGGTTCAGTGTTGGACTGGTCCGTTTTGGGGGTTCAGTGTTGGGTGTTCATTGTTGGGGGTTCAGTGTTGGGGATTCAGTGTTGGGGGTTCAATGTTGGGTTTAGTGTTGGGGGTCAGTGTTGGGGTGTTCAGTGTTGGGGGTCAGTGTTGGGGTGTTCAGTGTTGGGGGTCGGTGTTTGGGGGTGTCAGTGTTGGGGTTCAGTGTTGGGGGTTCGCTGTTGTGGGTTCAACTTTGGGGTTCAGTGTTAGGGTTCGGTGCTGGGGTTCGGTGTTGGGGTTCAGTGGTGGGGGTTCAGTGTTGGGGTTCAGTGTTAGGATTCAGTGTTGGGGTTCAGCGTTAGGGGCTCAGTTTTGGGGTCCCATGTCGGGGTTCTGTGTTGGGGGTCCAGTGTTGGGTTTCAGGATTAGGGTTCAGTGCTGGGGTCCAGTGCTGGTGTTCAGTGCTATGGCTCGGTGTTGGGTGTTCAGTGTTGGTGTTCAGTGTTGGGATTCAGTGTTGGGGGTTCAGTGTTGGGTGTTTTGTGTTGGTGGTTCAGTGTTGGGGGTTCAGTGCTGGGGTCCAGTGTGGGGGTTCAGTGTTGGGGTTCAGTGTTGGGGTTCAGTTTTGGTGTTCAGCATTGGGAGTTCAGTGGTGGGGTTCAGTGGTGGCGTTCAGTGTTGGCGTTCATTGGTGGTGATTCGGTTTTGGGGTTCAGTAGTGGGGGTCAGTGTTGGGGTTCACTGTTTGGGTCCAGCGTTAGGGACTCAGTGTTGGGGGTTCAGTGTTGGGAATCAGTGTTGGTGGTTCTGTGTTGGGCGTTTTGTGTTGGTGGTTCAGTGTTGGGGGTTCAGTGCTGGGGTTCAGTGTTGGGGTCCAGTGTTGGGGTTCAGTGCGGGAGTTCAGTGCTGGGGTTCAGTGCTGGGGGTTCAGTGTTGGGGTTCAGTATTGTGGGTTCGGTGTTAGGTTTCAGTGTTCAGGGTTAGTGTTGGGGTTCAGAGCTATGGTTCGGTGTTGGGGTTCAGTGATGGGGGTTCAGTGCTGGGGGTTCAGTGTTGGGGGGTTCAGTGTTGGAAATCAGTGTTGGGCTTCATTGTTGGGGGTTGTGTGGTGGTGGTCCAGTGTTGGGGGTTCAGTGTTGGGGTTCAGTGTTGGGGTCCAGTGTGGGGGTTCAGTGAGGGTGTTCAGTGCTGGGATTCACTCTTGTGGGTTCAGTGGTGGGGTTCAGTGCTGGGAGGTCAGTGCTGGGGTTCAGTGTTGGGTGTTCAGTGTTGGGGTTCAGTGTTGGTGCTCAGCATTGGGAGTTCAGTGTTGGGGTTCAGTGTTGGGGTTCATTGGTGGGGTTCATTGGTGGGGGTTCGGTGTTGGGGTTCAGTGTTGGGTGCCAGTGTTGGGGTTCATTGGTGGGGTTCATTGGTGGCGGTTCGGTGTTGGGGTTCAGTGTTGGGGATTCAGTGTTGGGGTTCAGTATTGGGGTTCAATTTTGGGGATTCAGTGTTGGCGGTTCAGTGTCGGGGATTCAGTGTTGGGGTTCAGTGTTGGGGTTCAGTGTTGGGTGTTCAGTGTTGGGGTTCAGTGTTGGCCGTTTGTCAGCATTGGGGGGGGTCAGTGTTGATGTGTTCAGTGTTGGGGGTTCAGTGTCGGGGCTGGTCAGTGTTTGGGGTGCAGTGTTTGGGGGTTCAATGTTGGTGTTCAGTGTTGGGGTTTAATGTTGGGGTTCAGTGTTGGACTGGTCCGTTTTGGGGGTTCAGTGTTGGGTGTTCATTGTTGGGGGTTCAGTGTTGGGGATTCAGTGTTGGGGGTTCAATGTTGGGTTTAGTGTTGGGGGTCAGTGTTGGGGTGTTCAGTGTTGGGGGTCGGTGTTTGGGGTTCAACTTTGGGGTTCAGTGTTAGGGTTCGGTGCTGGGGTTCGGTGTTGGGGTTCAGTGGTGGGGGTTCAGTGTTGGGGTTCAGTGTTAGGGTTCAGTGTTGGGTTTCAGCGTTAGGGGCTCAGTTTTGGGGTCCCATGTCGGGGTTCTGTGTTGGGGGTCCAGTGTTGGGTTTCAGTATTAGGGTTCAGTGCTGGGGTCCAGTGCTGGTGTTCAGTGCTATGGCTCGGTGTTGGGTGTTCAGTGTTGGGGTTCAGTGTTGGGGGTTCAGTGTTGGTGGTTCAGTATTGGGGGTTTTGTGTTGGTGGTTCAGTGTTGGGGGTTCAGTGCTGGGGTCCAGTGTGGGGTTCAGTGGTGGGGTTCAGTGCTGGGAGGTCAGTGCTGGGGTTCAGTGTTGGGTGTTCAGTGTTGGGGTTCATTGGTGGGGTTCATTGGTGGGGGTTCGGTGTTGGGGTTCAGTGTTGGGGGCCAGTGTTGGGGTTCACTGTTGGGGGTCAGTGTTAGGGGCTCGGTGTTGGGGGTTCAGTGTTGGTGTTCAGTGTCAGGGTTCAGTGCTGGGGGTCAGTATTGGGGGTTCAGCGTTAGGTTCAGTGTTCAAGGTTTAGTGTTGGAGTTCAGTGCTATGACTCGGTGTTGGGGTTCAGTGTTGGTGGTCCAGTGTTGGGGGTTCACTGTCGGGGTTCAGTGTTGGGGTCCAGTGTGGGGGTTCAATGTTGGGTTCAGTGCTGGGGTTCACTCTTGCGGGTTCAGTGTTGGGGTTCAGTGCTGGGAGGTCAGTGATGGGGTTCAGTATTGGGGTCCAGTGTGGGGGTCCAGTGTTAGGGTTCAGTGCGGGAGTTCAGTGCTGGGGTTCAGTGTTGGGGCTCAGTGCTGGGAGGTCAGTGATGGGGTTCAGTGTTGGGGTCCAGTGTGGGAGTCCAGTGTTGGGGTTCAGTGCGGGAGTTCAGTGCTGGGGTTCAGTGTTGGGGTTCAGTTTTGGTGTTCTGCATTGGGAGTGCAGTGTTGGGGTTCAGTGGCAGTGTTCAGTGTTGTGGGGTTCAGTGTTGAGAATCTGTGTTGTGGGTTTTGTGTTGGTGGTTCAGTGCTGGGGTTCAGTGTTGAGGTCCAGTGTGGGGGTTCAGCGCAGGAGTTCAGTGCTGGGGGTTCAGTGCTGGGGGTCAGTATTGGGGTTTCAGTGTTAGGGTTCAGTGTTCAGGGTTAGTGTTGGGGTTCAGTGCTATGGCTCGGTGTTGGGGTTCAGTGGTGGGGGGTTCAGTGTTGGGGGGTCAGTGTTGGTGTTCAGTGTTGGGGTTTAATGTTGGGGTTCAGTGTTGGACTGGTCCGTTTTGGGGGTTCAGTGTTGGGTGTTCATTGTTGGGGGTTCAGTGTTGGGGATTCAGTGTTGGGGGTTCAATGTTGGGTTTAGTGTTGGGGGTCAGTGTTGGGGTGTTCAGTGTTGGGGTCAGTGTTGGGGTGTTCAGTGTTGGGGGTCGGTGTTTGGGGTGTCAGTGTTGGGGTTCAGTGTTGGGGGTTCGCTGTTGTGGGTTCAACTTTGGGGTTCAGTGTTAGGGTTCGGTGCTGGGGTTCGGTGTTGGGGTTCAGTGGTGGGGGTTCAGTGTTGGGGTTCAGTGTTAGGATTCAGTGTTGGGGTTCAGCGTTAGGGGCTCAGTTTTGGGGTCCCATGTCGGGGTTCTGTGTTGGGGGTCCAGTGTTGGGTTTCAGTATTAGGGTTCAGTGCTGGGGTCCAGTGCTGGTGTTCAGTGCTATGGCTCGGTGTTGGGTGTTCAGTGTTGGTGTTCAGTGTTGGGATTCAGTGTTGGGGGTTCAGTGTTGGGTGTTTTGTGTTGGTGGTTCAGTGTTCGGGGTTCAGTGCTGGGGTCCAGTGTGGGGGTTCAGTGTTGGGGTTCAGTGTTGGGGTTCAGTTTTGGTGTTCAGCATTGGGAGTTCAGTGGTGGGGTTCAGTGGTGGCGTTCAGTGTTGGCGTTCATTGGTGGTGATTCGGTTTTGGGGTTCAGTAGTGGGGGTCAGTGTTGGGGTTCACTGTTTGGGTCCAGCGTTAGGGACTCAGTGTTGGGGGTTCAGTGTTGGGAATCTGTGTTGGTGGTTCTGTGTTGGGCGTTTTGTGTTGGTGGTTCAGTGTTGGGGGTTCAGTGTTGGGGTTCAGTGTTGGGGTCCAGTGTTGGGGTTCAGTGCGGGAGTTCAGTGCTGGGGTTCAGTGCTGGGGGTTCAGTGTTGGGGTTCAGTATTGGGGGTTCGGTGTTAGGTTTCAGTGTTCAGGGTTAGTGTTGGGGTTCAGAGCTATGGCTCGGTGTTGGGGTTCAGTGATGGGGGTTCAGTGTTGGGGGTTCAGTGTTGGGGGGTTCAGTGTTGGGAATCAGTGTTGGGCTTCATTGTTGGGGGTTGTGTGGTGGTAGTCCAGTGTTGGGGGTTCAGTGTTGGGGTTCAGTGTTGGGGTCCAGTGTGGGGGTTCAGTGAGGGTGTTCAGTGCTGGGATTCACTCTTGTGGGTTCAGTGGTGGGGTTCAGTGCTGGGAGGTCAGTGCTGGGGTTCAGTGTTGGGTGTTCAGTGTTGGGGTTCAGTGTTGGTGCTCTGCATTGGGAGTTCAGTGTTGGGGTTCAGTGTTGGGGTTCATTGGTGGGGTTCATTGGTGGGGGTTCGGTGTTGGGGTTCAGTGTTGGGTGCCAGTGTTGGGGTTCATTGGTGGCGGTTCGGTGTTGGGGTTCAGTGTTGGGCATTCAGTGTTGGGGTTCAGTATTGGGGTTCAGTGTTGGGGTTCAGTGTTGGGTGTTCAGTGTTGGGTTTCAGTGTTGGGCGTTTGTCAGCATTGGGGGGGTCAGTGTTGATGTGTTCAGTGTTGGGGGTTCAGTGTCGGGGCTGATCAGTGTTTGGGGTTCAGTGTTTGGGGGTTCAGTGTTGGTGTTCAGTGTTGGGGTTTAATGTTGGAGTTCAGTGTTGGCCGGGTCCGTTTTGGGGGTTCAGTGTTGGGTGTTGGGGTTCAATTTTGGGGATTCAGTGTTGGCGGTTCAGTGTCGGGGATTCAGTGTTGGGGTTCAGTGCTGGGGTTCAGTGTTGGGTGTTCAGTGTTGGGGTTCAGTGTTGGGCGTTTGTCAGCATTGGGGGGGGTCAGTGTTGATGTGTTCAGTGTTGGGGGTTCAGTGTCGGGGCTGGTCAGTGTTTGGGGTTCAGTGTTTGGGGGTTCAGTGTTGGTGTTCAGTGTTGGGGTTTAATGTTGGGGTTCAGTGTTGGACGGGTCCGTTTTGGGGGTTCAGTGTTGGGTGTTCATTGTTGGGGGTTCAGTGTTGGGGTTCAGTGTTAGGGTTCAGTGTTGGGTTTCAGCGTTAGGGGCTCAGTTTTGCGGTCCCATGTCGGGGTTCTGTGTTGGGGGTCCAGTGTTGGGTTTCAGTATTAGGGTTCAGTGCTGGGGTCCAGTGCTGGTGTTCAGTGCTATGGCTCGGTGTTGGGTGTTCAGTGTTGGGGTTCAGTGTTGGGGGTTCAGTGTTGGTGGTTCAGTATTGGGGGTTTTGTGTTGGTGGTTCAGTGTTGGGGGTTCAGTGCTGGGGTCCAGTGTGGGGTTCAGTGGTGGGGTTCAGTGCTGGGAGGTCAGTGCTGGGGTTCAGTGTTGGGTGTTCAGTGTTGGGGTTCAGTGTTGGTGCTCAGCATTGGGAGTTCAGTGTTGGGGTTCAGTGTTGGGGTTCATTGGTGGGGTTCATTGGTTGGGGTTCGGTGTTGGGGTTCAGTGTTGGGTGCCAGTGTTGGGGTTCATTGGTGGGGTTCATTGGTGGCGGTTCGGTGTTGGGGTTCAGTGTTTGGGGTTCAGTGTTGGGGTTCAGTATTGGGGTTCAATTTTGGGGATTCAGTGTTGGCGGTTCAGTGTCGGGGATTCAGTGTTGGGGTTCAGTGTTGGGGTTCAGTGTTGGGGTTCAGTGTTGGGCGTTTGTCAGCATTGGGGAGTCAGTGTTGATGTGTTCATTGTTGGGGGTTCAGTGTCGGGGCTGGTCAGTGTTTTGGGTTCAGTGTTTGGGGGTTCAGTGTTGGTGTTCAGTGTTGGACTGGTCCGTTTTGGGGGTTCAGTGTTGGGTGTTCATTGTTGGGGGTTCAGTGTTGGGGATTCAGTGTTGGGGGTTCAATGTTGGGTTTAGTGTTGGGGGTCAGTGTTGGGGTGTTCAGTGTTGGGGGTCGGTGTTTGGGGGTGTCAGTGTTGGGGTTCAGTGTTGGGGGTTCGCTGTTGTGGGTTCAACTGTGGGGTTCAGTGTTAGGGTTCGGTGCTGGGGTTCGGTGTTGGGGTTCAGTGGTAAGGGTTCAGTGTTGGGGTTCAGTGTTAGGGTTCAGTGTTGGGGTTCAGCGTTAGGGGCTCAGTTTTGGGGTCCCATGTCGGGGTTCTGTGTTGGGGGTCCAGTGTTGGGTTTCAGTATTAGGGTTCAGTGCTGGGGTCCAGTGCTGGTGTTCAGTGCTATGGCTCGGTGTTGGGTGTTCAGTGTTGGTGTTCAGTGTTGGGGGTTCAGTGTTGGGAATCAGTGTTGGTGGTTCAGTATTGGGGGTTTTGTGTTGGTGGTTCAGTGTTGGGGGTTCAGTGCTGGGGCCCAGTGTGGGGTTCAGTGTTGGGGTTCAGTGTTGGGGTTCAGTTTTTGTGTTCAGCATTGGGAGTTCAGTGGGGGGGGGTTCAGTGGTGGCGTTCAGTGTTGGGGTTCATTGGTGGTGATTATGTTTTGGGGTTCAGTAGTGGGGGTCAGTGTTGGGGTTCACTGTTTGGGTCCAGCGTTAGGGACTCAGTGTTGGGAATCAGTGTTGGTGGTTCTGTGTTGGGCGTTTTGTGTTGGTGGTTCAGTGTTGGGGGGTCAGTGCTGGGGTTCAGTGTTGGGGTTCAGTGCTGGGGGTTCAGTGTTGGGGTTCAGTATTGGGGGTTCGGTGTTAGGTTTCAGTGTTCAGGGTTAGTGTAGGGGTTCAGAGCTATGGCTCGGTGTTGGAGTTCAGTGGTGGGGGTTCAGTGTTGGGGGTTCAGTGTTGGGGGGTTCAGTGTTGGGAATCAGTGTTGGGCTTCATTGTTGGGGGTTGTGTGGTGGTGGTCCAGTGTCGGGGGTTCAGTGTTGGGGTTCAGTGTTGGGGTCCAGTGTGGGGGTTCAGTGAGGGTGTTCAGTGCTGGGATTCACTCTTGTAGGTTCAGTGGTGGGGTTCAGTGCTGGGAGGTCAGTGCTGGGGTTCAGTGTTGGGTGTTCAGTGTTGGGGTTCATTGGTGGGGTTCATTGGTGGGGGTTCGGTGTTGGGGTTCAGTGTTGGGGGTCAGTGTTGGGGGTCAGTGTTAGGGGCTCGGTTTTGGGGGTTCAGTGTTGGTGTTCAGTTTCAGGGTTCAGTGCTGGGGGTCAGTATTGGGGGTTCAACGTTACGTTCAGTGTTCAAGGTTTAGTGTTGGGGTTCAGTGCTATGACTCGGTGTTGGGGTTCAGTGTTGGTGGTCCAGTGTTGGGGGTTCACTGTCGGGGTTCAGTGTTGTGGTCCAGTGTGGGGGTTCAATGTTGGGTTCAGTGCTGGGGTTCACTCTTGCGGGTTCAGTGTTGGGGTTCAGTGCTGGGAGGTCAGTGAAGGGGTTCAGTGTTGGGGTCCAGTGTGGGGGTCCAGTGTTAGGGTTCAGTGCGGGAGTTCAGTGCTGGGGTTCAATGTTGGGGCTCAGTGCTGGGAGGTCAGTGATGGCGTTCAGTGTTGGGGTCCAGTGTGGGAGTCCAGTGTTGGGGTTCAGTGCGGGAGTTCAGTGCTGGGGTTCAGTGTTGGGGTTCAGTTTTGGTGTTCTGCATTGGGAGTGCAGTGTTGGGGTTCAGTGGCAGTGTTCAGTGTTGTGGGGTTCAGTGTTGAGAATCTGTGTTGTGGGTTTTGTGTTGGTGGTTCAGTGCTGGGGTTCAGTGTTGGGGTCCAGTGTGGGGGTTCAGCGCAGGAGTTCAGTGCTGGGGGTTCAGTGCTGGGGGTCAGTATTGGGGTTTCAGTGTTAGGGTTCAGTGTTCAGGGTTAGTGTTGGGGTTCAGTGCTATGGCTCGGTGTTGGGGTTCAGTGGTGGGGGGTTCAGTGTTGGGGGGGCAGTGTTGATGTTCAGTGTTGGGGTTTAATGTTGGGGTTCAGTGTTGGACTGGTCCGTTTTGGGGGTTCAGTGTTGGGTGTTCATTGTTGGGGGTTCAGTGTTGGGGATTCAGTGTTGGGGGTTCAATGTTGGGTTTAGTGTTGGGGGTCAGTGTTGGGGTGTTCAGTGTTGGGGTTCAGTGTTGGGGGTTCGCTGTTGTGCGTTCAACTTTGGGGTTCAGTGTTAGGGTTCGGTGCTGGGGTTCGGTGTTGGGGTTCAGTGGTGGGGGTTCAGTGTTGGGGTTCAGTGTTAGGGTTCAGTGTTGGGGTTCAGCGTTAGGGGCTCAGTTTTGGGGTCCCATGTCGGGGTTCTGTGTTGGGGGTCCAGTGTTGGGTTTCAGTATTAGGGTTCAGTGCTGGGGTCCAGTGCTGGTGTTCAGTGCTATGGCTCGGTGTTGGGTGTTCAGTGTTGGGGTTCAGTATTGGGATTCAGTGTTGGGGGTTCAGTGTTGGGTGTTTTGTGTTGGTGGTTCAGTGTTGGGGGTTCAGTGCTGGGGTCCAGTGTGGGGGTTCAGTGTTGGGGTTCAGTGTTGGGGTTCAGTTTTGGTGTTCAGCATTGGGAGTTCAGTGGTGGGGTTCAGTGGTGGCGTTCAGTGTTGGGGTTCATTGGTGGTGATTCGGTTTTGGGGTTCAGTAGTGGGGGTCAGTGTTGGGGTTCACTGTTTGGGTCCAGCGTTAGGGACTCAGTGTTGGGGGTTCAGTGTTGGGAATCAGTGTTGGTGGTTCTGTGTTGGGCGTTTTGTGTTGGTGGTTCAGTGTTGGGGGTTCAGTGCTGGGGTTCAGTGTTGGGGTCCAGTGTTGGGGTTCAGTGCGGGAGTTCAGTGCTGGGGTTCAGTGCTGGGGGTTCAGTGTTGGGGTTCAGTATTGGGGTTCGGTGTTAGGTTTCAGTGTTCAGGGTTAGTGTTGGGGTTCAGAGCTATGGCTCGGTGTTGGGGTTCAGTGGTGGGGGTTCAGTGTTGGGGGTTCAGTGTTGGGGGGTTCAGTGTTGGGCTTCATTGTTGGGGGTTGTGTGGTGGTGGTCCAGTGTTGGGGGTTCAGTGTTGGGGTTCAGTTTTGGGGTCCAGTGTGGGGGTTCAGTGAGGGTGTTCATTGCTGGGATTCACTCTTGTGGGTTCAGTGGTGGGGTTCAGTGCTGGGAGGTCAGTGCTGGGGTTCAGTGTTGGGTTCATTGGTGGGGTTCATTGGTGGGGGTTCGGTGTTGGGGTTCAGTGTTGAGTGCCAGTGTTGGGGTTCATTGGTGGGGTTCATTGGTGGCGGATCGGTGTTGGGGTTCAGTGTTGGGGATTCAGTGTTGGGGTTCAGTATTGGGGTTCAATTTTGGGGATTCAGTGTTGGCGGTTCAGTGTCGGGGATTCAGTGTTGGGGTTCAGTGTTGGGGTTCAGTGTTGGGTGTTCAGTGTTGGGGTTCAGTGTTGGGCGTTTGTCAGCGTTGGGGGGTCAGTGTTGATGTGTTCAGTGTTGGGGGTTCAGTGCTGGGAGGTCAGTGATGGGGTTCAGTGTTGGGGTCCAGTGTGGGGGTCCAGTGTTAGGGTTCAGTGCGGGAGTTCAGTGCTGGGGTTCAGTGTTGGGGCTCAGTGCTGGGAGGTCAGTGATGGGGTTGTGTGTTTGGGTCCAGTGTGGGAGTCCAGTGTTGGGGTTCAGTGCGGGAGTTCAGTGCTGGGGTTCAGTGTTGGGGTTCAGTTTTGGTGTTCTGCATTGGGAGTGCAGTGTTGGGGTTCAGTGGCAGTGTTCAGTGTTGTGGGGTTCAGTGTTGAGAATCTGTGTTGTGGGTTTTGTGTTGGTGGTTCAGTGCTGGGGTTCAGTGTTGGGGTCCAGTGTGGGGGTTCAGCGCAGGAGTTCAGTGCTGGGGGTTCAGTGCTGGGGGTCAGTATTGGGGTTTCAGTGTTAGGGTTCAGTGTTCAGGGTTAGTGTTGTGGTTCAGTGCTATGGCTCGGTGTTGGGGTTCAGTGGTGGGGGGTTCAGTGTTGGGGGTTCAGTGCTGGGGTTCAGTGTTGGGGTCCAGTGTTGGGGTTCAGTGCGGGAGTTCAGTGCTGGGGTTCAGTGCTGGGGGTTCAGTGTTGGGGTTCAGTATTGGGGGTTCGGTGTTAGGTTTCAGTGTTCAGGGTTAGTGTTGCGGTTCAGAGCTATGGCTCGGTGTTGGGGTTCAGTGGTGGGGGTTCAGTGTTGGGAGTTCAGTGTTGGGGGGTTCAGTGTTGGGAATCAGTGTTGGGCTTCATTGTTGGGGGTTGTGTGGTGGTGGTCCAGTGTTGGGGGTTCAGTGTTGGGGTTCAGTGTTGGGGTCCAGTGTGGGGGTTCAGTGAGGGTGTTCAGTGCTGGGATTCACTCTTGTAGGTTCAGTGGTGGGGTTCAGTGCTGGGAGGTCAGTGCTGGGGTTCAGTGTTGGGTGTTCAGTGTTGGGGTTCATTGGTGGGATCATTGGTGGGGGGTCGGTGTTGGGGTTCAGTGTTGGGGGCCAGTGTTGGGGTTCACTGTTGGGGGTCAGTGTTAGGGGCTCGGTGTTGGGGGTTCAGTGTTGGTGTTCAGTGTCAGGGTTCGGTGCTGGGGGTCAGTATTGGGGGTTCAGCGTTAGGTTCAGTGTTCAAGGTTTAGTGTTGGGGTTCAGTGCTATGCCTCGGTGTTGGGGTTCAGTGTTGGTGGTCCAGTGTTGGGGGTTCACTGTCGGGGTTCAGTTTTGGGGTCCAGTGTGGGGGTTCAATGTTGGGTTCAGTGCTGGGGTTCACTCTTGCGGGTTCAGTGTTGGGGTTCAGTGCTGGGAGGTCAGTGATGGGGTTCAGTGTTGGGGTCCAGTGTGGGGGTCCAGTGTTAGGGTTCAGTGCGGGAGTTCAGTGCTGGGGTTCAGTGTTGGGGCTCAGTGCTGGGAGGTCAGTGATGGCGTTCAGTGTTGGGGTCCAGTGTGGGAGTCCAGTGTTGGGGTTCAGTGCGGGAGTTCAGTGCTGGGGTTCAGTGTTGGGGTTCAGTTTTGGTGTTCTGCATTGGGAGTGCAGTGTTGGGGTTCAGTGGCAGTGTTCAGTGTTGTGGTGTTCAGTGTTGAGAATCTGTGTTGTGGGTTTTGTGTTGGTGGTTCAGTGCTGGGGTTGAGTGTTGGGGTCCAGTGTGGGGGTTCAGCGCAGGAGTTCAGTGCTGGGGGTTCAGTGCTGGGGGTCAGTATTGGGGTTTCAGTGTTAGGGTTCAGTGTTCAGGGTTAGTGTTGGGGTTCAGTGCTATGGCTCGGTGTTGGGGTTCAGTGGTGGGGGGTTCAGTGGTGGGGGGTCAGTGTTGATGTTCAGTGTTGGGGTTTAATGTTGGGGTTCAGTGTTGGACTGGTCCGTTTTGGGGGTTCAGTGTTGGGTGTTCATTGTTGGGGGTTCAGTGTTGGGGGTTCAATGTTGGGTTTAGTGTTGGGGGTCAGTGTTGGGGTGTTCAGTGTTGGGGGTCGGTGTTTGGGGGTGTCAGTGTTGGGGTTCAGTGTTGGGGGTTCGCTGTTGTGGGTTCAACTTTGGGGTTCAGTGTTAGGGTTCGGTGCTGGGGTTCGGTGTTGGGGTTCAGTGGTGGGGGTTCAGTGTTGGGGTTCAGTGTTAGGATTCAGTGTTGGGGTTCAGCGTTAGGGGCTCAGTTTTGGGGTCCCATGTCGGGGTTCTGTGTTGGGGGTCCAGTGTTGGGTTTCAGTATTAGGGTTCAGTGCTGGGGTCCAGTGCTGGTGTTCAGTGCTATGGCTCGGTGTTGGGTGTTCAGTGTTGGTGTTCAGTGTTGGGATTCAGTGTTGGGGGTTCAGTGTTGGGGGTTTTGTGTTGGTGGTTCAGTGTTGGGGGTTCAGTGCTGGGGTCCAGTGTGGGGGTTCAGTGTTGGGGTTCAGTGTTGGGGTTCAGTTTTGGTGTTCAGCATTGGGAGTTCAGTGGTGGGGTTCAGTGGTGGCGTTCAGTGTTGGGGTTCATTGGTGGTGATTCGGTTTTGGGGTTCAGTAGTGGGGGTCAGTTTGGGGTTCACTGTTTGGGTCCAGCGTTAGGGACTCAGTGTTGGGGGTTCAGTGTTGGGAATCTGTGTTGGTGGTTCTGTGTTGGGCGTTTTGTGTTGGTGGTTCAGTGTTGGGTGTTCAGTGCTGGGGTTCAGTGTTGGGGTCCAGTGTTGGGGTTCAGTGCGGGAGTTCAGTGCTGGGGTTCAGTGCTGGGGGTTCAGTGTTGGGGTTCAGTATTGGGGGTTCGGTGTTAGGTTTCAGTGTTCAGGGTTAGTGTTGGGGTTCAGAGCTATGGCTCGGTGTTGGGGTTCAGTGATGGGGGTTCAGTGTTGGGGGTTCAGTGTTGGGGGGTTCAGTGTTGGGAATCAGTGTTGGGCTTCATTGTTGGGGGTTGTGTGGTGGTAGTCCAGTGTTGGGGGTTCAGTGTTGGGGTTCAGTGTTGGGGTCCAGTGTGGGGGTTCAGTGAGGGTGTTCAGTGCTGGGATTCACTCTTGTGGGTTCAGTGGTGGGGTTCAGTGCTGGGAGGTCAGTGCTGGGGTTCAGTGTTGGGTGTTCAGTGTTGGGGTTCAGTGTTGGTGCTCTGCATTGGGAGTTCAGTGTTGGGGTTCAGTGTTGGGGTTCATTGGTGGGGTTCATTGGTGGGGGGTCGGTGTTGGGGTTCAGTGTTGGGTGCCAGTGTTGGGGTTCATTGGTGGCGGTTCGGTGTTGGGGTTCAGTGTTGGGGATTCAGTGTTGGGGTTCAGTATTGGGGTTCAGTGTTGGGGTTCAGTGTTGGGTGTTCAGTGTTGGGGTTCAGTGTTGGGCGTTTGTCAGCATTGGGGGGTCAGTGTTGATGTGTTCAGTGTTGGGGGTTCAGTGTCGGGGCTGGTCAGCGTTTGGGGTTCAGTGTTTGGGGGTTCAGTGTTGGTGTTCAGTGTTGGGGTTTAATGTTGGAGTTCAGTGTTGGCCGGGTCCGTTTTGGGGGTTCAGTGTTGGGTGTTGGGGTTCAATTTTGGGGATTCAGTGTTGGCGGTTCAGTGTCGGGGATTCAGTGTTGGGGTTCAGTGCTGGGGTTCAGTGTTGGGTGTTCAGTGTTGGGGTTCAGTGTTGGGCGTTTGTCAGCATTGGGGGGGTCAGTGTTGATGTGTTCAGTGTTGGGGGTTCAGTGTCGGGGCTGGTCAGTGTTTGGGGTTCAGTGTTTGGGGGTTCAGTTTTGGTGTTCAGTGTTGGGGTTTAATGTTGGGGTTCAGTGTTGGACGGGTCCGTTTTGGGGGTTCAGTGTTGGGTGTTCATTGTTGGGGGTTCAGTGTTGGGGTTCAGTGTTAGGGTTCAGTGTTGGGTTTCAGCGTTAGGGGCTCAGTTTTGCGGTCCCATGTCGGGGTTCTGTGTTGGGGGTCCAGTGTTGGGTTTCAGTATTAGGGTTCAGTGCTGGGGTCCAGTGCTGGTGTTCAGTGCTATGGCTCGGTGTTGGGTGTTCAGTGTTGGGGTTCAGTGTTGGGGGTTCAGTGTTGGTGGTTCAGTATTGGGGGTTTTGTGTTGGTGGTTCAGTGTTGGGGGTTCAGTGCTGGGGTCCAGTGTGGGGTTCAGTGGTGGGGTTCAGTGCTGGGAGGTCAGTGCTGGGGTTCAGTGTTGGGTGTTCAGTGTTGGGGTTCAGTGTTGGTGCTCAGCATTGGGAGTTCAGTGTTGGGGTTCAGTGTTGGGGTTCATTGGTGGGGTTCATTGGTTGGAGTTCGGAGTTGGGGTTCAGTGTTGGGTGCCAGTGTTGGGGTTCATTGGTGGGGTTCATTGGTGGCGGTTCGGTGTTGGGGTTCAGTGTTGGGGGTTCAGTGTTGGGGTTCAGTATTGGGGTTCAATTTTGGGGATTCAGTGTTGGCGGCTCAGTGTCGGGGATTCAGTGTTGGGGTTCAGTGTTGGGGTTCAGTGTTGGGGTTCAGTGTTGGGCGTTTGTCAGCATTGGGGGGTCAGTGTTGATGTGTTCAGTGTTGGGGGTTCAGTGTCGGGGCTGGTCAGTGTTTTGGGTTCAGTGTTTGGGGGTTCAGTGTTGGTGTTCAGTGTTGGACTGGTCCGTTTTGGGGGTTCAGTGTTGGGTGTTCATTGTTGGGGGTTCAGTGTTGGGGATTCAGTGTTGCGGGTTCAATGTTGGGTTTAGTGTTGGGGGTCAGTGTTGGGGTGTTCAGTGTTGGGGGTCGGTGTTTGGGGGTGTCAGTGTTGGGGTTCAGTGTTGGGGGTTCGCTGTTGTGGGTTCAACTGTGGGGTTCAGTGTTAGGGTTCGGTGCTGGGGTTCGGTGTTGGGGTTCAGTGGTAAGGGTTCAGTGTTGGGGTTCAGTGTTAGGGTTCAGTGTTGGGGTTCAGCGTTAGGGGCTCAGTTTTGGGGTCCCATGTCGGGGTTCTGTGTTGGGGGTCCAGTGTTGGGTTTCAGTATTAGGGTTCAGTGCTGGGGTCCAGTGCTGGTGTTCAGTGCTATGGCTCGGTGTTGGGTGTTCAGTGTTGGGGTTCAGTGTTGGGGTTCAGTGTTGGGAATCAGTGTTGGTGGTTCAGTATTGGGGGTTTTGTGTTGGTGGTTCAGTGTTGGGGGTTCAGTGCTGGGGCCCAGTGTGGGGTTCAGTGTTGGGGTTCAGTGTTGGGGTTCAGTTTTTGTGTTCAGCATTGGGAGTTCAGTGGGGGGGTTTCAGTGGTGGCGTTCAGTGTTGGGTTTCATTGGTGGTGATTCGGTTTTGGGGTTCAGTAGTGGGGGTCAGTGTTGGGGTTCACTGTTTGGGTCCAGCGTTAGGGACTCAGTGTTGGGGGTTCAGTGTTGGGAATCAGTGTTGGTGGTTCTGTGTTGGGCGTTTTGTGTTGGTGGTTCAGTGTTGGGGGGTCAGTGCTGGGGTTCAGTGTTGGGGTCCAGTGTTGGGGTTCAGTGCGGGAGTTCAGTGCTGGGGTTCAGTGCTGGGGGTTCAGTGTTGGGGTTCAGTATTGGGGGTTCGGTGTTAGGTTTCAGTGTTCAGGGTTAGTGTAGGGGTTCAGAGCTATGGCTCGGTGTTGGAGTTCAGTGGTGGGGGTTCAGTGTTGGGGGTTCAGTGTTGGGGGGTTCAGTGTTGGGAATCAGTGTTGGGCTTCATTGTTGGGGGTTGTGTGGTGGTGGTCCAGTGTTGGGTGTTCAGTGTTGGGGTTCATTGGTGGGATCATTGGTGGGGGGTCGGTGTTGGGGTTCAGTGTTGGGGGCCAGTGTTGGGGTTCACTGTTGGGGGTCAGTGTTAGGGGCTCGGTGTTGGGGGTTCAGTGTTGGTGTTCAGTGTCAGGGTTCAGTGCTGGGGGTCAGTATTGGGGGTTCAGCGTTAGGTTCAGTGTTCAAGGTTTAGTGTTGGGATTCAGTGCTATGCCTCGGTGTTGGGGTTCAGTGTTGGTGGTCCAGTGTTGGGGGTTCACTGTCGGGGTTCAGTTTTGGGGTCCAGTGTGGGGGTTCAATGTTGGGTTCAGTGCTGGGGTTCACTCTTGCGGGTTCAGTGTTGGGGTTCAGTGCTGGGAGGTCAGTGATGGGGTTCAGTGTTGGGGTCCAGTGTGGGGGTCCAGTGTTAGGGTTCAGTGCGGGAGTTCAGTGCTGGGGTTCAGTGTTGGGGCTCAGTGCTGGGAGGTCAGTGATGGCGTTCAGTGTTGGGGTCCAGTGTGGGAGTCCAGTGTTGGGGTTCAGTGCGGGAGTTCAGTGCTGGGGTTCAGTGTTGGGGTTCAGTTTTGGTGTTCTGCATTGGGAGTGCAGTGTTGGGGTTCAGTGGCAGTGTTCAGTGTTGTGGGGTTCAGTGTTGAGAATCTGTGTTGTGGGTTTTGTGTTGGTGGTTCAGTGCTGGGGTTCAGTGTTGGGGTCCAGTGTGGGGGTTCAGCGCAGGAGTTCAGTGCTGGGGGTTCAGTGCTGGGGGTCAGTATTGGGGTTTCAGTGTTAGGGTTCAGTGTTCAGGGTTAGTGTTGGGGTTCAGTGCTATGGCTCAGTGTTGGGGTTCAGTGGTGGGGGGTTCAGTGTTGGGGGGTCAGTGTTGATGTTCAGTGTTGGGGTTTAATGTTGGGGTTCAGTGTTGGACTGGTCCGTTTTGGGGGTTCAGTGTTGGGTGTTCATTGTTGGGGGTTCAGTGTTGGGGGTTCAATGTTGGGTTTAGTGTTGGGGGTCAGTGTTGGGGTGTTCAGTGTTGGGGGTCGGTGTTTGGGGGTGTCAGTGTTGGGGTTCAGTGTTGGGGGTTCGCTGTTGTGGGTTCAACTTTGGGGTTCAGTGTTAGGGTTCGGTGCTGGGGTTCGGTGTTGGGGTTCAGTGGTGGAGGTTCAGTGTTGGGGTTCAGTGTTAGGATTCAGTGTTGGGGTTCAGCGTTAGGGGCTCAGTTTTGGGGTCCCATGTCGGGGTTCTGTGTTGGGGGTCCAGTGTTGGGTTTCAGTATTAGGGTTCAGTGCTGGGGTCCAGTGCTGGTGTTCAGTGCTATGGCTCGGTGTTGGGTGTTCAGTGTTGGTGTTCAGTGTTGGGATTCAGTGTTGGGGGTTCAGTGTTGGGGGTTTTGTGTTGGTGGTTCAGTGTTGGGGGTTCAGTGCTGGGGTCCAGTGTGGGGGTTCAGTGTTGGGGTTCAGTGTTGGGGTTCAGTTTTGGTGTTCAGCATTGGGAGTTCAGTGGTGGGGTTCAGTGGTGGCGTTCAGTGTTGGGGTTCATTGGTGGTGATTCGGTTTTGGGGTTCAGTAGTGGGGGTCAGTGTTGGGGTTCACTGTTTGGGTCCAGCGTTAGGGACTCAGTGTTGGGGGTTCAGTGTTGGGAATCTGTGTTGGTGGTTCTGTGTTGGGCGTTTTGTGTTGGTGGTTCAGTGTTGGGGGTTCAGTGCTGGGGTTCAGTGTTGGGGTCCAGTGTTGGGGTTCAGTGCGGGAGTTCAGTGCTGGGGTTCAGTGCTGGGGGTTCAGTGTTGGGGTTCAGTATTGGGGGTTCGGTGTTAGGTTTCAGTGTTCAGGGTTAGTGTTGGGGTTCAGAGCTATGGCTCGGTGTTGGGGTTCAGTGATGAGGGTTCAGTGTTGGGGGTTCAGTGTTGGGGGGTTCAGTGTTGGGAATCAGTGTTGGGCTTCATTGTTGGGGGTTGTGTGGTTGTAGTCCAGTGTTGGGGGTTCAGTGTTGGGGTTCAGTGTTGGGGTCCAGTGTGGGGGTTCAGTGAGGGTGTTCAGTGCTGGGATTCACTCTTGTGGGTTCAGTGGTGGGGTTCAGTGCTGGGAGGTCAGTGCTGGGGTTCAGTGTTGGGTGTTCAGTGTTGGGGTTCAGTGTTGGTGCTCTGCATTGGGAGTTCAGTGTTGGGGTTCAGTGTTGGGGTTCATTGGTGGGGTTCATTGGTGGGGGTTCGGTGTTGGGGTTCAGTGTTGGGTGCCAGTGTTGGGGTTCATTGGTGGCGGTTCGGTGTTGGGGTTCAGTGTTGGGGATTCAGTGTTGGGGTTCAGTATTGGGGTTTAATGTTGGAGTTCAGTGTTGGCCGGGTCCGTTTTGGGGGTTCAGTGTTGGGTGTTGGGGTTCAATTTTGGGGATTCAGTGTTGGGGTTCAGTGTTGGGCGTTTGTCAGCATTGGGGGGTCAGTGTTGATGTGTTCAGTGTTGGGGGTTCAGTGTCGGGGCTGGTCAGTGTTTGGGGTTCAGTGTTTGGGGGTTCAGTGTTGGTGTTCAGTGTTGGGGTTTAATGTTGGAGTTCAGTGTTGGCCGGGTCCGTTTTGGGGGTTCAGTGTTGGGTGTTGGGGTTCAATTTTGGGGATTCAGTGTTGGCGGTTCAGTGTCGGGGATTCAGTGTTGGGGTTCAGTGCTGGGGTTCAGTGTTGGGTGTTCAGTGTTGGGGTTCAGTGTTGGGCGTTTGTCAGCATTGGGGGGGTCAGTGTTGATGTGTTCAGTGTTGGGGGTTCAGTGTCAGGGCTGGTCAGTGTTTGGGGTTCAGTGTTTGGGGGTTCAGTGTTGGTGTTCAGTGTTGGGGTTTAATGTTGGGGTTCAGTGTTGGACGGGTCCGTTTTGGGGGTTCAGTGTTGGGTGTTCATTGTTGGGGGTTCAGTGTTGGGGTTCAGTGTTAGGGTTCAGTGTTGGGTTTCAGCGTTAGGGGCTCAGTTTTGCGGTCCCATGTCGGGGTTCTGTGTTGGGGGTCCAGTGTTGGGTTTCAGTATTAGGGTTCAGTGCTGGGGTCCAGTGCTGGTGTTCAGTGCTATGGCTCGGTGTTGGGTGTTCAGTGTTGGGGTTCAGTGTTGGGGGTTCAGTGTTGGTGGTTCAGTATTGGGGGTTTTGTGTTGGTGGTTCAGTGTTGGGGGTTCAGTGCTGGGGTCCAGTGTGGGGTTCAGTGGTGGGGTTCAGTGCTGGGAGGTCAGTGCTGGGGTTCAGTGTTGGGTGTTCAGTGTTGGGGTTCAGTGTTGGTGCTCAGCATTGGGAGTTCAGTGTTGGGGTTCAGTGTTGGGGTTCATTGGTGGGGTTCATTGGTTGGGGTTCGGTGTTGGGGTTCAGTGTTGGGTGCCAGTGTTGGGGTTCATTGGTGGGGTTCATTGGTGGCGGTTCGGTGTTGGGGTTCAGTGTTGGGGGTTCAGTGTTGGGGTTCAGTATTGGGGTTCAATTTTGGGGATTCAGTGTTGGCGGTTCAGTGTCGGGGATTCAGTGTTGGGGTTCAGTGTTGGGGTTCAGTGTTGGGGTTCAGTGTTGGGCGTTTGTCAGCATTGGGGGGTCAGTGTTGATGTGTTCAGTGTTGGGGGTTCAGTGTCGGGGCTGGTCAGTGATTTGGGTTCAGTGTTTGGGGGTTCAGTGTTGGTGTTCAGTGTTGGACTGGTCCGTTTTGGGGGTTCAGTGTTGGGTGTTCATTGTTGGGGGTTCAGTTTTGGGGATTCAGTGTTGCGGGTTCAATGTTGGGTTTAGTGTTGGGGGTCAGTGTTGGGGTGTTCAGTGTTGGGGGTCGGTGTTTGGGGGTGTCAGTGTTGGGGTTCAGTGTTGGGGGTTCGCTGTTGTGGGTTCAACTGTGGGGTTCAGTGTTAGGGTTCGGTGCTGGGGTTCGGTGTTGGGGTTCAGTGGTAAGGGTTCAGTGTTGGGGTTCAGTGTTAGGGTTCAGTGTTGGGGTTCAGCGTTAGGGGCTCAGTTTTGGGGTCCCATGTCGGGGTTCTGTGTTGGGGGTCCAGTGTTGGGTTTCAGTATTAGGGTTCAGTGCTGGGGTCCAGTGCTGGTGTTCAGTGCTATGGCTCGGTGTTGGGTGTTCAGTGTTGGGGTTCAGTGTTGGGGTTCAGTGTTGGGAATCAGTGTTGGTGGTTCAGTATTGGGGGTTTTGTGTTGGTGGTTCAGTGTTGGGGGTTCAGTGCTGGGGCCCAGTGTGGGGTTCAGTGTTGGGGTTCAGTGTTGGGGTTCAGTTTTTGTGTTCAGCATTGGGAGTTCAGTGGGGGGGGGTTCAGTGGTGGCGTTCAGTGTTGGGGTTCATTGGTGGTGATTCGGTTTTGGGGTTCAGTAGTGGGGGTCAGTGTTGGGGTTCACTGTTTGGGTCCAGCGTTAGGGACTCAGTGTTGGGGGTTCAGTGTTGGGAATCAGTGTTGGTGGTTCTGTGTTGGGCGTTTTGTGTTGGTGGTTCAGTGTTGGGGGGTCAGTGCTGGGGTTCAGTGTTGGGGTCCAGTGTTGGGGTTCAGTGCGGGAGTTCAGTGCTGGGGTTCAGTGCTGGGGCTTCAGTGTTGGGGTTCAGTATTGGGGGTTCGGTGTTAGGTTTCAGTGTTCAGGGTTAGTGTAGGGGTTCAGAGCTATGGCTCGGTGTTGGAGTTCAGTGGTGGGGGTTCAGTGTTGGGGGTTCAGTGTTGGGGGGTTCAGTGTTGGGAATCAGTGTTGGGCTTCATTGTTGGGGGTTGTGTGGTGGTAGTCCAGTGTTGGGGGTTCAGTGTTGGGGTTCAGTGTTGGGGTCCAGTGTGGGGGTTCAGTGAGGGTGTTCAGTGCTGGGATTCACTCTTGTAGGTTCAGTGGTGGGGTTCAGTGCTGGGAGGTCAGTGCTGGGGTTCAGTGTTGGGTGTTCAGTGTTGGGGTTCATTGGTGGGGTTCATTGGTGGGGGTTCGGTGTTGGGGTTCAGTGTTGGGGGCCAGTGTTGGGGTTCACTGTTGGGGGTCAGTGTTAGGGGCTCGGTGTTGGGGGTTCAGTGTTGGTGTTCAGTTTCAGGGTTCAGTGCTGGGGGTCAGTATTGGGGGTTCAGCGTTAGGTTCAGTGTTCAAGGTTTAGTGTTGGGGTTCAGTGCTATGACTCGGTGTTGGGGTTCAGTGTTGGTGGTCCAGTGTTGGGGGTTCACTGTCGGGGTTCAGTGTTGTGGTCCAGTGTGGGGGTTCAATGGTGGGTTCAGTGCTGGGGTTCACTCTTGCGGGTTCAGTGTTGGGGTTCAGTGCTGGGAGGTCAGTGATGGGGTTCAGTGTTGGGGTCCAGTGTGGGGGTCCAGTGTTAGGGTTCAGTGCGGGAGTTCAGTGCTGGGGTTCAGTGTTGGGGCTCAGTGCTGGGAGGTCAGTGATGGCGTTCAGTGTTGGGGTCCAGTGCGGGAGTTCAGTGCTGGGGTTCAGTGTTGGGGTTCAGTTTTGGTGTTCTGCATTGGGAGTGCAGTGTTGGGGTTCAGTGGCAGTGTTCAGTGTTGTGGGGTTCAGTGTTGAGAATCTGTGTTGTGGGTTTTGTGTTGGTGGTTCAGTGCTGGGGTTCAGTGTTGGGGTCCAGTGTGGGGGTTCAGCGCAGGAGTTCAGTGCTGGGGGTTCAGTGCTGGGGGTCAGTATTGAGGTTTCAGTGTTAGGGTTCAGTGTTCAGGGTTAGTGTTGGGGTTCAGTGCTATGGCTCGGTGTTGGGGTTCAGTGGTGGGGGGTTCAGTGTTGGGGGGTCAGTGTTGATGTTCAGTGTTGGGGTTTAATGTTGGGGTTCAGTGTTGGACTGGTCCGTTTTGGGGGTTCAGTGTTGGGTGTTCATTGTTGGGGGTTCAGTGTTGGGGATTCAGTGTTGTGGGTTCAATGTTGGGTTTAGTGTTGGGGGTCTGTGTTGGGGTGTTCAGTGTTGGGGGTCGGTGTTTGGGGGTGTCAGTGTTGGGGTTCAGTGTTGGGGGTTCGCTGTTGTGGGTTCAACTTTGGGGTTCAGTGTTAGGGTTCGGTGCTGGGGTTCGGTGTTGGGGTTCAGTGGTGGGGGTTCAGTGTTGGGGTTCAGTGTTAGGGTTCAGTGTTGGGGTTCAGCGTTAGGGGCTCAGTTTTGGGGTCCCATGTCGGGGTTCTGTGTTGGGGGTCCAGTGTTGGGTTTCAGTATTAGGGTTCAGTGCTGGGGTCCAGTGCTTGTGTTCAGTGCTATGGCTCGGTGTTGGGTGTTCAGTGTTGGGGTTCAGTGTTGGGATTCAGTGTTGGGGGTTCAGTGTTGGGTGTTTTGTGTTGGTGGTTCAGTGTTGGGGGTTCAGTGTTGGGGTCCAGTGTGGGGGTTCAGTGTTGGGGTTCAGTGTTGGGGTTCAGTTTTGGTGTTCAGCATTGGGAGTTCAGTGGTGGGGTTCAGTGGTGGCGTTCAGTGTTGGGGTTCATTGGTGGTGATTCGGTTTTGGGGTTCAGTAGTGGGGGTCAGTGTTGGGGTTCACTGTTTGGGTCCAGCGTTAGGGACTCAGTATTGGGGGTTCAGTGTTGGGAATCAGTGTTGGTGGTTCTGTGTTGGGCGTTTTGTGTTGGTGGTTCAGTGTTGGGGGTTCAGTGCTGGGGTTCAGTGTTGGGGTCCAGTGTTGGGGTTCAGTGCGGGAGTTCAGTGCTGGGGTTCAGTGCTGGGGGTTCAGTGTTGGGGTTCAGTATTGGGGTTCGGTGTTAGGTTTCAGTGTTCAGGGTTAGTGTTGGGGTTCAGAGCTATGGCTCGGTGTTGGGGTTCAGTGGTGGGGGTTCAGTGTTGGGGGTTCAGTGTTGGGGGGTTCAGTGTTGGGCTTCATTGTTGGGGGTTGTGTGGTGGTGGTCCAGTGTTGGGGGTTCAGTGTTGGGGTTCAGTGTTGGGGTCCAGTGTGGGGGTTCAGTGAGGGTGTTCATTGCTGGGATTCACTCTTGTGGGTTCAGTAGTGGGGTTCAGTGCTGGGAGGTCAGTGCTGGGGTTCAGTGTTGGGTGCATTGGTGGGGTTAATTGGTGGGGGTTCGGTGTTGGGGTTCAGTGTTGAGTGCCAGTGTTGGGGTTCATTGGTGGGGTTCATTGGTGGCGGATCGGTGTTGGGGTTCAGTGTTGGGGATTCAGTGGTGGGGTTCAGTATTGGGGTTCAATTTTGGGGATTCAGTGTTGGCGGTTCAGTGTCGGGGATTCAGTGTTGGGGTTCAGTGTTGGGGTTCAGTGTTGGGTGTTCAGTGTTGGGGTTCAGTGTTGGGCGTTTGTCAGCGTTGGGGGGTCAGTGTTGATGTGTTCAGTGTTGGGGGTTCAGTGCTGGGAGGTCAGTGATGGGGTTCAGTGTTGGGGTCCAGTGTGGGGGTCCAGTGTTAGGGTTCAGTGCGGGAGTTCAGTGCTGGGGTTCAGTGTTGGGGCTCAGTGCTGGGAGGTCAGTGATGGGGTTGTGTGTTTGGGTCCAGTGTGGGAGTCCAGTGTTGGGGTTCAGTGCGGGAGTTCAGTGCTGGGGTTCAGTGTTGGGGTTCAGTTTTGGTGTTCTGCATTGGGAGTGCAGTGTTGGGGTTCAGTGGCAGTGTTCAGTGTTGTGGGGTTCAGTGTTGAGAATCTGTGTTGTGGGTTTTGTGTTGGTGGTTCAGTGCTGGGGTTCAGTGTTGGGGTCCAGTGTGGGGGTTCAGCGCAGGAGTTCAGTGCTGGGGGTTCAGTGCTGGGGGTCAGTATTGGGGTTTCAGTGTTAGGGTTCAGTGTTCAGGGTTAGTGTTGTGGTTCAGTGCTATGGCTCGGTGTTGGGGTTCAGTGGTGGGGGGTTCAGTGTTGGGGGGTCAGTGTTGGTGTTCAGTGTTGGGGTTTAATGTTGGGGTTCAGTGTTGGACTGGTCCGTTTTGGGGGTTCAGTGTTGGGTGTTCATTGTTGGGGGTTCAGTGTTGGGGATTCGGTGTTGGGGGTTCAATGTTGGGTTTAGTGTTGGGGGTCAGTGTTGGGGTGTTCAGTGTTGGGGGTCAGTGTTGGGGTGTTCAGTGTTGGGGGTCGGTGTTTGGGGGTGTCAGTGTTGGGGTTCAGTGTTGGGGTTCGCTGTTCTGGGTTCAACTTTGGGGTTCAGTGTTAGGATTCGGTGCTGGGGTTCGGTGTTGGGGTTCAGTGGTGGGGGTTCAGTGTTGGGGTTCAATGTTAGGATTCAGTGTTGGGGTTCAGCGTTAGGGGCTCAGTTTTGGGGTCCCATGTCGGGGTTCTGTGTTGGGGGTCCAGTGTTGGGTTTCAGTATTAGGGTTCAGTGCTGGGGTCCAGTGCTGGTGTTCAGTGCTGGGAGGTCAGTGCTGGGGTTCAGTGTTGGGTTCATTGGTGGGATTCATTGGTGGGGGTTCGGTGTTGGGGTTCAGTGTTGAGTGCCAGTGTTGGGGTTCATTGGTGGGGTTCATTGGTGGCGGATCGGTGTTGGGGTTCAGTGTTGGGGATTCAGTGTTGGGGTTCAGTATTGGGGTTCAATTTTGGGGATTCAGTGTTGGCGGTTCAGTGTCGGGGATTCAGTGTTGGGGTTCAGTTTTGGGGTTCAGTGTTGGGTGTTCAGTGTTGGGGTTCAGTGTTGGGCGTTTGTCAGCGTTGGGGGGTCAGTGTTGATGTGTTCAGTGTTGGGGGTTCAGTGCTGGGAGGTCAGTGATGGGGTTCAGTGTTGGGGTCCAGTGTGGGGGTCCAGTGTTAGGGTTCAGTGCGGGAGTTCAGCGCTGGGGTTCAGTGTTGGGGCTCAGTGCTGGGAGGTCAGTGATGGGGTTGTGTGTTTGGGTCCAGTGTGGGAGTCCAGTGTTGGGGTTCAGTGCGGGAGTTCAGTGCTGGGGTTCAGTGTTGGGGTTCAGTTTTGGTGTTCTGCATTGGGAGTGCAGTGTTGGGGTTCAGCGGCAGTGTTCAGTGTTGTGGGGTTCAGTGTTGAGAATCTGTGTTGTGGGTTTTGTGTTGGTGGTTCAGTGCTGGGGTTCAGTGTTGGGGTCCAGTGTGGGGGTTCAGCGCAGGAGTTCAGTGCTGGGGGTTCAGTGCTGGGGGTCAGTATTGGGGTTTCATTGTTAGGGTTCAGTGTTCAGGGTTAGTGTTGTGGTTCAGTGCTATGGCTCGGTGTTGGGGTTCAGTGGTGGGGGGTTCAGTGTTGGGGGGTCAGTGTTGGTGTTCAGTGTTGGGGTTTAATGTTGGGGTTCAGTGTTGGACTGGTCCGTTTTGGGGGTTCGGTGTTGGGTGTTCATTGTTGGGGGTTCAGTGTTGGGGATTCAGTGTTGGGGGTTCAATGTTGGGTTTAGTGTTGGGGGTCAGTGTTGGGGTGTTCAGTGTTGGGGGTCAGTGTTGGGGTGTTCAGTGTTGGGGGTCGGTGTTTGGGGGTGTCAGTGTTGGGGTTCAGTGTTGGGGGTTCTCTGTTGTGGGTTCAACTTTGCGGTTCAGTGTTAGGATTCGGTGCTGGGGTTCAGCGTTAGGGGCTCAGTTTTGGGGTCCCATGTCGGGGTTCTGTGTTGGGGGTCCAGTGTTGGGTTTCAGTATTAGGGTTCAGTGCTGGGGTCCAGTGCTGGTGTTCAGTGCTATGGCTCGGTGTTGGGTGTTCAGTGTTGGTGTTCAGTGTTGGGATTCAGTGTTGGGGGTTCAGTGTTGGGTGTTTTGTGTTGGTGGTTCAGTGTTGGGGGTTCAGTGCTGGGGTCCAGTGTGGGGGTTCAGTGTTGGGGTTCAGTGTTGGGGTTCAGTTTTGGTGTTCAGCATTGGGAGTTCAGTGGTGGGGTTCAGTGGTGGCGTTCAGTGTTGGGGTTCATTGGTGGTGATTCGGTTTTGGGGTTCAGTAGTGGGGGTCAGTGTTGGGGTTCACTGTTTGGGTCCAGCGTTAGGGACTCAGTGTTAGGGGTTCAGTGTTGGGAATCAGTGTTGGTGGTTCTGTGTTGGGCGTTTTGTGTTGGTGGTTCAGTGTTGGGGGTTCAGTGCTGGGGTTCAGTGTTGGGGTCCAGTGTTGGGGTTCAGTGCGGGAGTTCAGTGCTGGGGTTCAGTGCTGGGGGTTCAGTGTTGGGGTTCAGTATTGGGGGTTCGGTGTTAGGTTTCAGTGTTCAGGGTTAGTGTTGCGGTTCAGAGCTATGGCTCGGTGTTGGGGTTCAGTGGTGGGGGTTCAGTGTTGGGGGTTCAGTGTTGGGGGGTTCAGTGTTGGGAATCAGTGTTGGGCTTCATTGTTGGGGGTTGTGTGGTGGTGGTCCAGTGTTGGGGGTTCAGTGTTGGGGTTCAGTGTTGGGGTCCAGTGTGGGGGTTCAGTGAGGGTGTTCATTGCTGGGATTCACTCTTGTGGGTTCAGTGGTGGGGTTCAGTGCTGGGAGGTCAGTGCTGGGGTTCAGTGTTGGGTTCATTGGTGGGGTTCATTGGTGGGGGTTCGGTGTTGGGGTTCAGTGTTGAGTGCCAGTGTTGGGGTTCATTGGTGGGGTTCATTGGTGGCGGATCGGTGTTGGGGTTCAGTGTTGGGGATTCAGTGTTGGGGTTCAGTATTGGGGTTCAATTTTGGGGATTCAGTGTTGGCGGTTCAGTGTCGGGGATTCAGTGTTGGGGTTCAGTGTTGGGGTTCAGTGTTGGGTGTTCAGTGTTGGGGTTCAGTGTTGGGCGTTTGTCAGCGTTGGGGGGTCAGTGTTGATGTGTCCAGTGTTGGGGGTTCAGTGCTGGGAGGTCAGTGATGGGGTTCAGTGTTGGGGTCCAGTGTGGGGGTCCAGTGTTAGGGTTCAGTGCGGGAGTTCAGTGCTGGGGTTCAGTGTTGGGTGTTCAGTGTTGGGGTTCATTGGTGGGGTTCATTGGTGGGGGTTCGGTGTTGGTGTTCAGTGTTGGGGGCCAGTGTTGGGGTTCACTGTTGGGGGTCAGTGTTAGGGGCTCGGTGTTGGGGGTTCAGTGTTGGTGTTCAGTTTCAGGGTTCAGTGCTGGGGGTCAGTATTGGGGGTTCAGCGTTAGGTTCAGTGTTCAAGGTTTAGTGTTGGGGTTCAGTGCTATGACTCGGTGTTGGGGTTCAGTGTTGGTGGTCCAGTGTTGGGGGTTCACTGTCGGGGTTCAGTGTTGTGGTCCAGTGTGGGGGTTCAATGGTGGGTTCAGTGCTGGGGTTCACTCTTGCGGGTTCAGTGTTGGGGTTCAGTGCTGGGAGGTCAGTGATGGGGTTCAGTGTTGGGGTCCAGTGTGGGGGTCCAGTGTTAGGGTTCAGTGCGGGAGTTCAGTGCTGGGGTTCAGTGTTGGGGCTCAGTGCTGGGAGGTCAGTGATGGCGTTCAGTGTTGGGGTCCAGTGTGGGAGTCCAGTGTTGGGGTTCAGTGCGGGGGTTCAGTGCTGGGGTTCAGTGTTGGGGTTCAGTTTTGGTGTTCTGCATTGGGAGTGCAGTGTTGGGGTTCAGTGGCAGTGTTCAGTGTTGTGGGGTTCAGTGTTGAGAATCTGTGTTGTGGGTTTTGTGTTGGTGGTTCAGTGCTGGGGTTCAGTGTTGGGGTCCAGTGTGGGGGTTCAGCGCAGGAGTTCAGTGCTGGGGGTTCAGTGCTGGGGGTCAGTATTGAGGTTTCAGTGTTAGGGTTCAGTGTTCAGGGTTAGTGTTGGGGTTCAGTGCTATGGCTCGGTGTTGGGGTTCAGTGGTGGGGGGTTCAGTGTTGGGGGGTCAGTGTTGATGTTCAGTGTTGGGGTTTAATGTTGGGGTTCAGTGTTGGACTGGTCCGTTTTGGGGGTTCAGTGTTGGGTGTTCATTGTTGGGGGTTCAGTGTTGGGGATTCAGTGTTGGGGGTTCAATGTTGGGTTTAGTGTTGGGGGTCTGTGTTGGGGTGTTCAGTGTTGGGGGTCGGTGTTTGGGGGTGTCAGTGTTGGGGTTCAGTGTTGGGGGTTCGCTGTTGTGGGTTCAACTTTGGGGTTCAGTGTTAGGGTTCGGTGCTGGGGTTCGGTGTTGGGGTTCAGTGGTGGGGGTTCAGTGTTGGGGTTCAGTGTTAGGGTTCAGTGTTGGGGTTCAGCGTTAGGGGCTCAGTTTTGGGGTCCCATGTCGGGGTTCTGTGTTGGGGGTCCAGTGTTGGGTTTCAGTATTAGGGTTCAGTGCTGGGGTCCAGTGCTGGTGTTCAGTGCTATGGCTCGGTGTTGGGTGTTCAGTGTTGGGGTTCAGTGTTGGGATTCAGTGTTGGGGGTTCAGTGTTGGGTGTTTTGTGTTGGTGGTTCAGTGTTGGGGGTTCAGTGCTGGGGTCCAGTGTGGGGGTTCAGTGTTGGGGTTCAGTGTTGGGGTTCAGTTTTGGTGTTCAGCATTGGGAGTTCAGTGGTGGGGTTCAGTGGTGGCGTTCAGTGTTGGGGTTCATTGGTGGTGATTCGGTTTTGGGGTTCAGTAGTGGGGGTCAGTGTTGGGGTTCACTGTTTGGGTCCAGCGTTAGGGACTCAGTGTTGGGGGTTCAGTGTTGGGAATCAGTGTTGGTGGTTCTGTGTTGGGCGTTTTGTGTTGGTGGTTCAGTGTTGGGGGTTCAGTGCTGGGGTTCAGTGTTGGGGTCCAGTGTTGGGGTTCAGTGCGGGAGTTCAGTGCTGGGGTTCAGTGCTGGGGGTTCAGTGTTGGGGTTCAGTATTGGGGTTCGGTGTTAGGTTTCAGTGTTCAGGGTTAGTGTTGGGGTTCAGAGCTATGGCTCGGTGTTGGGGTTCAGTGGTGGGGGTTCAGTGTTGGGGGTTCAGTGTTGGGCGGTTCAGTGTTGGGCTTCATTGTTGGGGGTTGTGTGGTGGTGGTCCAGTGTTGGGGGTTCAGTGTTGGGGTTCAGTGTTGGGGTCCAGTGTGGGGGTTCAGTGAGGGTGTTCATTGCTGGGATTCACTCTTGTGGGTTCAGTAGTGGGGTTCAGTGCTGGGAGGTCAGTGCTGGGGTTCAGTGTTGGGTTCATTGGTGGGGTTAATTGGTGGGGGTTCGGTGTTGGGGTTCAGTGTTGAGTGCCAGTGTTGGGGTTCATTGGTGGGGTTCATTGGTGGCGGATCGGTGTTGGGGTTCAGTGTTGGGGATTCAGTGGTGGGGTTCAGTATTGGGGTTCAATTTTGGGGATTCAGTGTTGGCGGTTCAGTGTCGGGGATTCAGTGTTGGGGTTCAGTGTTGGGGTTCAGTGTTGGGTGTTCAGTGTTGGGGTTCAGTGTTGGGCGTTTGTCAGCGTTGGGGGGTCAGTGTTGATGTGTTCAGTGTTGGGGGTTCAGTGCTGGGAGGTCAGTGATGGGGTTCAGTGTTGGGGTCCAGTGTGGGGGTCCAGTGTTAGGGTTCAGTGCGGGAGTTCAGTGCTGGGGTTCAGTGTTGGGGCTCAGTGCTGGGAGGTCAGTGATGGGGTTGTGTGTTTGGGTCCAGTGTGGGAGTCCAGTGTTGGGGTTCAGTGCGGGAGTTCAGTGCTGGGGTTCAGTGTTGGGGTTCAGTTTTGGTGTTCTGCATTGGGAGTGCAGTGTTGGGGTTCAGTGGCAGTGTTCAGTGTTGTGGGGTTCAGTGTTGAGAATCTGTGTTGTGGGTTTTGTGTTGGTGGTTCAGTGCTGGGGTTCAGTGTTGGGGTCCAGTGTGGGGGTTCAGCGCAGGAGTTCAGTGCTGGGGGTTCAGTGCTGGGGGTCAGTATTGGGGTTTCAGTGTTAGGGTTCAGTGTTCAGGGTTAGTGTTGTGGTTCAGTGCTATGGCTCGGTGTTGGGGTTCAGTGGTGGGGGGTTCAGTGTTGGGGGGTCAGTGTTGGTGTTCAGTGTTGGGGTTTAATGTTGGGGTTCAGTGTTGGACTGGTCCGTTTTGGGGGTTCAGTGTTGGGTGTTCATTGTTGGGGGTTCAGTGTTGGGGATTCGGTGTTGGGGGTTCAATGTTGGGTTTAGTGTTGGGCGTCAGTGTTGGGGTGTTCAGTGTTGGGGGTCAGTGTTGGGGTGTTCAGTGTTGGGGGTCGGTGTTTGGGGGTGTCAGTGTTGGGGTTCAGTGTTGGGGGTTCGCTGTTCTGGGTTCAACTTTGGGGTTCAGTGTTAGGATTCGGTGCTGGGGTTCGGTGTTGGGGTTCAGTGGTGGGGGTTCAGTGTTGGGGTTCAATGTTAGGATTCAGTGTTGGGGTTCAGCGTTAGGGGCTCAGTTTTGGGGTCCCATGTCGGGGTTCTGTGTTGGGGGTCCAGTGTTGGGTTTCAGTATTAGGGTTCAGTGCTGGGGTCCAGTGCTGGTGTTCAGTGCTGGGAGGTCAGTGCTGGGGTTCAGTGTTGGGTTCATTGGTGGGATTCATTGGTGGGGGTTCGGTGTTGGGGTTCAGTGTTGAGTGCCAGTGTTGGGGTTCATTGGTGGGGTTCATTGGTGGCGGATCGGTGTTGGGGTTCAGTGTTGGGGATTCAGTGTTGGGGTTCAGTATTGGGGTTCAATTTTGGGGATTCAGTGTTGGCGGTTCAGTGTCGGGGATTCAGTGTTGGGGTTCAGTTTTGGGGTTCAGTGTTGGGTGTTCAGTGTTGGGGTTCAGTGTTGGGCGTTTGTCAGCGTTGGGGGGTCAGTGTTGATGTGTTCAGTGTTGGGGGTTCAGTGCTGGGAGGTCAGTGATGGGGTTCAGTGTTGGGGTCCAGTGTGGGGGTCCAGTGTTAGGGTTCAGTGCGGGAGTTCAGCGCTGGGGTTCAGTGTTGGGGCTCAGTGCTGGGAGGTCAGTGATGGGGTTGTGTGTTTGGGTCCAGTGTGGGAGTCCAGTGTTGGGGTTCAGTGCGGGAGTTCAGTGCTGGGGTTCAGTGTTGGGGTTCAGTTTTGGTGTTCTGCATTGGGAGTGCAGTGTTGGGGTTCAGCGGCAGTGTTCAGTGTTGTGGGGTTCAGTGTTGAGAATCTGTGTTGTGGGTTTTGTGTTGGTGGTTCAGTGCTGGGGTTCAGTGTTGGGGTCCAGTGTGGGGGTTCAGCGCAGGAGTTCAGTGCTGGGGGTTCAGTGCTGGGGGTCAGTATTGGGGTTTCAGTGTTAGGGTTCAGTGTTCAGGGTTAGTGTTGTGGTTCAGTGCTATGGCTCGGTGTTGGGGTTCAGTGGTGGGGGGTTCAGTGTTGGGGGGTCAGTGTTGGTGTTCAGTGTTGGGGTTTAATGTTGGGGTTCAGTGTTGGACTGGTCCGTTTTGGGGGTTCGGTGTTGGGTGTTCATTGTTGGGGGTTCAGTGTTGGGGATTCAGTGTTGGGGGTTCAATGTTGGGTTTAGTGTTGGGGGTCAGTGTTGGGGTGTTCAGTGTTGGGGGTCAGTGTTGGGGTGTTCAGTGTTGGGGGTCGGTGTTTGGGGGTGTCAGTGTTGGGGTTCAGTGTTGGGGGTTCTCTGTTGTGGGTTCAACTTTGCGGTTCAGTGTTAGGATTCGGTGCTGGGGTTCAGCGTTAGGGGCTCAGTTTTGGGGTCCCATGTCGGGGTTCTGTGTTGGGGGTCCAGTGTTGGGTTTCAGTATTAGGGTTCAGTGCTGGGGTCCAGTGCTGGTGTTCAGTGCTATGGCTCGGTGTTGGGTGTTCAGTGTTGGTGTTCAGTGTTGGGATTCAGTGTTGGGGGTTCAGTGTTGGGTGTTTTGTGTTGGTGGTTCAGTGTTGGGGGTTCAGTGCTGGGGTCCAGTGTGGGGGTTCAGTGTTGGGGTTCAGTGTTGGGGTTCAGTTTTGGTGTTCAGCATTGGGAGTTCAGTGGTGGGGTTCAGTGGTGGCGTTCAGTGTTGGGGTTCATTGGTGGTGATTCGGTTTTGGGGTTCAGTAGTGGGGGTCAGTGTTGGGGTTCACTGTTTGGGTCCAGCGTTAGGGACTCAGTGTTAGGGGTTCAGTGTTGGGAATCAGTGTTGGTGGTTCTGTGTTGGGCGTTTTGTGTTGGTGGTTCAGTGTTGGGGGTTCAGTGCTGGGGTTCAGTGTTGGGGTCCAGTGTTGGGGTTCAGTGCGGGAGTTCAGTGCTGGGGTTCAGTGCTGGGGGTTCAGTGTTGGGGTTCAGTATTGGGGGTTCGGTGTTAGGTTTCAGTGTTCAGGGTTAGTGTTGCGGTTCAGAGCTATGGCTCGGTGTTGGGGTTCAGTGGTGGGGGTTCAGTGTTGGGGGTTCAGTGTTGGGGGGTTCAGTGTTGGGAATCAGTGTTGGGCTTCATTGTTGGGGGTTGTGTGGTGGTGGTCCAGTGTTGGGGGTTCAGTGTTGGGGTTCAGTGTTGGGGTCCAGTGTGGGGGTTCAGTGAGGGTGTTCATTGCTGGGATTCACTCTTGTGGGTTCAGTGGTGGGGTTCAGTGCTGGGAGGTCAGTGCTGGGGTTCAGTGTTGGGTTCATTGGTGGGGTTCATTGGTGGGGGTTCGGTGTTGGGGTTCAGTGTTGAGTGCCAGTGTTGGGGTTCATTGGTGGGGTTCATTGGTGGCGGATCGGTGTTGGGGTTCAGTGTTGGGGATTCAGTGTTGGGGTTCAGTATTGGGGTTCAATTTTGGGGATTCAGTGTTGGCGGTTCAGTGTCGGGGATTCAGTGTTGGGGTTCAGTGTTGGGGTTCAGTGTTGGGTGTTCAGTGTTGGGGTTCAGTGTTGGGCGTTTGTCAGCGTTGGGGGGTCAGTGTTGATGTGTCCAGTGTTGGGGGTTCAGTGCTGGGAGGTCAGTGATGGGGTTCAGTGTTGGGGTCCAGTGCGGGGGTCCAGTGTTAGGGTTCAGTGCGGGAGTTCAGTGCTGGGGTTCAGTGTTGGGTGTTCAGTGTTGGGGTTCATTGGTGGGGTTCATTGGTGGGGGTTCGGTGTTGGTGTTCAGTGTTGGGGGCCAGTGTTGGGGTTCACTGTTGGGGGTCAGTGTTAGGGGCTCGGTGTTGGGGGTTCAGTGTTGGTGTTCAGTTTCAGGGTTCAGTGCTGGGGGTCAGTATTGGGGGTTCAGCGTTAGGTTCAGTGTTCAAGGTTTAGTGTTGGGGTTCAGTGCTATGACTCGGTGTTGGGGTTCAGTGTTGGTGGTCCAGTGTTGGGGGTTCACTGTCGGGGTTCAGTGTTGTGGTCCAGTGTGGGGGTTCAATGGTGGGTTCAGTGCTGGGGTTCACTCTTGCGGGTTCAGTGTTGGGGTTCAGTGCTGGGAGGTCAGTGATGGGGTTCAGTGTTGGGGTCCAGTGTGGGGGTCCAGTGTTAGGGTTCAGTGCGGGAGTTCAGTGCTGGGGTTCAGTGTTGGGGCTCAGTGCTGGGAGGTCAGTGATGGCGTTCAGTGTTGGGGTCCAGTGTGGGAGTCCAGTGTTGGGGTTCAGTGCGGGAGTTCAGTGCTGGGGTTCAGTGTTGGGGTTCAGTTTTGGTGTTCTGCATTGGGAGTGCAGTGTTGGGGTTCAGTGGCAGTGTTCAGTGTTGTGGGGTTCAGTGTTGAGAATCTGTGTTGTGGGTTTTGTGTTGGTGGTTCAGTGCTGGGGTTCAGTGTTGGGGTCCAGTGTGGGGGTTCAGCGCAGGAGTTCAGTGCTGGGGGTTCAGTGCTGGGGGTCAGTATTGAGGTTTCAGTGTTAGGGTTCAGTGTTCAGGGTTAGTGTTGGGGTTCAGTGCTATGGCTCGGTGTTGGGGTTCAGTGGTGGGGGGTTCAGTGTTGGGGGGTCAGTGTTGATGTTCAGTGTTGGGGTTTAATGTTGGGGTTCAGTGTTGGACTGGTCCGTTTTGGGGGTTCAGTGTTGGGTGTTCATTGTTGGGGGTTCAGTGTTGGGGATTCAGTGTTGGGGGTTCAATGTTGGGTTTAGTGTTGGGGGTCTGTGTTGGGGTGTTCAGTGTTGGGGGTCGGTGTTTGGGGGTGTCAGTGTTGGGGTTCAGTGTTGGGGGTTCGCTGTTGTGGGTTCAACTTTGGGGTTCAGTGTTAGGGTTCGGTGCTGGGGTTCGGTGTTGGGGTTCAGTGGTGGGGGTTCAGTGTTGGGGTTCAGTGTTAGGGTTCAGTGTTGGGGTTCAGCGTTAGGGGCTCAGTTTTGGGGTCCCATGTCGGGGTTCTGTGTTGGGGGTCCAGTGTTGGGTTTCAGTATTAGGGTTCAGTGCTGGGGTCCAGTGCTGGTGTTCAGTGCTATGGCTCGGTGTTGGGTGTTCAGTGTTGGGGTTCAGTGTTGGGATTCAGTGTTGGGGGTTCAGTGTTGGGTGTTTTGTGTTGGTGGTTCAGTGTTGGGGGTTCAGTGCTGGGGTCCAGTGTGGGGGTTCAGTGTTGGGGTTCAGTTTTGGTGTTCAGCATTGGGAGTTCAGTGGTGGGGTTCAGTGGTGGCGTTCAGTGTTGGGGTTCATTGGTGGTGATTCGGTTTTGGGGTTCAGTAGTGGGGGTCAGTGCTGGGGTTCACTGTTTGGGTCCAGCGTTAGGGACTCAGTGTTGGGGGTTCAGTGTTGGGAATCAGTGTTGGTGGTTCTGTGTTGGGCGTTTTGTGTTGGTGGTTCAGTGTTGGGGGTTCAGTGCTGGGGTTCAGTGTTGGGGTCCAGTGTTGGGGTTCAGTGCGGGAGTTCAGTGCTGGGGTTCAGTGCTGGGGGTTCAGTGTTGGGGTTCAGTATTGGGGTTCGGTGTTAGGTTTCAGTGTTCAGGGTTAGTGTTGGGGTTCAGAGCTATGGCTCGGTGTTGGGGTTCAGTGGTGGGGGTTCAGTGTTGGGGGTTCAGTGTTGGGCGGTTCAGTGTTGGGCTTCATTGTTGGGGGTTGTGTGGTGGTGGTCCAGTGTTGGGGGTTCAGTGTTGGGGTTCAGTGTTGGGGTCCAGTGTGGGGGTTCAGTGAGGGTGTTCATTGCTGGGATTCACTCTTGTGGGTTCAGTAGTGGGGTTCAGTGCTGGGAGGTCAGTGCTGGGGTTCAGTGTTGGGTGCATTGGTGGGGTTAATTGGTGGGGGTTCGGTGTTGGGGTTCAGTGTTGAGTGCCAGTGTTGGGGTTCATTGGTGGGGTTCATTGGTGGCGGATCGGTGTTGGGGTTCAGTGTTGGGGATTCAGTGGTGGGGTTCAGTATTGGGGTTCAATTTTGGGGATTCAGTGTTGGCGGTTCAGTGTCGGGGATTCAGTGTTGGGGTTCAGTGTTGGGGTTCAGTGTTGGGTGTTCAGTGTTGGGGTTCAGTGTTGGGCGTTTGTCAGCGTTGGGGGGTCAGTGTTGATGTGTTCAGTGTTGGGGGTTCAGTGCTGGGAGGTCAGTGATGGGGTTCAGTGTTGGGGTCCAGTGTGGGGGTCCAGTGTTAGGGTTCAGTGCGGGAGTTCAGTGCTGGGGTTCAGTGTTGGGGCTCAGTGCTGGGAGGTCAGTGATGGGGTTGTGTGTTTGGGTCCAGTGTGGGAGTCCAGTGTTGGGGTTCAGTGCGGGAGTTCAGTGCTGGGGTTCAGTGTTGGGGTTCAGTTTTGGTGTTCTGCATTGGGAGTGCAGTGTTGGGGTTCAGTGGCAGTGTTCAGTGTTGTGGGGTTCAGTGTTGAGAATCTGTGTTGTGGGTTTTGTGTTGGTGGTTCAGTGCTGGGGTTCAGTGTTGGGGTCCAGTGTGGGGGTTCAGCGCAGGAGTTCAGTGCTGGGGGTTCAGTGCTGGGGGTCAGTATTGGGTTTTCAGTGTTAGGGTTCAGTGTTCAGGGTTAGTGTTGTGGTTCAGTGCTATGGCTCGGTGTTGGGGTTCAGTGGTGGGGGGTTCAGTGTTGGGGGGTCAGTGTTGGTGTTCAGTGTTGGGGTTTAATGTTGGGGTTCAGTGTTGGACTGGTCCGTTTTGGGGGTTCAGTGTTGGGTGTTCATTGTTGGGGGTTCAGTGTTGGGGATTCGGTGTTGGGGGTTCAATGTTGGGTTTAGTGTTGGGGGTCAGTGTTGGGGTGTTCAGTGTTGGGGGTCAGTGTTGGGGTGTTCAGTGTTGGGGGTCGGTGTTTGGGGGTGTCAGTGTTGGGGTTCAGTGTTGGGGGTTCGCTGTTCTGGGTTCAACTTTGGGGTTCAGTGTTAGGATTCGGTGCTGGGGTTCGGTGTTGGGGTTCAGTGGTGGGGGTTCAGTGTTGGGGTTCAATGTTAGGATTCAGTGTTGGGGTTCAGCGTTAGGGGCTCAGTTTTGGGGTCCCATGTCGGGGTTCTGTGTTGGGGGTCCAGTGTTGGGTTTCAGTATTAGGGTTCAGTGCTGGGGTCCAGTGCTGGTATTCAGTGCTGGGAGGTCAGTGCTGGGGTTCAGTGTTGGGTTCATTGGTGGGATTCATTGGTGGGGGTTCGGTGTTGGGGTTCAGTGTTGAGTGCCAGTGTTGGGGTTCATTGGTGGGGTTCATTGGTGGCGGATCGGTGTTGGGGTTCAGTGTTGGGGATTCAGTGTTGGGGTTCAGTATTGGGGTTCAATTTTGGGGATTCAGTGTTGGCGGTTCATTGTCGGGGATTCAGTGTTGGGGTTCAGTTTTGGGGTTCAGTGTTGGGTGTTCAGTGTTGGGGTTCAGTGTTGGGCGTTTGTCAGCGTTGGGGGGTCAGTGTTGATGTGTTCAGTGTTGGGGGTTCAGTGCTGGGAGGTCAGTGATGGGGTTCAGTGTTGGGGTCCAGTGTGGGGGTCCAGTGTTAGGGTTCAGTGCGGGAGTTCAGCGCTGGGGTTCAGTGTTGGGGCTCAGTGCTGGGAGGTCAGTGATGGGGTTGTGTGTTTGGGTCCAGTGTGGGAGTCCAGTGTTGGGGTTCAGTGCGGGAGTTCAGTGCTGGGGTTCAGTGTTGGGGTTCAGTTTTGGTGTTCTGCATTGGGAGTGCAGTGTTGGGGTTCAGCGGCAGTGTTCAGTGTTGTGGGGTTCAGTGTTGAGAATCTGTGTTGTGGGTTTTGTGTTGGTGGTTCAGTGCTGGGGTTCAGTGTTGGGGTCCAGTGTGGGGGTTCAGCGCAGGAGTTCAGTGCTGGGGGTTCAGTGCTGGGGGTCAGTATTGGGGATTCAGTGTTAGGGTTCAGTGTTCAGGGTTAGTGTTGTGGTTCAGTGCTATGGCTCGGTGTTGGGGTTCAGTGGTGGGGGGTTCAGTGTTGGGGGGTCAGTGTTGGTGTTCAGTGTTGGGGTTTAATGTTGGGGTTCAGTGTTGGACTGGTCCGTTTTGGGGGTTCGGTGTTGGGTGTTCATTGTTGGGGGTTCAGTGTTGGGGATTCAGTGTTGGGAGTTCAATGTTGGGTTTAGTGTTGGGGGTCAGTGTTGGGGTGTTCAGTGTTGGGGGTCAGTGTTGGGGTGTTCAGTGTTGGGGGTCGGTGTTTGGGGGTGTCAGTGTTGGGGTTCAGTGTTGGGGGTTCTCTGTTGTGGGTTCAACTTTGCGGTTCAGTGTTAGGATTCGGTGCTGGGGTTCAGCGTTAGGGGCTCAGTTTTGGGGTCCCATGTCGGGGTTCTGTGTTGGGGGTCCAGTGTTGGGTTTCAGTATTAGGGTTCAGTGCTGGGGTCCAGTGCTGGTGTTCAGTGCTATGGCTCGGTGTTGGGTGTTCAGTGTTGGTGTTCAGTGTTGGGATTCAGTGTTGGGGGTTCAGTGTTGGGTGTTTTGTGTTGGTGGTTCAGTGTTGGGGGTTCAGTGCTGGGGTCCAGTGTGGGGGTTCAGTGTTGGGGTTCAGTGTTGGGGTTCAGTTTTGGTGTTCAGCATTGGGAGTTCAGTGGTGGGGTTCAGTGGTGGCGTTCAGTGTTGGGGTTCATTGGTGGTGATTCGGTTTTGGGGTTCAGTAGTGGGGGTCAGTGTTGGGGTTCACTGTTTGGGTCCAGCGTTAGGGACTCAGTGTTAGGGGTTCAGTGTTGGGAATCAGTGTTGGTGGTTCTGTGTTGGGCGTTTTGTGTTGGTGGTTCAGTGTTGGGGGTTCAGTGCTGGGGTTCAGTGTTGGGGTCCAGTGTTGGGGTTCAGTGCGGGAGTTCAGTGCTGGGGTTCAGTGCTGGGGGTTCAGTGTTGGGGTTCAGTATTGGGGGTTCGGTGTTAGGTTTCAGTGTTCAGGGTTAGTGTTGCGGTTCAGAGCTATGGCTCGGTGTTGGGGTTCAGTGGTGGGGGTTCAGTGTTGGGGGTTCAGTGTTGGGGGGTTCAGTGTTGGGAATCAGTGTTGGGCTTCATTGTTGGGGGTTGTGTGGTGGTGGTCCAGTGTTGGGGGTTCAGTGTTGGGGTTCAGTGTTGGGGTCCAGTGTGGGGGTTCAGTGAGGGTGTTCATTGCTGGGATTCACTCTTGTGGGTTCAGTGGTGGGGTTCAGTGCTGGGAGGTCAGTGCTGGGGTTCAGTGTTGGGTTCATTGGTGGGGTTCATTGGTGGGGGTTCGGTGTTGGGGTTCAGTGTTGAGTGCCAGTGTTGGGGTTCATTGGTGGGGTTCATTGGTGGCGGATCGGTGTTGGGGTTCAGTGTTGGGGATTCAGTGTTGGGGTTCAGTATTGGGGTTCAATTTTGGGGATTCAGTGTTGGCGGTTCAGTGTCGGGGATTCAGTGTTGGGGTTCAGTGTTGGGGTTCAGTGTTGGGTGTTCAGTGTTGGGGTTCAGTGTTGGGCGTTTGTCAGCGTTGGGGGGTCAGTGTTGATGTGTCCAGTGTTGGGGGTTCAGTGCTGGGAGGTCAGTGATGGGGTTCAGTGTTGGGGTCCAGTGTGGGGGTCCAGTGTTAGGGTTCAGTGCGGGAGTTCAGTGCTGGGGTTCAGTGTTGGGGCTCAGTGCTGGGAGGTCAGTGATGGGGTTGTGTGTTTGGGTCCAGTGTGGGAGTCCAGTGTTGGGGTTCAGTGCGGGAGTTCAGTGCTGGGGTTCAGTGTTGGGGTTCAGTTTTGGTGTTCTGCATTGGGAATGCAGTGTTGGGGTTCAGTGGCAGTGTTCAGTGTTGTGGGGTTCAGTGTTGAGAATCTGTGTTGTGGGTTTTGTGTTGGTGGTTCAGTGCTGGGGTTCAGTGTTGGGGTCCAGTGTGGGGGTTCAGCGCAGGAGTTCAGTGCTGGGGGTTCAGTGCTGGGGGTCAGTATTGGGGTTTCAGTGTTAGGGTTCAGTGTTCAGGGTTAGTGTTGTGGTTCAGTGCTATGGCTCGGTGTTGGGGTTCAGTGGTGGGGGGTTCAGTGTTGGGGGGTCAGTGTTGGTGTTCAGTGTTGGGGTTTAATGTTGGGGTTCAGTGTTGGACTGGTCCGTTTTGGGGGTTCAGTGTTGGGTGTTCATTGTTGGGGGTTCAGTGTTGGGGATTCGGTGTTGGGGGTTCAATGTTGGGTTTAGTGTTGGGGGTCAGTGTTGGGGTGTTCAGTGTTGGGGGTCAGTGTTGGGGTGTTCAGTGTTGGGGGTCGGTGTTTGGGGGTGTCAGTGTTGGGGTTCAGTGTTGGGGGTTCGCTGTTGTGGGTTCAACTTTGGGGTTCAGTGTTAGGATTCGGTGCTGGGGTTCCGTGTTGGGGTTCAGTGGTGGGGGTTCAGTGTTGGGGTTCAATGTTAGGATTCAGTGTTGGGGTTCAGCGTTAGGGGCTCAGTTTTGGGGTCCCATGTCGGGGTTCTGTGTTGGGGGTCCAGTGTTGGGTTTCAGTATTAGGGTTCAGTGCTGGGGTCCAGTGCTGGTGTTCAGTGCTGGGAGGTCAGTGCTGGGGTTCAGTTTTGGGTTCATTGGTGGGGTTCATTGGTGGGGGTTCGGTGTTGGGGTTCAGTGTTGAGTGCCAGTGTTGGGGTTCATTGGTGGGGTTCATTGGTGGCGGATCGGTGTTGGGGTTCAGTGTTGGGGATTCAGTGTTGGGGTTCAGTATTGGGGTTCAATTTTGGGGATTCAGTGTTGGCGGTTCAGTGTCGGGGATTCAGTGTTGGGGTTCAGTGTTGGGGTTCAGTGTTGGGTGTTCAGTGTTGGGGTTCAGTGTTGGGCGTTTGTCAGCGTTGGGGGGTCAGTGTTGATGTGTTCAGTGTTGGGGGTTCAGTGCTGGGAAGTCAGTGATGGGGTTCAGTGTTGGGGTCCAGTGTGGGGGTCCAGTGTTAGGGTTCAGTGCGGGAGTTCAGTGCTGGGGTTCAGTGTTGGGGCTCAGTGCTGGGAGGTCAGTGATGGGGTTGTGTGTTTGGGTCCAGTGTGGGAGTCCAGTGTTGGGGTTCAGTGCGGGAGTTCAGTGCTGGGGTTCAGTGTTGGGGTTCAGTTTTGGTGTTCTGCATTGGGAGTGCAGTGTTGGGGTTCAGTGGCAGTGTTCAGTGTTGTGGGGTTCAGTGTTGAGAATCTGTGTTGTGTGTTTTGTGTTGGTGGTTCAGTGCTGGGGTTCAGTGTTGGGGTCCAGTGTGGGGGTTCAGCGCAGGAGTTCAGTGCTGGGGGTTCAGTGCTGGGGGTCAGTATTGGGGTTTCAGTGTTAGGGTTCAGTGTTCAGGGTTAGTGTTGTGGTTCAGTGCTATGGCTCGGTGTTGGGGTTCAGTGGTGGGGGGTTCAGTGTTGGGGGGTCAGTGTTGGTGTTCAGTGTTGGGGTTTAATGTTGGGGTTCAGTGTTGAACTGGTCCGTTTTGGGGGTTCGGTGTTGGGTGTTCATTGTTGGGGGTTCAGTGTTGGGGATTCAGTGTTGGGGGTTCAATGTTGGGTTTAGTGTTGGGGGTCAGTGTTGGGGTGTTCAGTGTTGGGGGGCAGTGTTGGGGTGTTCAGTGTTGGGGGTCGGTGTTTGGGGGTGTCAGTGTTGGGGTTCAGTGTTGGGGGTTCGCTGTTGTGGGTTCAACTTTGCGGTTCAGTGTTAGGATTCGGTGCTGGGGTTCAGCGTTAGGGGCTCAGTTTTGGGGTCCCATGTCGGGGTTCTGTGTTGGGGGTCCAGTGTTGGGTTTCAGTATTAGGGTTCAGTGCTGGGGTCTAGTGCTGGTGTTCAGTGCTATGGCTCGGTGTTGGGTGTTCAGTGTTGGTGTTCAGTGTTGGGATTCAGTGTTGGGGGTTCAGTGTTGGGTGTTTTGTGTTGGTGGTTCAGTGTTGGGGGTTCAGTGCTGGGGTCCAGTGTGGGGGTTCAGTGTTGGGGTTCAGTGTTGGGGTTCAGTTTTGGTGTTCAGCATTGGGAGTTCAGTGGTGGGGTTCAGTGGTGGCGTTCAGTGTTGGGGTTCATTGGTGGTGATTCGGTTTTGGGGTTCAGTAGTGGGGGTCAGTGTTGGGGTTCACTGTTTGGGTCCAGCGTTAGGGACTCAGTGTTGGGGGTTCAGTGTTGGGAATCAGTGTTGCTGGTTCTGTGTTGGGCGTTTTGTGTTGGTGGTTCAGTGTTGGGGGTTCAGTGCTGGGGTTCAGTGTTGGGGTCCAGTGTTGGGGTTCAGTGCGGGAGTTCAGTGCTGGGGTTCAGTGCTGGGGGTTCAGTGTTGGGGTTCAGTATTGGGGGTTCGGTGTTAGGTTTCAGTGTTCAGGGTTAGTGTTGCGGTTCAGAGCTATGGCTCGGTGTTGGGGTTCAGTGGTGGGGGTTCAGTGTTGGGGGTTCAGTGTTGGGGGGTTCAGTGTTGGGAATCAGTGTTGGGCTTCATTGTTGGGGGTTGTGTGGTGGTGGTCCAGTGTTGGGGGTTCAGTGTTGGGGTTCAGTGTTGGGGTCCAGTGTGGGGGTTCAGTGAGGGTGTTCATTGCTGGGATTCACTCTTGTGGGTTCAGTGGTGGGGTTCAGTGCTGGGAGGTCAGTGCTGGGGTTCAGTGTTGGGTTCATTGGTGGGGTTCATTGGTGGGGGTTCGGTGTTGGGGTTCAGTGTTGAGTGCCAGTGTTGGGGTTCATTGGTGGGGTTCATTGGTGGCGGATCGGTGTTGGGGTTCAGTGTTGGGGATTCAGTGTTGGGGTTCAGTATTGGGGTTCAATTTTGGGGTTTCAGTATTAGGGTTCAGTGCTGGGGTCCAGTGCTGGTGTTCAGTGCTATGGCTCGGTGTTGGGTGTTCAGTGTTGGTGTTCAGTGTTGGGATTCAGTGTTGGGGGTTCAGTGTTGGGTGTTTTGTGTTGGTGGTTCAGTGTTGGGGGTTCAGTGCTGGGGTCCAGTGTGGGGGTTCAGTGTTGGGGTTCAGTGTTGGGGTTCAGTTTTGGTGTTCAGCATTGGGAGTTCAGTGGTGGGGTTCAGTGGTGGCGTTCAGTGTTGGGGTTCATTGGTGGTGATTCTGTTTTGGGGTTCAGTAGTGGGGGTCAGTGTTGGGGTTCACTGTTTGGGTCCAGCGTTAGGGACTCAGTGTTGGGGGTTCAGTGTTGGGAATCTGTGTTGGTGGTTCTGTGTTGGGCGTTTTGTGTTGGTGGTTCAGTGTTGGGGGTTCAGTGCTGGGGTTCAGTGTTGGGGTCCAGTGTTGGGGTTCAGTGCGGGAGTTCAGTGCTGGGGTTCAGTGCTGGGGGTTCAGTGTTGGGGGTCAGTATTGGGGGTTCGGTGTTAGGTTTCAGTGTTCAGGGTTAGTGTTGGGGTTCAGAGCTATGGCTCGGTGTTGGGGTTCAGTGATGGGGGTTCAGTGTTGGGGGTTCAGTGTTGGGGGGTTCAGTGTTGGGAATCAGTGTTGGGCTTCATTGTTGGGGGTTGTGTGGTGGTAGTCCAGTGTTGGGGGTTCAGTGTTGGGGTTCAGTGTTGGGGTCCAGTGTGGGGGTTCAGTGAGGGTGTTCAGTGCTGGGATTCACTCTTGTGGGTTCAGTGGTGGGGTTCAGTGCTGGGAGGTCAGTGCTGGGGTTCAGTGTTGGGTGTTCAGTGTTGGGGTTCAGTGTTGGTGCTCTGCATTGGGAGTTCAGTGTTGGGGTTCAGTGTTGGGGTTCATTGGTGGGGTTCATTGGTGGGGGTTCGGTGTTGGGGTTCAGTGTTGGGTGCCAGTGTTGGGGTTCATTGGTGGCGGTTCGGTGTTGGGGTTCAGTGTTGGGAATTCAGTGTTGGGGTTCAGTATTGGGGTTCAGTGTTGGGGTTCAGTGTTGGGTGTTCAGTGTTGGGTTTCAGTGTTGGGCGTTTGTCAGCATTGGGGGGGTCAGTGTTGATGTGTTCAGTGTTGGGGGTTCAGTGTCGGGGCTGATCAGTGTTTGGGGTTCAGTGTTTGGGGGTTCAGTGTTGGTGTTCAGTGTTGGGGTTTAATGTTGGAGTTCAGTGTTGGCCGGGTCCGTTTTGGGGGTTCAGTGTTGGGTGTTGGGGTTCAATTTTGGGGATTCAGTGTTGGCGGTTCAGTGTCGGGGATTCAGTGTTGGGGTTCAGTGCTGGGGTTCAGTGTTGGGTGTTCAGTGTTGGGGTTCAGTGTTGGGCGTTTGTCAGCATTGGGGGGGTCAGTGTTGATGTGTTCAGTGTTGGGGGTTCAGTGTCGGGGCTGGTCAGCGTTTGGGGTTCAGTGTTTGGGGGTTCAGTGTTGGTGTTCAGTGTTGGGGTTTAATGTTGGGGTTCAGTGTTGGACGGGTCCGTTTTGGGGGTTCAGTGTTGGGTGTTCATTGTTGGGGGTTCAGTGTTGGGGTTCAGTGTTAGGGTTCAGTGTTGGGTTTCAGCGTTAGGGGCTCAGTTTTGCGGTCCCATGTCGGGGTTCTGTGTTGGGGGTCCAGTGTTGGGTTTCAGTATTAGGGTTCAGTGCTGGGGTCCAGTGCTGGTGTTCAGTGCTATGTCTCGGTGTTGGGTGTTCAGTGTTGGGGTTCAGTGTTGGGGGTTCAGTGTTGGTGGTTCAGTATTGGGGGTTTTGTGTTGGTGGTTCAGTGTTGAAGGTTCAGTGCTGGGGTCCCGTGTGGGGTTCAGTGGTGGGGTTCAGTGCTGGGAGGTCAGTGCTGGGGTTCAGTGTTGGGTGTTCAGTGTTGGGGTTCAGTGTTGGGGTTCATTGGTGGGGTTCATTGGTTGGGGTTCGGTGTTGGGGTTCAGTGTTGGGTACCAGTGTTGGGGTTCATTGGTGGGGTTCATTGGTGGCGGTTCGGTGTTGGGGTTCAGTGTTTGGGGTTCAGTGTTGGGGTTCAGTATTGGGGTTCAATTTTGGGGATTCAGTGTTGGCGGTTCAGTGTCGGGGATTCAGTGTTGGGGTTCAGTGTTGGGGTTCAGTTTTGGTGTTCTGCATTGGGAATGCAGTGTTGGGGTTCAGTGGCAGTGTTCAGTGTTGTGGGGTTCAGTGTTGAGAATCTGTGTTGTGGGTTTTGTGTTGGTGGTTCAGTGCTGGGGTTCAGTGTTGGGGTCCAGTGTGGGGGTTCAGCGCAGGAGTTCAGTGCTGGGGGTTCAGTGCTGGGGGTCAGTATTGGGGTTTCAGTGTTAGGGTTCAGTGTTCAGGGTTAGTGTTGTGGTTCAGTGCTATGGCTCGGTGTTGGGGTTCAGTGGTGGGGGGTTCAGTGTTGGGGGGTCAGTGTTGGTGTTCAGTGTTGGGGTTCAATGTTGGGGTTCAGTGTTGGACTGGTCCGTTTTGGGGGTTCAGTGTTGGGTGTTCATTGTTGGGGGTTCAGTGTTGGGGATTCGGTGTTGGGGGTTCAATGTTGGGTTTAGTGTTGGGGGTCAGTGTTGGGGTGTTCAGTGTTGGGGGTCAGTGTTGGGGTGTTCAGTGTTGGGGGTCGGTGTTTGGGGGTGTCAGTGTTGGGGTTCAGTGTTGGGGGTTCGCTGTTGTGGGTTCAACTTTGGGGTTCAGTGTTAGGATTCGGTGCCGGGGTTCCGTGTTGGGGTTCAGTGGTGGGGGTTCAGTGTTGGGGTTCAATGTTAGGATTCAGTGTTGGGGTTCAGCGTTAGGGGCTCAGTTTTGGGGTCCCATGTCGGGGTTCTGTGTTGGGGGTCCAGTGTTGGGTTTCAGTATTAGGGTTCAGTGCTGGGGTCCAGTGCTGGTGTTCAGTGCTGGGAGGTCAGTGCTGGGGTTCAGTTTTGGGTTCATTGGTGGGGTTCATTGGTGGGGGTTCGGTGTTGGGGTTCAGTGTTGAGTGCCAGTGTTGGGGTTCATTGGTGGGGTTCATTGGTGGCGGATCGGTGTTGGGGTTCAGTGTTGGGGATTCAGTGTTGGGGTTCAGTATTGGGGTTCAATTTTGGGGATTCAGTGTTGGCGGTTCAGTGTCGGGGATTCAGTGTTGGGGTTCAGTGTTGGGGTTCAGTGTTGGGTGTTCAGTGTTGGGGTTCAGTGTTGGGCGTTTGTCAGCGTTGGGGGGTCAGTGTTGATGTGTTCAGTGTTGGGGGTTCAGTGCTGGGAGGTCAGTGATGGGGTTCAGTGTTGGGGTCCAGTGTGGGGGTCCAGTGTTAGGGTTCAGTGCGGGAGTTCAGTGCTGGGGTTCAGTGTTGGGGCTCAGTGCTGGGAGGTCAGTGATGGGGTTGTGTGTTTGGGTCCAGTGTGGGAGTCCAGTGTTGGGGTTCAGTGCGGGAGTTCAGTGCTGGGGTTCAGTGTTGGGGTTCAGTTTTGGTGTTCTGCATTGGGAGTGCAGTGTTGGGGTTCAGTGGCAGTGTTCAGTGTTGTGGGGTTCAGTGTTGAGAATCTGTGTTGTGTGTTTTGTGTTGGTGGTTCAGTGCTGGGGTTCAGTGTTGGGGTCCAGTGTGGGGGTTCAGCGCAGGAGTTCAGTGCTGGGGGTTCAGTGCTGGGGGTCAGTATTGGGGTTTCAGTGTTAGGGTTCAGTGTTCAGGGTTAGTGTTGTGGTTCAGTGCTATGGCTCGGTGTTGGGGTTCAGTGGTGGGGGGTTCAGTGTTGGGGGGTCAGTGTTGGTGTTCAGTGTTGGGGTTTAATGTTGGGGTTCAGTGTTGGACTGGTCCGTTTTGGGGGTTCGGTGTTGGGTGTTCATTGTTGGGGGTTCAGTGTTGGGGATTCAGTGTTGGGGGTTCAATGTTGGGTTTAGTGTTGGGGGTCAGTGTTGGGGTGTTCAGTGTTGGGGGTCAGTGTTGGGGTGTTCAGTGTTGGGGGTCGGTGTTTGGGGGTGTCAGTGTTGGGGTTCAGTGTTGGGGGTTCGCTGTTGTGGGTTCAACTTTGCGGTTCAGTGTTAGGATTCGGTGCTGGGGTTCAGCGTTAGGGGCTCAGTTTTGGGGTCCCATGTCGGGGTTCTGTGTTGGGGGTCCAGTGTTGGGTTTCAGTATTAGGGTTCAGTGCTGGGGTCTAGTGCTGGTGTTCAGTGCTATGGCTCGGTGTTGGGTGTTCAGTGTTGGTGTTCAGTGTTGGGATTCAGTGTTGGGGGTTCAGTGTTGGGTGTTTTGTGTTGGTGGTTCAGTGTTGGGGGTTCAGTGCTGGGGTCCAGTGTGGGGGTTCAGTGTTGGGGTTCAGTGTTGGGGTTCAGTTTTGGTGTTCAGCATTGGGAGTTCAGTGGTGGGGTTCAGTGGTGGCGTTCAGTGTTGGGGTTCATTGGTGGTGATTCGGTTTTGGGGTTCAGTAGTGGGGGTCAGTGTTGGGGTTCACTGTTTGGGTCCAGCGTTAGGGACTCAGTGTTGGGGGTTCAGTGTTGGGAATCAGTGTTGGTGGTTCTGTGTTGGGCGTTTTGTGTTGGTGGTTCAGTGTTGGGGGTTCAGTGCTGGGGTTCAGTGTTGGGGTCCAGTGTTGGGGTTCAGTGCGGGAGTTCAGTGCTGGGGTTCAGTGCTGGGGGTTCAGTGTTGGGGTTCAGTATTGGGGGTTCGGTGTTAGGTTTCAGTGTTCAGGGTTAGTGTTGCGGTTCAGAGCTATGGCTCGGTGTTGGGGTTCAGGTGGGGGTTCAGTGTTGGGGGTTCAGTGTTGGGGGGTTCAGTGTTGGGAATCAGTGTTGGGCTTCATTGTTGGGGGTTGTGTGGTGGTGGTCCAGTGTTGGGGGTTCAGTGTTGGGGTTCAGTGTTGGGGTCCAGTGTGGGGGTTCAGTGAGGGTGTTCATTGCTGGGATTCACTCTTGTGGGTTCAGTGGTGGGGTTCAGTGCTGGGAGGTCAGTGCTGGGGTTCAGTTTTGGGTTCATTGGTGGGGTTCATTGGTGGGGGTTCGGTGTTGGGGTTCAGTGTTGAGTGCCAGTGTTGGGGTTCATTGGTGGGGTTCATTGGTGGCGGATCGGTGTTGGGGTTCAGTGTTGGGGATTCAGTGTTGGGGTTCAGTATTGGGGTTCAATTTTGGGGTTTCAGTATTAGGGTTCAGTGCTGGGGTCCAGTGCTGGTGTTCAGTGCTATGGCTCGGTGTTGGGTGTTCAGTGTTGGTGTTCAGTGTTGGGATTCAGTGTTGGGGGTTCAGTGTTGGGTGTTTTGTGTTGGTGGTTCAGTGTTGGGGGTTCAGTGCTGGGGTCCAGTGTGGGGGTTCAGTGTTGGGGTTCAGTGTTGGGGTTCAGTTTTGGTGTTCAGCATTGGGAGTTCAGTGGTGGGGTTCAGTGGTGGCGTTCAGTGTTGGGGTTCATTGGTGGTGATTCGGTTTTGGGGTTCAGTAGTGGGGGTCAGTGTTGGGGTTCACTGTTTGGGTCCAGCGTTAGGGACTCAGTGTTGGGGGTTCAGTGTTGGGAATCTGTGTTGGTGGTTCTGTGTTGGGCGTTTTGTGTTGGTGGTTCAGTGTTGGGGGTTCAGTGCTGGGGTTCAGTGTTGGGGTCCAGTGTTGGGGTTCAGTGCGGGAGTTCAGTGCTGGGGTTCAGTGCTGGGGGTTCAGTGTTGGGGGTCAGTATTGGGGGTTCGGTGTTAGGTTTCAGTGTTCAGGGTTAGTGTTGGGGTTCAGAGCTATGGCTCGGTGTTGGGGTTCAGTGATGGGGGTTCAGTGTTGGGGGTTCAGTGTTGGGGGGTTCAGTGTTGGGAATCAGTGTTGGGCTTCATTGTTGGGGGTTGTGTGGTGGTAGTCCAGTGTTGGGGGTTCAGTTTTGGGGTTCAGTGTTGGGGTCCAGTGTGGGGGTTCAGTGAGGGTGTTCAGTGCTGGGATTCACTCTTGTGGGTTCAGTGGTGGGGTTCAGTGCTGGGAGGTCAGTGCTGGGGTTCAGTGTTGGGTGTTCAGTGTTGGGGTTCAGTGTTGGTGCTCTGCATTGGGAGTTCAGTGTTGGGGTTCAGTGTTGGGGTTCATTGGTGGGGTTCATTGGTGGGGGTTCGGTGTGTGGGTTCAGTGTTGGGTGCCAGTGTTGGGGTTCATTGGTGGCGGTTCGGTGTTGGGGTTCAGTGTTGGGGATTCAGTGTTGGGGTTCAGTATTGGGGTTCAGTGTTGGGGTTCAGTGTTGGGTGTTCAGTGTTGGGTTTCAGTGTTGGGCGTTTGTCAGCATTGGGGGGGTCAGTGTTGATGTGTTCAGTGTTGGGGGTTCAGTGTCGGGGCTGATCAGTGTTTGGGGTTCAGTGTTTGGGGGTTCAGTGTTGGTGTTCAGTGTTGGGGTTTAATGTTGGAGTTCAGTGTTGGCCGGGTCCGTTTTGGGGGTTCAGTGTTGGGTGTTGGGGTTCAATTTTGGGGATTCAGTGTTGGCGGTTCAGTGTCGGGGATTCAGTGTTGGGGTTCAGTGCTGGGGTTCAGTGTTGGGTGTTCAGTGTTGGGGTTCAGTGTTGGGCGTTTGTCAGCATTGGGGGGGTCAGTGTTGATGTGTTCAGTGTTGGGGGTTCAGTGTCGGGGCTGGTCAGTGTTTGGGGTTCAGTGTTTGGGGGTTCAGTGTTGGTGTTCAGTGTTGGGGTTTAATGTTGGGGTTCAGTGTTGGACGGGTCCGTTTTGGGGGTTCAGTGTTGGGTGTTCATTGTTGGGGGTTCAGTGTTGGGGTTCAGTGTTAGGGTTCAGTGTTGGGTTTCAGCGTTAGGGGCTCAGTTTTGCGGTCCCATGTCGGGGTTCTGTGTTGGGGGTCCAGTGTTGGGTTTCAGTATTAGGGTTCAGTGCTGGGGTCCAGTGCTGGTGTTCAGTGCTATGTCTCGGTGTTGGGTGTTCAGTGTTGGGGTTCAGTGTTGGGGGTTCAGTGTTGGTGGTTCAGTATTGGGGGTTTTGTGTTGGTGGTTCAGTGTTGGGGGTTCAGTGCTGGGGTCCCGTGTGGGGTTCAGTGGTGGGGTTCAGTGCTGGGAGGTCAGTGCTGGGGTTCAGTGTTGGGGGTTCAGTGTTGGTGCTCAGCATTGGGAGTTCAGTGTTGGGGTTCAGTGTTGGGGTTCATTGGTGGGGTTCATTGGTTGGGGTTCGGTGTTGGGGTTCAGTGTTGGGTGCCAGTGTTGGGGTTCATTGGTGGGGTTCATTGGTGGCGGTTCGGTGTTGGGGTTCAGTGTTTGGGGTTCAGTGTTGGGGTTCAGTATTGGGGTTCAATTTTGGGGATTCAGTGTTGGCGGTTCAGTGTCGGGGATTCAGTGTTGGGGTTCAGTGTTGGGGTTCAGTGTTGGGGTTCAGTGTTGGGCGTTTGTCAGCATTGGGGGGTCAGTGTTGATGTGTTCAGTGTTGGGGGTTCAGTGTCGGGGCTGGTCAGTGTTTTGGGTTCAGTGTTTGGGGGTTCAGTGTTGGTGTTCAGTGTTGGACTGGTCCGTTTTGGGGGTTCAGTGTTGGGTGTTCATTGTTGGGGGTTCAGTGTTGGGGATTCAGTGTTGGGGGTTCAATGTTGGGTTTAGTGTTGGGGGTCAGTGTTGGGGTGTTCAGTGTTGGGGGTCGGTGTTTGGGGGTGTCAGTGTTGGGGTTCAGTGTTGGGGGTTCGCTGTTGTGGGTTCAACTGTGGGGTTCAGTGTTAGGGTTCGGTGCTGGGGTTCGGTGTTGGGGTTCAGTGGTAAGGGTTCAGTGTTGGGGTTCAGTGTTAGGGTTCAGTGTTGGGGTTCAGCGTTAGGGGCTCAGTTTTGGGGTCCCATGTCGGGGTTCTGTGTTGGGGGTCCAGTGTTGGGTTTCAGTATTAGGGTTCAGTGCTGGGGTCCAGTGCTGGTGTTCAGTGCTATGGCTCGGTGTTGGGTGTTCAGTGTTGGGGTTCAGTGTTGGGGGTTCAGTGTTGGGAATCAGTGTTGGTGGTTCAGTATTGGGGGTTTTGTGTTGGTGGTTCAGTGTTGGGGGTTCAGTTCTGGGGCCCAGTGTGGGGTTCAGTGTTGGGGTTCAGTGTTGGGGTTCAGTTTTTGTGTTCAGCATTGGGAGTTCAGTGGGGGGGTTCAGTGGTGGCGTTCAGTGTTGGGGTTCATTGGTGGTGATTCGGTTTTGGGGTTCAGTAGTGGGGGTCAGTGTTGGGGTTCACTGTTTGGGTCCAGCGTTAGGGACTCAGTGTTGGGGGTTCAGTGTTGGGAATCAGTGTTGGTGGTTCTGTGTTGGGCGTTTTGTGTTGGTGGTTCAGTGTTGGGGGGTCAGTGCTGGGGTTCAGTGTTGGGGTCCAGTGTTGGGGTTCAGTGCGGGAGTTCAGTGCTGGGGTTCAGTGCTGGGGGTTCAGTGTTGGGGTTCAGTATTGGGGGTTCGGTGTTAGGTTTCAGTGTTCAGGGTTAGTGTAGGGGTTCAGAGCTATGGCTCGGTGTTGGAGTTCAGTGGTGGGGGTTCAGTGTTGGGGGTTCAGTGTTGGGGGGTTCAGTGTTGGGAATCAGTGTTGGGCTTCATTGTTGGGGGTTGTGTGGTGGTGGTCCAGTGTCGGGGGTTCAGTGTTGGGGTTCAGTGTTGGGGTCCAGTGTGGGGGTTCAGTGAGGGTGTTCAGTGCTGGGATTCACTCTTGTAGGTTCATGGTGGGGTTCAGTGCTGGGAGGTCAGTGCTGGGGTTCAGTGTTGGGTGTTCAGTGTTGGGGTTCATTGGTGGGGTTCATTGGTGGGGGTTCGGTGTTGGGGTTCAGTGTTGGGGGTCAGTGTTGGGGTTCACTGTTGGGGGTCAGTGTTAGGGGCTCGGTGTTGGGGGTTCAGTGTTGGTGTTCAGTTTCAGGGTTCAGTGCTGGGGGTCAGTATTGGGGGTTCAACGTTAGGTTCAGTGTTCAAGGTTTAGTGTTGGGGTTCAGTGCTATGACTCGGTGTTGGGGTTCAGTGTTGGTGGTCCAGTGTTGGGGGTTCACTGTCGGGGTTCAGTGTTGTGGTCCAGTGTGGGGGTTCAATGTTGGGTTCAGTGCTGGGGTTCACTCTTGCGGGTTCAGTGTTGGGGTTCAGTGCTGGGAGGTCAGTGAAGGGGTTCAGTGTTGGGGTCCAGTGTGGGGGTCCAGTGTTAGGGTTCAGTGCGGGAGTTCAGTGCTGGGGTTCAATGTTGGGGCTCAGTGCTGGGAGGTCAGTGATGGCGTTCAGTGTTGGGGTCCAGTGTGGGAGTCCAGTGTTGGGGTTCAGTGCGGGAGTTCAGTGCTGGGGTTCAGTGTTGGGGTTCAGTTTTGGAGTTCTGCATTGGGAGTGCAGTGTTGGGGTTCAGTGGCAGTGTTCAGTGTTGTGGGGTTCAGTGTTGAGAATCTGTGTTGTGGGTTTTGTGTTGGTGGTTCAGTGCTGGGGTTCAGTGTTGGGGTCCAGTGTGGGGGTTCAGCGCAGGAGTTCAGTGCTGGGGGTTCAGTGCTGGGGGTCAGTATTGGGGTTTCAGTGTTAGGGTTCAGTGTTCAGGGTTAGTGTTGGGGTTCAGTGCTATGGCTCGGTGTTGGGGTTCAGTGGTGGGGGGTTCAGTGTTGGGGGGTCAGTGTTGATGTTCAGTGTTGGGGTTTAATGTTGGGGTTCAGTGTTGGACTGGTCCGTTTTGGGGGTTCAGTGTTGGGTGTTCATTGTTGGGGGTTCAGTGTTGGGGATTCAGTGTTGGGGGTTCAATGTTGGGTTTAGTGTTGGGGGTCAGTGTTGGGGTGTTCAGTGTTGGGGGTCGGTGTTTGGGGGTGTCAGTGTTGGGGTTCAGTGTTGGGGGTTCGCTGTTGTGGGTTCAACTTTGGGGTTCAGTGTTAGGGTTCGGTGCTGGGGTTCGGTGTTGGGGTTCAGTGGTGGGGGTTCAGTGTTGGGGTTCAGTGTTAGGGTTCAGTGTTGGGGTTCAGCGTTAGGGGCTCAGTTTTGGGGTCCCATGTCGGGGTTCTGTGTTGGGGGTCCAGTGTTGGGTTTCAGTATTAGGGTTCAGTGCTGCGGTCCAGTGCTGGTGTTCAGTGCTATGGCTCGGTGTTGGGTGTTCAGTGTTGGGGTTCAGTGTTGGGATTCAGTGTTGGGGGTTCAGTGTTGGGTGTTTTGTGTTGGTGGTTCAGTGTTGGGGGTTCAGTGCTGGGGTCCAGTGTGGGGGTTCAGTGTTGGGGTTCAGTGTTGGGGTTCAGTTTTGGTGTTCAGCATTGGGAGTTCAGTGGTGGGGTTCAGTGGTGGCGTTCAGTGTTGGGGTTCATTGGTGGTGATTCGGTTTTGGGGTTCAGTAGTGGGGGTCAGTGTTGGGGTTCACTGTTTGGGTCCAGCGTTAGGGACTCAGTGTTGGGGGTTCAGTGTTGGGAATCAGTGTTGGTGGTTCTGTGTTGGGTGTTTTGTGTTGGTGGTTCAGTGTTGGGGGTTCAGTGCTGGGGTTCAGTGTTGGGGTCCAGTGTTGGGGTTCAGTGCGGGAGTTCAGTGCTGGGGTTCAGTGCTGGGGGTTCAGTGTTGGGGTTCAGTATTGGGGTTCGGTGTTAGGTTTCAGTGTTCAGGGTTAGTGTTGGGGTTCAGAGCTATGGCTCGGTGTTGGGGTTCAGTGGTGGGGGTTCAGTGTTGGGGGTTCAGTGTTGGGGGGTTCAGTGTTGGGCTTCATTGTTGGGGGTTGTGTGGTGGTGGTCCAGTGTTGGGGGTTCAGTGTTGGGGTTCAGTGTTGGGGTCCAGTGTGGGGGTTCAGTGAGGGTGTTCATTGCTGGGATTCACTCTTGTGGGTTCAGTGGTGGGGTTCAGTGCTGGGAGGTCAGTGCTGGGGTTCAGTGTTGGGTTCATTGGTGGGGTTCATTGGTGGGGGTTCGGTGTTGGGGTTCAGTGTTGAGTGCCAGTGTTGGGGTTCATTGGTGGGGTTCATTGGTGGCGGATCGGTGTTGGGGTTCAGTGTTGGGGATTCAGTGTTGGGGTTCAGTATTGGGGTTCAATTTTGGGGATTCAGTGTTGGCGGTTCAGTGTCGGGGATTCAGTGTTGGGGTTCAGTGTTGGGGTTCAGTGTTGGGTGTTCAGTGTTGGGGTTCAGTGTTGGGCGTTTGTCAGCGTTGGGGGGTCAGTGTTGATGTGTTCAGTGTTGGGGGTTCAGTGCTGGGAGGTCAGTGATGGGGTTCAGTGTTGGGGTCCAGTGTGGGGGTCCAGTGTTAGGGTTCAGTGCGGGAGTTCAGTGCTGGGGTTCAGTGTTGGGGCTCAGTGCTGGGAGGTCAGTGATGGGGTTGTGTGTTTGGGTCCAGTGTGGGAGTCCAGTGTTGGGGTTCAGTGCGGGAGTTCAGTGCTGGGGTTCAGTGTTGGGGTTCAGTTTTGGTGTTCTGCATTGGGAGTGCAGTGTTGGGGTTCAGTGGCAGTGTTCAGTGTTGTGGGGTTCAGTGTTGAGAATCTGTGTTGTGGGTTTTGTGTTGGTGGTTCAGTGCTGGGGTTCAGTGTTGGGGTCCAGTGTGGGGGTTCAGCGCAGGAGTTCAGTGCTGGGGGTTCAGTGCTGGGGGTCAGTATTGGGGTTTCAGTGTTAGGGTTCTGTGTTCAGGGTTAGTGTTGTGGTTCAGTGCTATGGCTCGGTGTTGGGGTTCAGTGGTGGGGGGTTCAGTGTTGGGGGTTCAGTGCTGGGGTTCAGTGTTGGGGTCCAGTGTTGGGGTTCAGTGCGGGAGTTCAGTGCTGGGGTTCAGTGCTGGGGGTTCAGTGTTGGGGTTCAGTATTGGGGGTTCGGTGTTAGGTTTCAGTGTTCAGGGTTAGTGTTGCGGTTCAGAGCTATGGCTCGGTGTTGGGGTTCAGTGGTGGGGGTTCAGTGTTGGGAGTTCAGTGTTGGGGGGTTCAGTGTTGGGAATCAGTGTTGGGCTTCATTGTTGGGGGTTGTGTGGTGGTGGTCCAGTGTTGGGGGTTCAGTGTTGGGGTTCAGTGTTGGGGTCCAGTGTGGGGGTTCAGTGAGGGTGTTCAGTGCTGGGATTCACTCTTGTAGGTTCAGTGGTGGGGTTCAGTGCTGGGAGGTCAGTGCTGGGGTTCAGTGTTGGGTGTTCAGTGTTGGGGTTCATTGGTGGGATCATTGGTGGGGGGTCGGTGTTGGGGTTCAGTGTTGGGGGCCAGTGTTGGGGTTCACTGTTGGGGGTCAGTGTTAGGGGCTCGGTGTTGGGGGTTCAGTGTTGGTGTTCAGTGTCAGGGTTCAGTGCTGGGGGTCAGTATTGGGGGTTCAGCGTTAGGTTCAGTGTTCAAGGTTTAGTGTTGGGGTTCAGTGCTATGCCTCGGTGTTGGGGTTCAGTGTTGGTGGTCCAGTGTTGGGGGTTCACTGTCGGGGTTCAGTTTTGGGGTCCAGTGTGGGGGTTCAATGTTGGGTTCAGTGCTGGGGTTCACTCTTGCGGGTTCAGTGTTGGGGTTCAGTGCTGGGAGGTCAGTGATGGGGTTCAGTGTTGGGGTCCAGTGTGGGGGTCCAGTGTTAGGGTTCAGTGCGGGAGTTCAGTGCTGCGGTTCAGTGTTGGGGCTCAGTGCTGGGAGGTCAGTGATGGCGTTCAGTGTTGGGGTCCAGTGTGGGAGTCCAGTGTTGGGGTTCAGTGCGGGAGTTCAGTGCTGGGGTTCAGTGTTGGGGTTCAGTTTTGGTGTTCTGCATTGGGAGTGCAGTGTTGGGGTTCAGTGGCAGTGTTCAGTGTTGTGGGGTTCAGTGTTGAGAATCTGTGTTGTGGGTTTTGTGTTGATGGTTCAGTGCTGGGGTTCAGTGTTGGGGTCCAGTGTGGGGGTTCAGCGCAGGAGTTCAGTGCTGGGGGTTCAGTGCTGGGGGTCAGTATTGGGGTTTCAGTGTTAGGGTTCAGTGTTCAGGGTTAGTGTTGGGGTTCAGTGCTATGGCTCGGTGTTGGGGTTCAGTGGTGGGGGGTTCAGTGTTGGGGGGTCAGTGTTGATGTTCAGTGTTGGGGTTTAATGTTGGGGTTCAGTGTTGGACTGGTCCGTTTTGGGGGTTCAGTGTTGGGTGTTCATTGTTGGGGGTTCAGTGTTGGGGGTTCAATGTTGGGTTTAGTGTTGGGGATCAGTGTTGGGGTGTTCAGTGTTGGGGGTCGGTGTTTGGGGGTGTCAGTGTTGGGGTTCAGTGTTGGGGTTCGCTGTTGTGGGTTCAACTTTGGGGTTCAGTGTTAGGGTTCGGTGCTGGGGTTCGGTGTTGGGGTTCAGTGGTGGGGGTTCAGTGTTGGGGTTCAGTGTTAGGATTCAGTGTTGGGGTTCAGCGTTAGGGGCTCAGTTTTGGGGTCCCATGTCGGGGTTCTGTGTTGGGGGTCCAGTGTTGGGTTTCAGTATTAGGGTTCAGTGCTGGGGTCCAGTGCTGGTGTTCAGTGCTATGGCTCGGTGTTGGGTGTTCAGTGTTGGTGTTCAGTGTTGGGATTCAGTGTTGGGGGTTCAGTGTTGGGTGTTTTGTGTTGGTGGTTCAGTGTTGGGGGTTCAGTGCTGGGGTCCAGTGTGGGGGATCAGTGTTGGGGTTCAGTGTTGGGGTTCAGTTTTGGTGTTCAGCATTGGGAGTTCAGTGGTGGGGTTCAGTGGTGGCGTTCAGTGTTGGGGTTCATTGGTGGTGATTCGGTTTTGGGGTTCAGTAGTGGGGGTCAGTGTTGGGGTTCACTGTTTGGGTCCAGCGTTAGGGACTCAGTGTTGGGGGTTCAGTGTTGGGAATCTGTGTTGGTGGTTCTGTGTTGGGCGTTTTGTGTTGGTGGTTCAGTGTTGGGGGTTCAGTGCTGGGGTTCAGTGTTGGGGTCCAGTGTTGGGGTTCAGTGCGGGAGTTCAGTGCGGGGGTTCAGTGCTGGGGGTTCAGTGTTGGGGTTCAGTATTGGGGGTTCGGTGTTAGGTTTCAGTGTTCAGGGTTAGTGTTGGGGTTCAGAGCTATGGCTCGGTGTTGGGGTTCAGTGATGGGGGTTCAGTGTTGGGGGTTCAGTGTTGGGGGGTTCAGTGTTGGGAATCAGTGTTGGGCTTCATTGTTGGGGGTTGTGTGGTGGTAGTCCAGTGTTGGGGGTTCAGTGTTGGGGTTCAGTGTTGGGGTCCAGTGTGGGGGTTCAGTGAGGGTGTTCAGTGCTGGGATTCACTCTTGTGGGTTCAGTGGTGGGGTTCAGTGCTGGGAGGTCAGTGCTGGGGTTCAGTGTTGGGTGTTCAGTGTTGGGGTTCAGTGTTGGTGCTCTGCATTGGGAGTTCAGTGTTGGGGTTCAGTGTTGGGGTTCATTGGTGTGGTTCATTGGTGGGGGTTCGGTGTTGGGGTTCAGTGTTGGGTGCCAGTGTTGGGGTTCATTGGTGGCGGTTCGGTGTTGGGGTTCAGTGTTGGGGATTCAGTGTTGGGGTTCAGTATTGGGGTTCAGTGTTGGGGTTCAGTGTTGGGTGTTCAGTGTTGGGGTTCAGTGTTGGGCGTTTGTCAGCATTGGGGGGTCAGTGTTGATGTGTTCAGTGTTGGGGGTTCAGTGTCGGGGCTGGTCAGTGTTTGGGGTTCAGTGTTTGGGGGTTCAGTGTTGGTGTTCAGTGTTGGGGTTTAATGTTGGAGTTCAGTGTTGGCCGGGTCCGTTTTGAGGGTTCAGTGTTGGGTGTTGGGGTTCAATTTTGGGGATTCAGTGTTGGCGGTTCAGTGTCGGGGATTCAGTGTTGGGGTTCAGTGCTGGGGTTCAGTGTTGGGTGTTCAGTGTTGGGGTTCAGTGTTGGGCGTTTGTCAGCATTGGGGGGGTCAGTGTTGATGTGTTCAGTGTTGGGGGTTCAGTGTCGGGGCTGGTCAGTGTTTGGGGTTCAGTGTTTGGGGGTTCAGTGTTGGTGTTCAGTGTTGGGGTTTAATGTTGGGGTTCAGTGTTGGACGGGTCCGTTTTGGGGGTTCAGTGTTGGGTGTTCATTGCTGGGGGTTCAGTGTTGGGGTTCAGTGTTAGGGTTCAGTGTTGGGTTTCAGCGTTAGGGGCTCAGTTTTGCGGTCCCATGTCGGGGTTCTGTGTTGGGGGTCCAGTGTTGGGTTTCAGTATTAGGGTTCAGTGCTGGGGTCCAGTGCTGGTGTTCAGTGCTATGGCTCGGTGTTGGGTGTTCAGTGTTGGGGTTCAGTGTTGGGGGTTCAGTGTTGGGGGTTCAGTATTGGGGGTTTTGTGTTGGTGGTTCAGTGTTGGGGGTTCAGTGCTGGGGTCCAGTGTGGGGTTCAGTGGTGGGGTTCAGTGCTGGGAGGTCAGTGCTGGGGTTCAGTGTTGGGTGTTCAGTGTTGGGGTTCAGTGTTGGTGCTCAGCATTGGGAGTTCAGTTTTGGGGTTCAGTGTTGTGGTTCATTGGTGGGGTTCATTGGTTGGGGTTCGGTGTTGGGGTTCAGTGTTGGGTGCCAGTGTTGGGGTTCATTGGTGGGGTTCATTGGTGGCGGTTCGGTGTTGGGGTTCAGTGTTGGGGGTTCAGTGTTGGGGTTCAGTATTGGGGTTCAATTTTGGGGATTCAGTGTTGGCGGTTCAGTGTCGGGGATTCAGTGTTGGGGTTCAGTGTTGGGGTTCAGTGTTGGGGTTCAGTGTTGGGCGTTTGTCAGCATTGGGGGGTCAGTGTTGATGTGTTCAGTGTTGGGGGTTCAGTGTCGGGGCTGGTCAGTGTTTTGGGTTCAGTGTTTGGGGGTTCAGTGTTGGTGTTCAGTGTTGGACTGGTCCGTTTTGGGGGTTCAGTGTTGGGTGTTCATTGTTGGGGGTTCAGTTTTGGGGATTCAGTGTTGCGGGTTCAATGTTGGGTTTAGTGTTGGGGGTCAGTGTTGGGGTGTTCAGTGTTGGGGGTCGGTGTTTGGGGGTGTCAGTGTTGGGGTTCAGTGTTGGGGGTTCGCTGTTGTGGGTTCAACTGTGGGGTTCAGTGTTAGGGTTCGGTGCTGGGGTTCGGTGTTGGGGTTCAGTGGTAAGGGTTCAGTGTTGGGGTTCAGTGTTAGGGTTCAGTGTTGGGGTTCAGCGTTAGGGGCTCAGTTTTGGGGTCCCATGTCGGGGTTCTGTGTTGGGGGTCCAGTGTTGGGTTTCAGTATTAGGGTTCAGTGCTGGGGTCCAGTGCTGGTGTTCAGTGCTATGGCTCGGTGTTGGGTGTTCAGTGTTGGGGTTCAGTGTTGGGGTTCAGTGTTGGGAATCAGTGTTGGTGGTTCAGTATTGGGGGTTTTGTGTTGGTGGTTCAGTGTTGGGGGTTCAGTGCTGGGGCCCAGTGTGGGGTTCAGTGTTGGGGTTCAGTGTTGGGGTTCAGTTTTTGTGTTCAGCATTGGGAGTTCAGTGGGGGGGTTCAGTGGTGGCGTTCAGTGTTGGGGTTCATTGGTGGTGATTCGGTTTTGGGGTTCAGTAGTGGGGGTCAGTGTTGGGGTTCACTGTTTGGGTCCAGCGTTAGGGACTCAGTGTTGGGGGTTCAGTGTTGGGAATCAGTGTTGGTGGTTCTGTGTTGGGCGTTTTGTGTTGGTGGTTCAGTGTTGGGGGGTCAGTGCTGGGGTTCAGTGTTGGGGTCCAGTGTTGGGGTTCAGTGCGGGAGTTCAGTGCTGGGGTTCAGTGCTGGGGGTTCAGTGTTGGGGTTCAGTATTGGGGGTTCGGTGTTAGGTTTCAGTGTTCAGGGTTAGTGTAGGGGTTCAGAGCTATGGCTCGGTGTTGGAGTTCAGTGGTGGGGGTTCAGTGTTGGGGGTTCAGTGTTGGGGGGTTCAGTGTTGGGAATCAGTGTTGGGCTTCATTGTTGGGGGTTGTGTGGTGGTGGGCCAGTGTTGGGGGTTCAGTGTTGGGGTTCAGTGTTGGGGTCCAGTGTGGGGGTTCAGTGAGGGTGTTCAGTGCTGGGATTCACTCTTGTAGGTTCAGTGGTGGGGTTCATTGCTGGGAGGTCAGTGCTGGGGTTCAGTGTTGGGTGTTCAGTGTTGGGGTTCATTGGTGGGGTTCATTGGTGGGGGTTCGGTGTTGGGGTTCAGTGTTGGGGGCCAGTGTTGGGGTTCACTGTTGGGGGTCAGTGTTAGGGGCTCGGTGTTGGGGGTTCAGTGTTGGTGTTCAGTTTCAGGGTTCAGTGCTGGGGGTCAGTATTGGGGGTTCAGCGTTTGGTTCAGTGTTCAAGGTTTAGTGTTGGGGTTCAGTGCTATGACTCGGTGTTGGGGTTCAGTGTTGGTGGTCCAGTGTTGGGGGTTCACTGTCGGGGTTCAGTGTTGTGGTCCAGTGTGGGGGTTCAATGTTGGGTTCAGTGCTGGGGTTCACTCTTGCGGGTTCAGTGTTGGGGTTCAGTGCTGGGAGGTCAGTGATGGGGTTCAGTGTTGGGGTCCAGTGTGGGGGTCCAGTGTTAGGGTTCAGTGCGGGAGTTCAGTGCTGGGGTTCAGTGTTGGGGCTCAGTGCTGGGAGGTCAGTGATGGCGTTCAGTGTTGGGGTCCAGTGTGGGAGTCCAGTGTTGGGGTTCAGTGCGGGAGTTCAGTGCTGGGGTTCAGTGTTGGGGTTCAGTTTTGGTGTTCTGCATTGGGAGTGCAGTGTTGGGGTTCAGTGGCAGTGTTCAGTGTTGTGGGGTTCAGTGTTGAGAATCTGTGTTGTGGGTTTTGTGTTGGTGGTTCAGTGCTGGGGTTCAGTGTTGGGGTCCAGTGTGGGGGTTCAGCGCAGGAGTTCAGTGCTGGGGGTTCAGTGCTGGGGGTCAGTATTGAGGTTTCAGTGTTAGGGTTCAGTGTTCAGGGTTAGTGTTGGGGTTCAGTGCTATGGCTCGGTGTTGGGGTTCAGTGGTGGGGGGTTCAGTGTTGGGGGGTCAGTGTTGATGTTCAGTGTTGGGGTTTAATGTTGGGGTTCAGTGTTGGACTGGTCCGTTTTGGGGGTTCAGTGTTGGGTGTTCATTGTTGGGGGTTCAGTGTTGGGGATTCAGTGTTGGGGGTTCAATGTTGGGTTTAGTGTTGGGGGTCAGTGTTGGGGTGTTCAGTGTTGGGGGTCGGTGTTTGGGGGTGTCAGTGCTGGGGTTCAGTGTTGGGGGTTCGCTGTTGTGGGTTCAACTTTGGGGTTCAGTGTTAGGGTTCGGTGCTGGGGTTCGGTGTTGGGGTTCAGTGGTGGGGGTTCAGTGTTGGGGTTCAGTGTTAGGGTTCAGTGTTGGGGTTCAGCGTTAGGGGCTCAGTTTTGGGGTCCCATGTCGGGGTTCTGTGTTGGGGGTCCAGTGTTGGGTTTCAGTATTAGGGTTCAGTGCTGGGGTCCAGTGCTGGTGTTCAGTGCTATGGCTCGGTGTTGGGTGTTCAGTGTTGGGGTTCAGTGTTGGGATTCAGTGTTGGGGGTTCAGTGTTGGGTGTTTTGTGTTGGTGGTTCAGTGTTGGGGGTTCAGTGCTGGGGTCCAGTGTGGGGGTTCAGTGTTGGGGTTCAGTGTTGGGGTTCAGTTTTGGTGTTCAGCATTGGGAGTTCAGTGGTGGGGTTGAGTGGTGGCGTTCAGTGTTGGGGTTCATTGGTGGTGATTCGGTTTTGGGGTTCAGTAGTGGGGGTCAGTGTTGGGGTTCACTGTTTGGGTCCAGCGTTAGGGACTCAGTGTTGGGGGTTCAGTGTTGGGAATCAGTGTTGGTGGTTCTGTGTTGGGCGTTTTGTGTTGGTGGTTCAGTGTTGGGGGTTCAGTGCTGGGGTTCAGTGTTGGGGTTCAGTGTTGGGCGTTTGTCAGCATTGGGGGGTCAGTGTTGATGTGTTCAGTGTTGGGGGTTCAGTGTCGGGGCTGGTCAGTGTTTGGGGTTCAGTGTTTGGGGGTTCAGTGTTGGTGTTCAGTGTTGGGGTTTAATGTTGGAGTTCAGTGTTGGCCGGGTCCGTTTTGGGGGTTCAGTGTTGGGTGTTGGGGTTCAATTTTGGGGATTCAGTGTTGGCGGTTCAGTGTCGGGGATTCAGTGTTGGGGTTCAGTGCTGGGGTTCAGTGTTGGGTGTTCAGTGTTGGGGTTCAGTGTTGGGCGTTTGTCAGCATTGGGGGGGTCAGTGTTGATGTGTTCAGTGTTGGGGGTTCAGTGTCGGGGCTGGTCAGTGTTTGGGGTTCAGTGTTTGGGGGTTCAGTGTTGGTGTTCAGTGTTGGGGTTTAATGTTGGGGTTCAGTGTTGGACGGGTCCGTTTTGGGGGTTCAGTGTTGGGTGTTCATTGCTGGGGGTTCAGTGTTGGGGTTCAGTGTTAGGGTTCAGTGTTGGGTTTCAGCGTTAGGGGCTCAGTTTTGCGGTCCCATGTCGGGGTTCTGTGTTGGGGGTCCAGTGTTGGGTTTCAGTATTAGGGTTCAGTGCTGGGGTCCAGTGCTGGTGTTCAGTGCTATGGCTCGGTGTTGGGTGTTCAGTGTTGGGGTTCAGTGTTGGGGGTTCAGTGTTGGGGGTTCAGTATTGGGGGTTTTGTGTTGGTGGTTCAGTGTTGGGGGTTCAGTGCTGGGGTCCAGTGTGGGGTTCAGTGGTGGGGTTCAGTGCTGGGAGGTCAGTGCTGGGGTTCAGTGTTGGGTGTTCAGTGTTGGGGTTCAGTGTTGGTGCTCAGCATTGGGAGTTCAGTTTTGGGGTTCAGTGTTGGGGTTCATTGGTGGGGTTCATTGGTTGGGGTTCGGTGTTGGGGTTCAGTGTTGGGTGCCAGTGTTGGGGTTCATTGGTGGGGTTCATTGGTGGCGGTTCGGTGTTGGGGTTCAGTGTTGGGGGTTCAGTGTTGGGGTTCAGTATTGGGGTTCAATTTTGGGGATTCAGTGTTGGCGGTTCAGTGTCGGGGATTCAGTGTTGGGGTTCAGTGTTGGGGTTCAGTGTTGGGGTTCAGTGTTGGGCGTTTGTCAGCATTGGGGGGTCAGTGTTGATGTGTTCAGTGTTGGGGGTTCAGTGTCGGGGCTGGTCAGTGTTTTGGGTTCAGTGTTTGGGGGTTCAGTGTTGGTGTTCAGTGTTGGACTGGTCCGTTTTGGGGGTTCAGTGTTGGGTGTTCATTGTTGGGGGTTCAGTTTTGGGGATTCAGTGTTGCGGGTTCAATGTTGGGTTTAGTGTTGGGGGTCAGTGTTGGGGTGTTCAGTGTTGGGGGTCGGTGTTTGGGGGTGTCAGTGTTGGGTTTTCAGTGTTGGGGGTTCGCTGTTGTGGGTTCAACTGTGGGGTTCAGTGTTAGGGTTCGGTGCTGGGGTTCGGTGTTGGGGTTCAGTGGTAAGGGTTCAGTGTTGGGGTTCAGTGTTAGGGTTCAGTGTTGGGGTTCAGCGTTAGGGGCTCAGTTTTGGGGTCCCATGTCGGGGTTCTGTGTTGGGGGTCCAGTGTTGGGTTTCAGTATTAGGGTTCAGTGCTGGGGTCCAGTGCTGGTGTTCAGTGCTATGGCTCGGTGTTGGGTGTTCAGTGTTGGGGTTCAGTGTTGGGGTTCAGTGTTGGGAATCAGTGTTGGTGGTTCAGTATTGGGGGTTTTGTGTTGGTGGTTCAGTGTTGGGGGTTCAGTGCTGGGGCCCAGTGTGGGGTTCAGTGTTGGGGTTCAGTGTTGGGGTTCAGTTTTTGTGTTCAGCATTGGGAGTTCAGTGGGGGGGGTTCAGTGGTGGCGTTCAGTGTTGGGGTTCATTGGTGGTGATTCGGTTTTGGGGTTCAGTAGTGGGGGTCAGTGTTGGGGTTCACTGTTTGGGTCCAGCGTTAGGGACTCAGTGTTGGGGGTTCAGTGTTGGGAATCAGTGTTGGTGGTTCTGTGTTGGGCGTTTTGTGTTGGTGGTTCAGTGTTGGGGGGTCAGTGCTGGGGTTCAGTGTTGGGGTCCAGTGTTGGGGTTCAGTGCGGGAGTTCAGTGCTGGGGTTCAGTGCTGGGGGTTCAGTGTTGGGGTTCAGTATTGGGGGTTCGGTGTTAGGTTTCAGTGTTCAGGGTTAGTGTAGGGGTTCAGAGCTATGGCTCGGTGTTGGAGTTCAGTGGTGGGGGTTCAGTGTTGGGGGTTCAGTGTTGGGGGGTTCAGTGTTGGGAATCAGTGTTGGGCTTCATTGTTGGGGGTTGTGTGGTGGTGGGCCAGTGTTGGGGGTTCAGTGTTGGGGTTCAGTGTTGGGGTCCAGTGTGGGGGTTCAGTGAGGGTGTTCAGTGCTGGGATTCACTCTTGTAGGTTCAGTGGTGGGGTTCAGTGCTGGGAGGTCAGTGCTGGGGTTCAGTGTTGGGTGTTCAGTGTTGGGGTTCATTGGTGGGGTTCATTGGTGGGGGTTCGGTGTTGGGGTTCAGTGTTGGGGGCCAGTGTTGGGGTTCACTGTTGGGGGTCAGTGTTAGGGGCTCGGTGTTGGGGGTTCAGTGTTGGTGTTCAGTTTCAGGGTTCAGTGCTGGGGGTCAGTATTGGGGGTTCAGCGTTTGGTTCAGTGTTCAAGGTTTAGTGTTGGGGTTCAGTGCTATGACTCGGTGTTGGGGTTCAGTGTTGGTGGTCCAGTGTTGGGGGTTCACTGTCGGGGTTCAGTGTTGTGGTCCAGTGTGGGGGTTCAATGTTGGGTTCAGTGCTGGGGTTCACTCTTGCGGGTTCAGTGTTGGGGTTCAGTGCTGGGAGGTCAGTGATGGGGTTCAGTGTTGGGGTCCAGTGTGGGGGTCCAGTGTTAGGGTTCAGTGCGGGAGTTCAGTGCTGGGGTTCAGTGTTGGGGCTCAGTGCTGGGAGGTCAGTGATGGCGTTCAGTGTTGGGGTCCAGTGTGGGAGTCCAGTGTTGGGGTTCAGTGCGGGAGTTCAGTGCTGGGGTTCAGTGTTGGGGTTCAGTTTTGGTGTTCTGCATTGGGAGTGCAGTGTTGGGGTTCAGTGGCAGTGTTCAGTGTTGTGGGGTTCAGTGTTGAGAATCTGTGTTGTGGGTTTTGTGTTGGTGGTTCAGTGCTGGGGTTCAGTGTTGGGGTCCAGTGTGGGGGTTCAGCGCAGGAGTTCAGTGCTGGGGGTTCAGTGCTGGGGGTCAGTATTGAGGTTTCAGTGTTAGGGTTCAGTGTTCAGGGTTAGTGTTGGGGTTCAGTGCTATGGCTCGGTGTTGGGGTTCAGTGGTGGGGGGTTCAGTGTTGGGGGGTCAGTGTTGATGTTCAGTGTTGGGGTTTAATGTTGGGGTTCAGTGTTGGACTGGTCCGTTTTGGGGGTTCAGTGTTGGGTGTTCATTGTTGGGGGTTCAGTGTTGGGGATTCAGTGTTGGGGGTTCAATGTTGGGTTTAGTGTTGGGGGTCTGTGTTGGGGTGTTCAGTGTTGGGGGTCGGTGTTTGGGGGTGTCAGTGTTGGGGTTCAGTGTTGGGGGTTCGCTGTTGTGGGTTCAACTTTGGGGTTCAGTGTTAGGGTTCGGTGCTGGGGTTCGGTGTTGGGGTTCAGTGGTGGGGGTTCAGTGTTGGGGTTCAGTGTTAGGGTTCAGTGTTGGGGTTCAGCGTTAGGGGCTCAGTTTTGGGGTCCCATGTCGGGGTTCTGTGTTGGGGGTCCAGTGTTGGGTTTCAGTATTAGGGTTCAGTGCTGGGGTCCAGTGCTGGTGTTCAGTGCTATGGCTCGGTGTTGGGTGTTCAGTGTTGGGGTTCAGTGTTGGGATTCAGTGTTGGGGGTTCAGTGTTGGGTGTTTTGTGTTGGTGGTTCAGTGTTGGGGGTTCAGTGCTGGGGTCCAGTGTGGGGGTTCAGTGTTGGGGTTCAGTGTTGGGGTTCAGTTTTGGTGTTCAGCATTGGGAGTTCAGTGGTGGGGTTGAGTGGTGGCGTTCAGTGTTGGGGTTCATTGGTGGTGATTCGGTTTTGGGGTTCAGTAGTGGGGGTCAGTGTTGGGGTTCACTGTTTGGGTCCAGCGTTAGGGACTCAGTGTTGGGGGATCAGTGTTGGGAATCAGTGTTGGTGGTTCTGTGTTGGGCGTTTTGTGTTGGTGGTTCAGTGTTGGGGGTTCAGTGCTGGTGTTCAGTGTTGGGGTCCAGTGTTGGGGTTCAGTGCGGGAGTTCAGTGCTGGGGTTCAGTGCTGGGGGTTCAGTGTTGGGGTTCAGTATTGGGGTTCGGTGTTAGGTTTCAGTGTTCAGGGTTAGTGTTGAGGTTCAGAGCTATGGCTCGGTGTTGGGGTTCAGTGGTGGGGGTTCAGTGTTGGGGGTTCAGTGTTGGGGGGTTCAGTGTTGGGCTTCATTGTTGGGGGTTGTGTGGTGGTGGTCCAGTGTTGGGGGTTCAGTGTTGGGGTTCAGTGTTGGGGTCCAGTGTGGGGGTTCAGTGAGGGTGTTCATTGCTGGGATTCACTCTTGTGGGTTCAGTAGTGGGGTTCAGTGCTGGGAGGTCAGTGCTGGGGTTCAGTGTTGGGTTCATTGGTGGGGTTAATTGGTGGGGGTTAATTGGTGGGGGTTCGGTGTTGGGGTTCAGTGTTGAGTGCCAGTGTTGGGGTTCATTGGTGGCGGATCGGTGTTGGGGTTCAGTGTTGGGGATTCAGTGTTGGGGTTCAGTATTGGGGTTCAATTTTGGGGATTCAGTGTTGGCGGTTCAGTGTCTGGGATTCAGTGTTGGGGTTCAGTGTTGGGGTTCAGTGTTGGGTGTTCAGTGTTGGGGTTCAGTGTTGGGCGTTTGTCAGCGTTGGGGGGTCAGTGTTGATGTGTTCAGTGTTGGGGGTTCAGTGCTGGGAGGTCAGTGATGGGGTTCAGTGTTGGGGTCCAGTGTGGGGGTCCAGTGTTAGGGTTCAGTGCGGGAGTTCAGTGCTGGGGTTCAGTGTTGGGGCTCAGTGCTGGGAGGTCAGTGATGGGGTTGTGTGTTTGGGTCCAGTGTGGGAGTCCAGTGTTGGGGTTCAGTGCGGGAGTTCAGTGCTGGGGTTCAGTGTTGGGGTTCAGTTTTGGTGTTCTGCATTGGGAGTGCAGTGTTGGGGTTCAGTGGCAGTGTTCAGTGTTGTGGGGTTCAGTGTTGAGAATCTGTGTTGTGGGTTTTGTGTTGGTGGTTCAGTGCTGGGGTTCAGTGTTGGGGTCCAGTGTGGGGGTTCAGCGCAGGAGTTCAGTGCTGGGGGTTCAGTGCTGGGGGTCAGTATTGGGTTTTCAGTGTTAGGGTTCAGTGTTCAGGGTTAGTGTTGTGGTTCAGTGCTATGGCTCGGTGTTGGGGTTCAGTGGTGGGGGGTTCAGTGTTGGGGGGTCAGTGTTGGTGTTCAGTGTTGGGGTTTAATGTTGGGGTTCAGTGTTGGACTGGTCCGTTTTGGGGGTTCAGTGTTGGGTGTTCATTGTTGGGGGTTCAGTGTTGGGGATTCGGTGTTGGGGGTTCAATGTTGGGTTTAGTGTTGGGGGTCAGTGTTGGGGTGTTCAGTGTTGGGGGTCAGTGTTGGGGTGTTCAGTGTTGGGGGTCGGTGTTTGGGGGTGTCAGTGTTGGGGTTCAGTGTTGGGGGTTCGCTGTTCTGGGTTCAACTTTGGGGTTCAGTGTTAGGATTCGGTGCTGGGGTTCGGTGTTGGGGTTCAGTGGTGGGGGTTCAGTGTTGGGGTTCAATGTTAGGATTCAGTGTTGGGGTTCAGCGTTAGGGGCTCAGTTTTGGGGTCCCATGTCGGGGTTCTGTGTTGGGGGTCCAGTGTTGGGTTTCAGTATTAGGGTTCAGTGCTGGGGTCCAGTGCTGGTATTCAGTGCTGGGAGGTCAGTGCTGGGGTTCAGTGTTGGGTTCATTGGTGGGATTCATTGGTGGGGGTTCGGTGTTGGGGTTCAGTGTTGAGTGCCAGTGTTGGGGTTCATTGGTGGGGTTCATTGGTGGCGGATCGGTGTTGGGGTTCAGTGTTGGGGATTCAGTGTTGGGGTTCAGTATTGGGGTTCAATTTTGGGGATTCAGTGTTGGCGGTTCATTGTCGGGGATTCAGTGTTGGGGTTCAGTTTTGGGGTTCAGTGTTGGGTGTTCAGTGTTGGGGTTCAGTGTTGGGCGTTTGTCAGCGTTGGGGGGTCAGTGTTGATGTGTTCAGTGTTGGGGGTTCAGTGCTGGGAGGTCAGTGATGGGGTTCAGTGTTGGGGTCCAGTGTGGGGGTCCAGTGTTAGGGTTCAGTGCGGGAGTTCAGCGCTGGGGTTCAGTGTTGGGGCTCAGTGCTGGGAGGTCAGTGATGGGGTTGTGTGTTTGGGTCCAGTGTGGGAGTCCAGTGTTGGGGTTCAGTGCGGGAGTTCAGTGCTGGGGTTCAGTGTTGGGGTTCAGTTTTGGTGTTCTGCATTGGGAGTGCAGTGTTGGGGTTCAGCGGCAGTGTTCAGTGTTGTGGGGTTCAGTGTTGAGAATCTGTGTTGTGGGTTTTGTGTTGGTGGTTCAGTGCTGGGGTTCAGTGTTGGGGTCCAGTGTGGGGGTTCAGCGCAGGAGTTCAGTGCTGGGGGTTCAGTGCTGGGGGTCAGTATTGGGGTTTCAGTGTTAGGGTTCAGTGTTCAGGGTTAGTGTTGTGGTTCAGTGCTATGGCTCGGTGTTGGGGTTCAGTGGTGGGGGGTTCAGTGTTGGGGGGTCAGTGTTGGTGTTCAGTGTTGGGGTTTAATGTTGGGGTTCAGTGTTGGACTGGTCCGTTTTGGGGGTTCGGTGTTGGGTGTTCATTGTTGGGGGTTCAGTGTTGGGGATTCAGTGTTGGGAGTTCAATGTTGGGTTTAGTGTTGGGGGTCAGTGTTGGGGTGTTCAGTGTTGGGGGTCAGTGTTGGGGTGTTCAGTGTTGGGGGTCGGTGTTTGGGGGTGTCAGTGTTGGGGTTCAGTGTTGGGGGTTCTCTGTTGTGGGTTCAACTTTGCGGTTCAGTGTTAGGATTCGGTGCTGGGGTTCAGCGTTAGGGGCTCAGTTTTGGGGTCCCATGTCGGGGTTCTGTGTTGGGGGTCCAGTGTTGGGTTTCAGTATTAGGGTTCAGTGCTGGGGTCCAGTGCTGGTGTTCAGTGCTATGGCTCGGTGTTGGGTGTTCAGTGTTGGTGTTCAGTGTTGGGATTCAGTGTTGGGGGTTCAGTGTTGGGTGTTTTGTGTTGGTGGTTCAGTGTTGGGGGTTCAGTGCTGGGGTCCAGTGTGGGGGTTCAGTGTTGGGGTTCAGTGTTGGGGTTCAGTTTTGGTGTTCAGCATTGGGAGTTCAGTGGTGGGGTTCAGTGGTGGCGTTCAGTGTTGGGGTTCATTGGTGGTGATTCGGTTTTGGGGTTCAGTAGTGGGGGTCAGTGTTGGGGTTCACTGTTTGGGTCCAGCGTTAGGGACTCAGTGTTAGGGGTTCAGTGTTGGGAATCAGTGTTGGTGGTTCTGTGTTGGGCGTTTTGTGTTGGTGGTTCAGTGTTGGGGGTTCAGTGCTGGGGTTCAGTGTTGGGGTCCAGTGTTGGGGTTCAGTGCGGGAGTTCAGTGCTGGGGTTCAGTGCTGGGGGTTCAGTGTTGGGGTTCAGTATTGGGTGTTCGGTGTTAGGTTTCAGTGTTCAGGGTTAGTGTTGCGGTTCAGAGCTATGGCTCGGTGTTGGGGTTCAGTGGTGGGGGTTCAGTGTTGGGGGTTCAGTGTTGGGGGGTTCAGTGTTGGGAATCAGTGTTGGGCTTCATTGTTGGGGGTTGTGTGGTGGTGGTCCAGTGTTGGGGGTTCAGTGTTGGGGTTCAGTGTTGGGGTCCAGTGTGGGGGTTCAGTGAGGGTGTTCATTGCTGGGATTCACTCTTGTGGGTTCAGTGGTGGGGTTCAGTGCTGGGAGGTCAGTGCTGGGGTTCAGTGTTGGGTTCATTGGTGGGGTTCATTGGTGGGGGTTCGGTGTTGGGGTTCAGTGTTGAGTGCCAGTGTTGGGGTTCATTGGTGGGGTTCATTGGTGGCGGATCGGTGTTGGGGTTCAGTGTTGGGGATTCAGTGTTGGGGTTCAGTATTGGGGTTCAATTTTGGGGATTCAGTGTTGGCGGTTCAGTGTCGGGGATTCAGTGTTGGGGTTCAGTGTTGGGGTTCAGTGTTGGGTGTTCAGTGTTGGGGTTCAGTGTTGGGCGTTTGTCAGCGTTGGGGGGTCAGTGTTGATGTGTCCAGTGTTGGGGGTTCAGTGCTGGGAGGTCAGTGATGGGGTTCAGTGTTGGGGTCCAGTGTGGGGGTCCAGTGTTAGGGTTCAGTGCGGGAGTTCAGTGCTGGGGTTCAGTGTTGGGGCTCAGTGCTGGGAGGTCAGTGATGGGGTTGTGTGTTTGGGTCCAGTGTGGGAGTCCAGTGTTGGGGTTCAGTGCGGGAGTTCAGTGCTGGGGTTCAGTGTTGGGGTTCAGTTTTGGTGTTCTGCATTGGGAATGCAGTGTTGGGGTTCAGTGGCAGTGTTCAGTGTTGTGGGGTTCAGTGTTGAGAATCTGTGTTGTGGGTTTTGTGTTGGTGGTTCAGTGCTGGGGTTCAGTGTTGGGGTCCAGTGTGGGGGTTCAGCGCAGGAGTTCAGTGCTGGGGGTTCAGTGCTGGGGGTCAGTATTGGGGTTTCAGTGTTAGGGTTCAGTGTTCAGGGTTAGTGTTGTGGTTCAGTGCTATGGCTCGGTGTTGGGGTTCAGTGGTGGGGGGTTCAGTGTTGGGGGGTCAGTGTTGGTGTTCAGTGTTGGGGTTTAATGTTGGGGTTCAGTGTTGGACTGGTCCGTTTTGGGGGTTCAGTGTTGGGTGTTCATTGTTGGGGGTTCAGTGTTGGGGATTCGGTGCTGGGGGTTCAATGTTGGGTTTAGTGTTGGGGGTCAGTGTTGGGGTGTTCAGTGTTGGGGGTCAGTGTTGGGGTGTTCAGTGTTGGGGGTCGGTGTTTGGGGGTGTCAGTGTTGGGGTTCAGTGTTGGGGGTTCGCTGTTGTGGGTTCAACTTTGGGGTTCAGTGTTAGGATTCGGTGCTGGGGTTCCGTGTTGGGGTTCAGTGGTGGGGGTTCAGTGTTGGGGTTCAATGTTAGGATTCAGTGTTGGGGTTCAGCGTTAGGGGCTCAGTTTTGGGGTCCCATGTCGGGGTTCTGTGTTGGGGGTCCAGTGTTGGGTTTCAGTATTAGGGTTCAGTGCTGGGGTCCAGTGCTGGTGTTCAGTGCTGGGAGGTCAGTGCTGGGGTTCAGTTTTGGGTTCATTGGTGGGGTTCATTGGTGGGGGTTCGGTGTTGGGGTTCAGTGTTGAGTGCCAGTGTTGGGGTTCATTGGTGGGGTTCATTGGTGGCGGATCGGTGTTGGGGTTCAGTGTTGGGGATTCAGTGTTGGGGTTCAGTATTGGGGTTCAATTTTGGGGATTCAGTGTTGGCGGTTCAGTGTCGGGGATTCAGTGTTGGGGTTCAGTGTTGGGGTTCAGTGTTGGGTGTTCAGTGTTGGGGTTCAGTGTTGGGCGTTTGTCAGCGTTGGGGGGTCAGTGTTGATGTGTTCAGTGTTGGGGGTTCAGTGCTGGGAGGTCAGTGATGGGGTTCAGTGTTGGGGTCCAGTGTGGGGGTCCAGTGTTAGGGTTCAGTGCGGGAGTTCAGTGCTGGGGTTCAGTGTTGGGGCTCAGTGCTGGGAGGTCAGTGATGGGGTTGTGTGTTTGGGTCCAGTGTGGGAGTCCAGTGTTGGGGTTCAGTGCGGGAGTTCAGTGCTGGGGTTCAGTGTTGGGGTTCAGTTTTGGTGTTCTGCATTGGGAGTGCAGTGTTGGGGTTCAGTGGCAGTGTTCAGTGTTGTGGGGTTCAGTGTTGAGAATCTGTGTTGTGTGTTTTGTGTTGGTGGTTCAGTGCTGGGGTTCAGTGTTGGGGTCCAGTGTGGGGGTTCAGCGCAGGAGTTCAGTGCTGGGGGTTCAGTGCTGGGGGTCAGTATTGGGGTTTCAGTGTTAGGGTTCAGTGTTCAGGGTTAGTGTTGTGGTTCAGTGCTATGGCTCGGTGTTGGGGTTCAGTGGTGGGGGGTTCAGTGTTGGGGGGTCAGTGTTGGTGTTCAGTGTTGGGGTTTAATGTTGGGGTTCAGTGTTGGACTGGTCCGTTTTGGGGGTTCGGTGTTGGGTGTTCATTGTTGGGGGTTCAGTGTTGGGGATTCAGTGTTGGGGGTTCAATGTTGGGTTTAGTGTTGGGGGTCAGTGTTGGGGTGTTCAGTGTTGGGGGTCAGTGTTGGGGTGTTCAGTGTTGGGGGTCGGTGTTTGGGGGTGTCAGTGTTGGGGTTCAGTGTTGGGGGTTCGCTGTTGTGGGTTCAACTTTTCGGTTCAGTGTTAGGATTCGGTGCTGGGGTTCAGCGTTAGGGGCTCAGTTTTGGGGTCCCATGTCGGGGTTCTGTGTTGGGGGTCCAGTGTTGGGTTTCAGTATTAGGGTTCAGTGCTGGGGTCCAGTGCTGGTGTTCAGTGCTATGGCTCGGTGTTGGGTGTTCAGTGTTGGTGTTCAGTGTTGGGATTCAGTGTTGGGGGTTCAGTGTTGGGTGTTTTGTGTTGGTGGTTCAGTGTTGGGGGTTCAGTGCTGGGGTCCAGTGTGGGGGTTCAGTGTTGGGGTTCAGTGTTGGGATTCAGTTTTGGTGTTCAGCATTGGGAGTTCAGTGGTGGGGTTCAGTGGTGGCGTTCAGTGTTGGGGTTCATTGGTGGTGATTCGGTTTTGGGGTTCAGTAGTGGGGGTCAGTGTTGGGGTTCACTGATTGGGTCCAGCGTTAGGGACTCAGTGTTGGGGGTTCAGTGTTGGGAATCAGTGTTGGTGGTTCTGTGTTGGGAGTTTTGTGTTGGTGGTTCAGTGTTGGGGGTTCAGTGCTGGGGTTCAGTGTTGGGGTCCAGTGTTGGGGTTCAGTGCGGGAGTTCAGTGCTGGGGTTCAGTGCTGGGGGTTCAGTGTTGGGGTTCAGTATTGGGGGTTCGGTGTTAGGTTTCAGTGTTCAGGGTTAGTGTTGCGGTTCAGAGCTATGGCTCGGTGTTGGGGTTCAGTGGTGGGGGTTCAGTGTTGGGGGTTCAGTGTTGGGGGGTTCAGTGTTGGGAATCAGTGTTGGGCTTCATTGTTGGGGGTTGTGTGGTGGCGGTCCAGTGTTGGGGGTTCAGTGTTGGGGTTCAGTGTTGGGGTCCAGTGTGGGGGTTCAGTGAGGGTGTTCATTGCTGGGATTCACTCTTGTGGGTTCAGTGGTGGGGTTCAGTGCTGGGAGGTCAGTGCTGGGGTTCAGTGTTGGGTTCATTGGTGGGGTTCATTGGTGGGGGTTCAGTGTTGGGGTTCAGTGTTGAGTGCCAGTGTTGGGGTTCATTGGTGGGGTTCATTGGTGGCGGATCGGTGTTGGGGTTCAGTGTTGGGGATTCAGTGTTGGGGTTCAGTATTGGGGTTCAATTTTGGGGTTTCAGTATTAGGGTTCAGTGCTGGGGTCCAGTGCTGGTGTTCAGTGCTATGGCTCGGTGTTGGGTGTTCAGTGTTGGTGTTCAGTGTTGGGATTCAGTGTTGGGGGTTCAGTGTTGGGTGTTTTGTGTTGGTGGTTCAGTGTTGGGGGTTCAGTGCTGGGGTCCAGTGTGGGGGTTCAGTGTTGGGGTTCAGTGTTGGGGTTCAGTTTTGGTGTTCAGCATTGGGAGTTCAGTGGTGGGGTTCAGTGGTGGCGTTCAGTGTTGGGGTTCATTGGTGGTGATTCTGTTTTGGGGTTCAGTAGTGGGGGTCAGTGTTGGGGTTCACTGTTTGGGTCCAGCGTTAGGGACTCAGTGTTGGGGGTTCAGTGTTGGGAATCTGTGTTGGTGGTTCTGTGTTGGGCGTTTTGTGTTGGTGGTTCAGTGTTGGGGGTTCAGTGCTGGGGTTCAGTGTTGGGGTCCAGTGTTGGGGTTCAGTGCGGGAGTTCAGTGCTGGGGTTCAGTGCTGGGGGTTCAGTGTTGGGGGTCAGTATTGGGGGTTCGGTGTTAGGTTTCAGTGTTCAGGGTTAGTGTTGGGGTTCAGAGCTATGGCTCGGTGTTGGGGTTCAGTGATGGGGGTTCAGTGTTGGGGGTTCAGTGTTGGGGGGTTCAGTGTTGGGAATCAGTGTTGGGCTTCATTGTTGGGGGTTGTGTGGTGGTAGTCCAGTGTTGGGGGTTCAGTGTTGGGGTTCAGTGTTGGGGTCCAGTGTGGGGGTTCAGTGAGGGTGTTCAGTGCTGGGATTCACTCTTGTGGGTTCAGTGGTGGGGTTCAGTGCTGGGAGGTCAGTGCTGGGGTTCAGTGTTGGGTGTTCAGTGTTGGGGTTCAGTGTTGGTGCTCTGCATTGGGAGTTCAGTGTTGGGGTTCAGTGTTGGGGTTCATTGGTGGGGTTCATTGGTGGGGGTTCGGTGTTGGGGTTCAGTGTTGGGTGCCAGTGTTGGGGTTCATTGGTGGCGGTTCGGTGTTGGGGTTCAGTGTTGGGAATTCAGTGTTGGGGTTCAGTATTGGGGTTCAGTGTTGGGGTTCAGTGTTGGGTGTTCAGTGTTGGGTTTCAGTGTTGGGCGTTTGTCAGCATTGGGGGGGTCAGTGTTGATGTGTTCAGTGTTGGGGGTTCAGTGTCGGGGCTGATCAGTGTTTGGGGTTCAGTGTTTGGGGGTTCAGTGTTGGTGTTCAGTGTTGGGGTTTAATGTTGGAGTTCAGTGTTGGCCGGGTCCGTTTTGGGGGTTCAGTGTTGGGTGTTGGGGTTCAATTTTGGGGATTCAGTGTTGGCGGTTCAGTGTCGGGGATTCAGTGTTGGGGTTCAGTGCTGGGGTTCAGTGTTGGGTGTTCAGTGTTGGGGTTCAGTGTTGGGCGTTTGTCAGCATTGGGGGGGTCAGTGTTGATGTGTTCAGTGTTGGGGGTTCAGTGTCGGGGCTGGTCAGTGTTTGGGGTTCAGTGTTTGGGGGTTCAGTGTTGGTGTTCAGTGTTGGGGTTTAATGTTGGGGTTCAGTGTTGGACGGGTCCGTTTTGGGGGTTCAGTGTTGGGTGTTCATTGTTGGGGGTTCAGTGTTGGGGTTCAGTGTTAGGGTTCAGTGTTGGGTTTCAGCGTTAGGGGCTCAGTTTTGCGGTCCCATGTCGGGGTTCTGTGTTGGGGGTCCAGTGTTGGGTTTCAGTATTAGGGTTCAGTGCTGGGGTCCAGTGCTGGTGTTCAGTGCTATGTCTCGGTGTTGGGTGTTCAGTGTTGGGGTTCAGTGTTGGGGGTTCAGTGTTGGTGGTTCAGTATTGGGGGTTTTGTGTTGGTGGTTCAGTGTTGAAGGTTCAGTGCTGGGGTCCCGTGTGGGGTTCAGTGGTGGGGTTCAGTGCTGGGAGGTCAGTGCTGGGGTTCAGTGTTGGGTGTTCAGTGTTGGGGTTCAGTGTTGGTGCTCAGCATTGGGAGTTCAGTGTTGGGGTTCAGTGTTGGGGTTCATTGGTGGGGTTCATTGGTTGGGGTTCGGTGTTGGGGTTCAGTGTTGGGTACCAGTGTTGGGGTTCATTGGTGGGGTTCATTGGTGGCGGTTCGGTGTTGGGGTTCAGTGTTTGGGGTTCAGTGTTGGGGTTCAGTATTGGGGTTCAATTTTGGGGATTCAGTGTTGGCGGTTCAGTGTCGGGGATTCAGTGTTGGGGTTCAGTGTTGGGGTTCAGTTTTGGTGTTCTGCATTGGGAATGCAGTGTTGGGGTTCAGTGGCAGTGTTCAGTGTTGTGGGGTTCAGTGTTGAGAATCTGTGTTGTGGGTTTTGTGTTGGTGGTTCAGTGCTGGGGTTCAGTGTTGGGGTCCAGTGTGGGGGTTCAGCGCAGGAGTTCAGTGCTGGGGGTTCAGTGCTGGGGGTCAGTATTGGGGTTTCAGTGTTAGGGTTCAGTGTTCAGGGTTAGTGTTGTGGTTCAGTGCTATGGCTCGGTGTTGGGGTTCAGTGGTGGGGGGTTCAGTGTTGGGGGGTCAGTGTTGGTGTTCAGTGTTGGGGTTCAATGTTGGGGTTCAGTGTTGGACTGGTCCGTTTTGGGGGTTCAGTGTTGGGTGTTCATTGTTGGGGGTTCAGTGTTGGGGATTCGGTGTTGGGGGTTCAATGTTGGGTTTAGTGTTGGGGGTCAGTGTTGGGGTGTTCAGTGTTGGGGGTCAGTGTTGGGGTGTTCAGTGTTGGGGGTCGGTGTTTGGGGGTGTCAGTGTTGGGGTTCAGTGTTGGGGGTTCGCTGTTGTGGGTTCAACTTTGGGGTTCAGTGTTAGGATTCGGTGCTGGGGTTCCGTGTTGGGGTTCAGTGGTGGGGGTTCAGTGTTGGGGTTCAATGTTAGGATTCAGTGTTGGGGTTCAGCGTTAGGGGCTCAGTTTTGGGGTCCCATGTCGGGGTTCTGTGTTGGGGGTCCAGTGTTGGGTTTCAGTATTAGGGTTCAGTGCTGGGGTCCAGTGCTGGTGTTCAGTGCTGGGAGGTCAGTGCTGGGGTTCAGTTTTGGGTTCATTGGTGGGGTTCATTGGTGGGGGTTCGGTGTTGGGGTTCAGTGTTGAGTGCCAGTGTTGGGGTTCATTGGTGGGGTTCATTGGTGGCGGATCGGTGTTGGGGTTCAGTGTTGGGGATTCAGTGTTGGGGTTCAGTATTGGGGTTCAATTTTGGGGATTCAGTGTTGGCGGTTCAGTGTCGGGGATTCAGTGTTGGGGTTCAGTGTTGGGGTTCAGTGTTGGGTGTTCAGTGTTGGGGTTCAGTGTTGGGCGTTTGTCAGCGTTGGGGGGTCAGTGTTGATGTGTTCAGTGTTGGGGGTTCAGTGCTGGGAGGTCAGTGATGGGGTTCAGTGTTGGGGTCCAGTGTGGGGGTCCAGTGTTAGGGTTCAGTGCGGGAGTTCAGTGCTGGGGTTCAGTGTTGGGGCTCAGTGCTGGGAGGTCAGTGATGGGGTTGTGTGTTTGGGTCCAGTGTGGGAGTCCAGTGTTGGGGTTCAGTGCGGGAGTTCAGTGCTGGGGTTCAGTGTTGAGGTTCAGTTTTGGTGTTCTGCATTGGGAGTGCAGTGTTGGGGTTCAGTGGCAGTGTTCAGTGTTGTGGGGTTCAGTGTTGAGAATCTGTGTTGTGTGTTTTGTGTTGGTGGTTCAGTGCTGGGGTTCAGTGTTGGGGTCCAGTGTGGGGGTTCAGCGCAGGAGTTCAGTGCTGGGGGTTCAGTGCTGGGGGTCAGTATTGGGGTTTCAGTGTTAGGGTTCAGTGTTCAGGGTTAGTGTTGTGGTTCAGTGCTATGGCTCGGTGTTGGGGTTCAGTGGTGGGGGGTTCAGTGTTGGGGGGTCAGTGTTGGTGTTCAGTGTTGGGGTTTAATGTTGGGGTTCAGTGTTGGACTGGTCCGTTTTGGGGGTTCGGTGTTGGGTGTTCATTGTTGGGGGTTCAGTGTTGGGGATTCAGTGTTGGGGGTTCAATGTTGGGTTTAGTGTTGGGGGTCAGTGTTGGGGTGTTCAGTGTTGGGGGTCAGTGTTGGGGTGTTCAGTGTTGGGGGTCGGTGTTTGGGGGTGTCAGTGTTGGGGTTCAGTGTTGGGGGTTCGCTGTTGTGGGTTCAACTTTGCGGTTCAGTGTTAGGATTCGGTGCTGGGGTTCAGCGTTAGGGGCTCAGTTTTGGGGTCCCATGTCGGGGTTCTGTGTTGGGGGTCCAGTGTTGGGTTTCAGTATTAGGGTTCAGTGCTGGGGTCTAGTGCTGGTGTTCAGTGCTATGGCTCGGTGTTGGGTGTTCAGTGTTGGTGTTCAGTGTTGGGATTCAGTGTTGGGGGTTCAGTGTTGGGTGTTTTGTGTTGGTGGTTCAGTGTTGGGGGTTCAGTGCTGGGGTCCAGTGTGGGGGTTCAGTGTTGGGGTTCAGTGTTGGGGTTCAGTTTTGGTGTTCAGCATTGGGAGTTCAGTGGTGGGGTTCAGTGGTGGCGTTCAGTGTTGGGGTTCATTGGTGGTGATTCGGTTTTGGGGTTCAGTAGTGGGGGTCAGTGTTGGGGTTCACTGTTTGGGTCCAGCGTTAGGGACTCAGTGTTGGGGGTTCAGTGTTGGGAATCAGTGTTGGTGGTTCTGTGTTGGGCGTTTTGTGTTGGTGGTTCAGTGTTGGGGGTTCAGTGCTGGGGTTCAGTGTTGGGGTCCAGTGTTGGGGTTCAGTGCGGGAGTTCAGTGCTGGGGTTCAGTGCTGGGGGTTCAGTGTTGGGGTTCAGTATTGGGGGTTCGGTGTTAGGTTTCAGTGTTCAGGGTTAGTGTTGCGGTTCAGAGCTATGGCTCGGTGTTGGGGTTCAGTGGTGGGGGTTCAGTGTTGGGGGTTCAGTGTTGGGGGGTTCAGTGTTGGGAATCAGTGTTGGGCTTCATTGTTGGGGGTTGTGTGGTGGTGGTCCAGTGTTGGGGGTTCAGTGTTGGGGTTCAGTGTTGGGGTCCAGTGTGGGGGTTCAGTGAGGGTGTTCATTGCTGGGATTCACTCTTGTGGGTTCAGTGGTGGGGTTCAGTGCTGGGAGGTCAGTGCTGGGGTTCAGTTTTGGGTTCATTGGTGGGGTTCATTGGTGGGGGTTCGGTGTTGGGGTTCAGTGTTGAGTGCCAGTGTTGGGGTTCATTGGTGGGGTTCATTGGTGGCGGATCGGTGTTGGGGTTCAGTGTTGGGGATTCAGTGTTGGGGTTCAGTATTGGGGTTCAATTTTGGGGTTTCAGTATTAGGGTTCAGTGCTGGGGTCCAGTGCTGGTGTTCAGTGCTATGGCTCGGTGTTGGGTGTTCAGTGTTGGTGTTCAGTGTTGGGATTCAGTGTTGGGGGTTCAGTGTTGGGTGTTTTGTGTTGGTGGTTCAGTGTTGGGGGTTCAGTGCTGGGGTCCAGTGTGGGGGTTCAGTGTTGGGGTTCAGTGTTGGGGTTCAGTTTTGGTGTTCAGCATTGGGAGTTCAGTGGTGGGGTTCAGTGGTGGCGTTCAGTGTTGGGGTTCATTGGTGGTGATTCGGTTTTGGGGTTCAGTAGTGGGGGTCAGTGTTGGGGTTCACTGTTTGGGTCCAGCGTTAGGGACTCAGTGTTGGGGGTTCAGTGTTGGGAATCTGTGTTGGTGGTTCTGTGTTGGGCGTTTTGTGTTGGTGGTTCAGTGTTGGGGGTTCAGTGCTGGGGTTCAGTGTTGGGGTCCAGTGTTGGGGTTCAGTGCGGGAGTTCAGTGCTGGGGTTCAGTGCTGGGGGTTCAGTGTTGGGGGTCAGTATTGGGGGTTCGGTGTTAGGTTTCAGTGTTCAGGGTTAGTGTTGGGGTTCAGAGCTATGGCTCGGTGTTGGGGTTCAGTGATGGGGGTTCAGTGTTGGGGGTTCAGTGTTGGGGGGTTCAGTGTTGGGAATCAGTGTTGGGCTTCATTGTTGGGGGTTGTGTGGTGGTAGTCCAGTGTTGGGGGTTCAGTGTTGGGGTTCAGTGTTGGGGTCCAGTGTGGGGGTTCAGTGAGGGTGTTCAGTGCTGGGATTCACTCTTGTGGGTTCAGTGGTGGGGTTCAGTGCTGGGAGGTCAGTGCTGGGGTTCAGTGTTGGGTGTTCAGTGTTGGGGTTCAGTGTTGGTGCTCTGCATTGGGAGTTCAGTGTTGGGGTTCAGTGTTGGGGTTCATTGGTGGGGTTCATTGGTGGGGGTTCGGTGTGTGGGTTCAGTGTTGGGTGCCAGTGTTGGGGTTCATTGGTGGCGGTTCGGTGTTGGGGTTCAGTGTTGGGGATTCAGTGTTGGGGTTCAGTATTGGGGTTCAGTGTTGGGGTTCAGTGTTGGGTGTTCAGTGTTGGGTTTCAGTGTTGGGCGTTTGTCAGCATTGGGGGGGTCAGTGTTGATGTGTTCAGTGTTGGGGGTTCAGTGTCGGGGCTGATCAGTGTTTGGGGTTCAGTGTTTGGGGGTTCAGTGTTGGTGTTCAGTGTTGGGGTTTAATGTTGGAGTTCAGTGTTGGCCGGGTCCGTTTTGGGGGTTCAGTGTTGGGTGTTGGGGTTCAATTTTGGGGATTCAGTGTTGGCGGTTCAGTGTCGGGGATTCAGTGTTGGGGTTCAGTGCTGGGGTTCAGTGTTGGGTGTTCAGTGTTGGGGTTCAGTGTTGGGCGTTTGTCAGCATTGGGGGGGTCAGTGTTGATGTGTTCAGTGTTGGGGGTTCAGTGTCGGGGCTGGTCAGTGTTTGGGGTTCAGTGTTTGGGGGTTCAGTGTTGGTGTTCAGTGTTGGGGTTTAATGTTGGGGTTCAGTGTTGGACGGGTCCGTTTTGGGGGTTCAGTGTTGGGTGTTCATTGTTGGGGGTTCAGTGTTGGGGTTCAGTGTTAGGGTTCAGTGTTGGGTTTCAGCGTTAGGGGCTCAGTTTTGCGGTCCCATGTCGGGGTTCTGTGTTGGGGGTCCAGTGTTGGGTTTCAGTATTAGGGTTCAGTGCTGGGGTCCAGTGCTGGTGTTCAGTGCTATGTCTCGGTGTTGGGTGTTCAGTGTTGGGGTTCAGTGTTGGGGGTTCAGTGTTGGTGGTTCAGTATTGGGGGTTTTGTGTTGGTGGTTCAGTGTTGGGGGTTCAGTGCTGGGGTCCCGTGTGGGGTTCAGTGGTGGGGTTCAGTGCTGGGAGGTCAGTGCTGGGGTTCAGTGTTGGGGGTTCAGTGTTGGTGCTCAGCATTGGGAGTTCAGTGTTGGGGTTCAGTGTTGGGGTTCATTGGTGGGGTTCATTGGTTGGGGTTCGGTGTTGGGGTTCAGTGTTGGGTGCCAGTGTTGGGGTTCATTGGTGGGGTTCATTGGTGGCGGTTCGGTGTTGGGGTTCAGTGTTTGGGGTTCAGTGTTGGGGTTCAGTATTGGGGTTCAATTTTGGGGATTCAGTGTTGGCGGTTCAGTGTCGGGGATTCAGTGTTGGGGTTCAGTGTTGGGGTTCAGTGTTGGGGTTCAGTGTTGGGCGTTTGTCAGCATTGGGGGGTCAGTGTTGATGTGTTCAGTGTTGGGGGTTCAGTGTCGGGGCTGGTCAGTGTTTTGGGTTCAGTGTTTGGGGGTTCAGTGTTGGTGTTCAGTGTTGGACTGGTCCGTTTTGGGGGTTCAGTGTTGGGTGTTCATTGTTGGGGGTTCAGTGTTGGGGATTCAGTGTTGGGGGTTCAATGTTGGGTTTAGTGTTGGGGGTCAGTATTGGGGTGTTCAGTGTTGGGGGTCGGTGTTTGGGGGTGTCAGTGTTGGGGTTCAGTGTTGGGTGTTCATTGCTGGGGGTTCAGTGTTGGGGTTCAGTGTTAGGGTTCAGTGTTGGGTTTCAGCGTTAGGGGCTCAGTTTTGCGGTCCCATGTCGGGGTTCTGTGTTGGGGGTCCAGTGTTGGGTTTCAGTATTAGGGTTCAGTGCTGGGGTCCAGTGCTGGTGTTCAGTGCTATGGCTCGGTGTTGGGTGTTCAGTGTTGGGGTTCAGTGTTGGGGGTTCAGTGTTGGGAATCAGTGTTGGTGGTTCAGTATTGGGGGTTTTGTGTTGGTGGTTCAGTGTTGGGGGTTCAGTTCTGGGGCCCAGTGTGGGGTTCAGTGTTGGGGTTCAGTGTTGGGGTTCAGTTTTTGTGTTCAGCATTGGGAGTTCAGTGGGGGGGTTCAGTGGTGGCGTTCAGTGTTGGGGTTCATTGGTGGTGATTCGGTTTTGGGGTTCAGTAGTGGGGGTCAGTGTTGGGGTTCACTGTTTGGGTCCAGCGTTAGGGACTCAGTGTTGGGGGTTCAGTGTTGGGAATCAGTGTTGGTGGTTCTGTGTTGGGCGTTTTGTGTTGGTGGTTCAGTGTTGGGGGGTCAGTGCTGGGGTTCAGTGTTGGGGTCCAGTGTTGGGGTTCAGTGCGGGAGTTCAGTGCTGGGGTTCAGTGCTGGGGGTTCAGTGTTGGGGTTCAGTATTGGGGGTTCGGTGTTAGGTTTCAGTGTTCAGGGTTAGTGTAGGGGTTCAGAGCTATGGCTCGGTGTTGGAGTTCAGTGGTGGGGGTTCAGTGTTGGGGGTTCAGTGTTGGGGGGTTCAGTGTTGGGAATCAGTGTTGGGCTTCATTGTTGGGGGTTGTGTGGTGGTGGTCCAGTGTCGGGGGTTCAGTGTTGGGGTTCAGTGTTGGGGTCCAGTGTGGGGGTTCAGTGAGGGTGTTCAGTGCTGGGATTCACTCTTGTAGGTTCAGTGGTGGGGTTCAGTGCTGGGAGGTCAGTGCTGGGGTTCAGTGTTGGGTGTTCAGTGTTGGGGTTCATTGGTGGGGTTCATTGGTGGGGGTTCGGTGTTGGGGTTCAGTGTTGGGGGTCAGTGTTGGGGTTCACTGTTGGGGGTCAGTGTTAGGGGCTCGGTGTTGGGGGTTCAGTGTTGGTGTTCAGTTTCAGGGTTCAGTGCTGGGGGTCAGTATTGGGGGTTCAACGTTAGGTTCAGTGTTCAAGGTTTAGTGTTGGGGTTCAGTGCTATGACTCGGTGTTGGGGTTCAGTGTTGGTGGTCCAGTGTTGGGGGTTCACTGTCGGGGTTCAGTGTTGTGGTCCAGTGTGGGGGTTCAATGTTGGGTTCAGTGCTGGGGTTCACTCTTGCGGGTTCAGTGTTGGGGTTCAGTGCTGGGAGGTCAGTGAAGGGGTTCAGTGTTGGGGTCCAGTGTGGGGGTCCAGTGTTAGGGTTCAGTGCGGGAGTTCAGTGCTGGGGTTCAATGTTGGGGCTCAGTGCTGGGAGGTCAGTGATGGCGTTCAGTGTTGGGGTCCAGTGTGGGAGTCCAGTGTTGGGGTTCAGTGCGGGAGTTCAGTGCTGGGGTTCAGTGTTGGGGTTCAGTTTTGGAGTTCTGCATTGGGAGTGCAGTGTTGGGGTTCAGTGGCAGTGTTCAGTGTTGTGGGGTTCAGTGTTGAGAATCTGTGTTGTGGGTTTTGTGTTGGTGGTTCAGTGCTGGGGTTCAGTGTTGGGGTCCAGTGTGGGGGTTCAGCGCAGGAGTTCAGTGCTGGGGGTTCAGTGCTGGGGGTCAGTATTGGGGTTTCAGTGTTAGGGTTCAGTGTTCAGGGTTAGTGTTGGGGTTCAGTGCTATGGCTCGGTGTTGGGGTTCAGTGGTGGGGGGTTCAGTGTTGGGGGGTCAGTGTTGATGTTCAGTGTTGGGGTTTAATGTTGGGGTTCAGTGTTGGACTGGTCCGTTTTGGGGGTTCAGTGTTGGGTGTTCATTGTTGGGGGTTCAGTGTTGGGGATTCAGTGTTGGGGGTTCAATGTTGGGTTTAGTGTTGGGGGTCAGTGTTGGGGTGTTCAGTGTTGGGGGTCGGTGTTTGGGGGTGTCAGTGTTGGGGTTCAGTGTTGGGGGTTCGCTGTTGTGGGTTCAACTTTGGGGTTCAGTGTTAGGGTTCGGTGCTGGGGTTCGGTGTTGGGGTTCAGTGGTGGGGGTTCAGTGTTGGGGTTCAGTGTTAGGGTTCAGTGTTGGGGTTCAGCGTTAGGGGCTCAGTTTTGGGGTCCCATGTCGGGGTTCTGTGTTGGGGGTCCAGTGTTGGGTTTCAGTATTAGGGTTCAGTGCTGCGGTCCAGTGCTGGTGTTCAGTGCTATGGCTCGGTGTTGGGTGTTCAGTGTTGGGGTTCAGTGTTGGGATTCAGTGTTGGGGGTTCAGTGTTGGGTGTTTTGTGTTGGTGGTTCAGTGTTGGGGGTTCAGTGCTGGGGTCCAGTGTGGGGGTTCAGTGTTGGGGTTCAGTGTTGGGGTTCAGTTTTGGTGTTCAGCATTGGGAGTTCAGTGGTGGGGTTCAGTGGTGGCGTTCAGTGTTGGGGTTCATTGGTGGTGATTCGGTTTTGGGGTTCAGTAGTGGGGGTCAGTGTTGGGGTTCACTGTTTGGGTCCAGCGTTAGGGACTCAGTGTTGGGGGTTCAGTGTTGGGAATCAGTGTTGGTGGTTCTGTGTTGGGCGTTTTGTGTTGGTGGTTCAGTGTTGGGGGTTCAGTGCTGGGGTTCAGTGTTGGGGTCCAGTGTTGGGGTTCAGTGCGGGAGTTCAGTGCTGGGGTTCAGTGCTGGGGGTTCAGTGTTGGGGTTCAGTATTGGGGTTCGGTGTTAGGTTTCAGTGTTCAGGGTTAGTGTTGGGGTTCAGAGCTATGGCTCGGTGTTGGGGTTCAGTGGTGGGGGTTCAGTGTTGGGGGTTCAGTGTTGGGGGGTTCAGTGTTGGGCTTCATTGTTGGGGGTTGTGTGGTGGTGGTCCAGTGTTGGGGGTTCAGTGTTGGGGTTCAGTGTTGGGGTCCAGTGTGGGGGTTCAGTGAGGGTGTTCATTGCTGGGATTCACTCTTGTGGGTTCAGTGGTGGGGTTCAGTGCTGGGAGGTCAGTGCTGGGGTTCAGTGTTGGGTTCATTGGTGGGGTTCATTGGTGGGGGTTCGGTGTTGGGGTTCAGTGTTGAGTGCCAGTGTTGGGGTTCATTGGTGGGGTTCATTGGTGGCGGATCGGTGTTGGGGTTCAGTGTTGGGGATTCAGTGTTGGGGTTCAGTATTGGGGTTCAATTTTGGGGATTCAGTGTTGGCGGTTCAGTGTCGGGGATTCAGTGTTGGGGTTCAGTGTTGGGGTTCAGTGTTGGGTGTTCAGTGTTGGGGTTCAGTGTTGGGCGTTTGTCAGCGTTGGGGGGTCAGTGTTGATGTGTTCAGTGTTGGGGGTTCAGTGCTGGGAGGTCAGTGATGGGGTTCAGTGTTGGGGTCCAGTGTGGGGGTCCAGTGTTAGGGTTCAGTGCGGGAGTTCAGTGCTGGGGTTCAGTGTTGGGGCTCAGTGCTGGGAGGTCAGTGATGGGGTTGTGTGTTTGGGTCCAGTGTGGGAGTCCAGTGTTGGGGTTCAGTGCGGGAGTTCAGTGCTGGGGTTCAGTGTTGGGGTTCAGTTTTGGTGTTCTGCATTGGGAGTGCAGTGTTGGGGTTCAGTGGCAGTGTTCAGTGTTGTGGGGTTCAGTGTTGAGAATCTGTGTTGTGGGTTTTGTGTTGGTGGTTCAGTGCTGGGGTTCAGTGTTGGGGTCCAGTGTGGGGGTTCAGCGCAGGAGTTCAGTGCTGGGGGTTCAGTGCTGGGGGTCAGTATTGGGGTTTCAGTGTTAGGGTTCTGTGTTCAGGGTTAGTGTTGTGGTTCAGTGCTATGGCTCGGTGTTGGGGTTCAGTGGTGGGGGGTTCAGTGTTGGGGGTTCAGTGCTGGGGTTCAGTGTTGGGGTCCAGTGTTGGGGTTCAGTGCGGGAGTTCAGTGCTGGGGTTCAGTGCTGGGGGTTCAGTGTTGGGGTTCAGTATTGGGGGTTCGGTGTTAGGTTTCAGTGTTCAGGGTTAGTGTTGCGGTTCAGAGCTATGGCTCGGTGTTGGGGTTCAGTGGTGGGGGTTCAGTGTTGGGAGTTCAGTGTTGGGGGGTTCAGTGTTGGGAATCAGTGTTGGGCTTCATTGTTGGGGGTTGTGTGGTGGTGGTCCAGTGTTGGGGGTTCAGTGTTGGGGTTCAGTGTTGGGGTCCAGTGTGGGGGTTCAGTGAGGGTGTTCAGTGCTGGGATTCACTCTTGTAGGTTCAGTGGTGGGGTTCAGTGCTGGGAGGTCAGTGCTGGGGTTCAGTGTTGGGTGTTCAGTGTTGGGGTTCATTGGTGGGATCATTGGTGGGGGGTCGGTGTTGGGGTTCAGTGTTGGGGGCCAGTGTTGGGGTTCACTGTTGGGGGTCAGTGTTAGGGGCTCGGTGTTGGGGGTTCAGTGTTGGTGTTCAGTGTCAGGGTTCAGTGCTGGGGGTCAGTATTGGGGGTTCAGCGTTAGGTTCAGTGTTCAAGGTTTAGTGTTGGGGTTCAGTGCTATGCCTCGGTGTTGGGGTTCAGTGTTGGTGGTCCAGTGTTGGGGGTTCACTGTCGGGGTTCAGTTTTGGGGTCCAGTGTGGGGGTTCAATGTTGGGTTCAGTGCTGGGGTTCACTCTTGCGGGTTCAGTGTTGGGGTTCAGTGCTGGGAGGTCAGTGATGGGGTTCAGTGTTGGGGTCCAGTGTGGGGGTCCAGTGTTAGGGTTCAGTGCGGGAGTTCAGTGCTGCGGTTCAGTGTTGGGGCTCAGTGCTGGGAGGTCAGTGATGGCGTTCAGTGTTGGGGTCCAGTGTGGGAGTCCAGTGTTGGGGTTCAGTGCGGGAGTTCAGTGCTGGGGTTCAGTGTTGGGGTTCAGTTTTGGTGTTCTGCATTGGGAGTGCAGTGTTGGGGTTCAGTGGCAGTGTTCAGTGTTGTGGGGTTCAGTGTTGAGAATCTGTGTTGTGGGTTTTGTGTTGATGGTTCAGTGCTGGGGTTCAGTGTTGGGGTCCAGTGTGGGGGTTCAGCGCAGGAGTTCAGTGCTGGGGGTTCAGTGCTGGGGGTCAGTATTGGGGTTTCAGTGTTAGGGTTCAGTGTTCAGGGTTAGTGTTGGGGTTCAGTGCTATGGCTCGGTGTTGGGGTTCAGTGGTGGGGGGTTCAGTGTTGGGGGGTCAGTGTTGATGTTCAGTGTTGGGGTTTAATGTTGGGGTTCAGTGTTGGACTGGTCCGTTTTGGGGGTTCAGTGTTGGGTGTTCATTGTTGGGGGTTCAGTGTTGGGGGTTCAATGTTGGGTTTAGTGTTGGGGATCAGTGTTGGGGTGTTCAGTGTTGGGGGTCGGTGTTTGGGGGTGTCAGTGTTGGGGTTCAGTGTTGGGGGTTCGCTGTTGTGGGTTCAACTTTGGGGTTCAGTGTTAGGGTTCGGTGCTGGGGTTCGGTGTTGGGGTTCAGTGGTGGGGGTTCAGTGTTGGGGTTCAGTGTTAGGATTCAGTGTTGGGGTTCAGCGTTAGGGGCTCAGTTTTGGGGTCCCATGTCGGGGTTCTGTGTTGGGGGTCCAGTGTTGGGTTTCAGTATTAGGGTTCAGTGCTGGGGTCCAGTGCTGGTGTTCAGTGCTATGGCTCGGTGTTGGGTGTTCAGTGTTGGTGTTCAGTGTTGGGATTCAGTGTTGGGGGTTCAGTGTTGGGTGTTTTGTGTTGGTGGTTCAGTGTTGGGGGTTCAGTGCTGGGGTCCAGTGTGGGGGATCAGTGTTGGGGTTCAGTGTTGGGGTTCAGTTTTGGTGTTCAGCATTGGGAGTTCAGTGGTGGGGTTCAGTGGTGGCGTTCAGTGTTGGGGTTCATTGGTGGTGATTCGGTTTTGGGGTTCAGTAGTGGGGGTCAGTGTTGGGGTTCACTGTTTGGGTCCAGCGTTAGGGACTCAGTGTTGGGGGTTCAGTGTTGGGAATCTGTGTTGGTGGTTCTGTGTTGGGCGTTTTGTGTTGGTGGTTCAGTGTTGGGGGTTCAGTGCTGGGGTTCAGTGTTGGGGTCCAGTGTTGGGGTTCAGTGCGGGAGTTCAGTGCGGGGGTTCAGTGCTGGGGGTTCAGTGTTGGGGTTCAGTATTGGGGGTTCGGTGTTAGGTTTCAGTGTTCAGGGTTAGTGTTGGGGTTCAGAGCTATGGCTCGGTGTTGGGGTTCAGTGATGGGGGTTCAGTGTTGGGGGTTCAGTGTTGGGGGGTTCAGTGTTGGGAATCAGTGTTGGGCTTCATTGTTGGGGGTTGTGTGGTGGTAGTCCAGTGTTGGGGGTTCAGTGTTGGGGTTCAGTGTTGGGGTCCAGTGTGGGGGTTCAGTGAGGGTGTTCAGTGCTGGGATTCACTCTTGTGGGTTCAGTGGTGGGGTTCAGTGCTGGGAGGTCAGTGCTGGGGTTCAGTGTTGGGTGTTCAGTGTTGGGGTTCAGTGTTGGTGCTCTGCATTGGGAGTTCAGTGTTGGGGTTCAGTGTTGGGGTTCATTGGTGTGGTTCATTGGTGGGGGTTCGGTGTTGGGGTTCAGTGTTGGGTGCCAGTGTTGGGGTTCATTGGTGGCGGTTCGGTGTTGGGGTTCAGTGTTGGGGATTCAGTGTTGGGGTTCAGTATTGGGGTTCAGTGTTGGGGTTCAGTGTTGGGTGTTCAGTGTTGGGGTTCAGTGTTGGGCGTTTGTCAGCATTGGGGGGTCAGTGTTGATGTGTTCAGTGTTGGGGGTTCAGTGTCGGGGCTGGTCAGTGTTTGGGGTTCAGTGTTTGGGGGTTCAGTGTTGGTGTTCAGTGTTGGGGTTTAATGTTGGAGTTCAGTGTTGGCCGGGTCCGTTTTGGGGGTTCAGTGTTGGGTGTTGGGGTTCAATTTTGGGGATTCAGTGTTGGCGGTTCAGTGTCGGGGATTCAGTGTTGGGGTTCAGTGCTGGGGTTCAGTGTTGGGTGTTCAGTGTTGGGGTTCAGTGTTGGGCGTTTGTCAGCATTGGGGGGGTCAGTGTTGATGTGTTCAGTGTTGGGGGTTCAGTGTCGGGGCTGGTCAGTGTTTGGGGTTCAGTGTTTGGGGGTTCAGTGTTGGTGTTCAGTGTTGGGGTTTAATGTTGGGGTTCAGTGTTGGACGGGTCCGTTTTGGGGGTTCAGTGTTGGGTGTTCATTGCTGGGGGTTCAGTGTTGGGGTTCAGTGTTAGGGTTCAGTGTTGGGTTTCAGCGTTAGGGGCTCAGTTTTGCGGTCCCATGTCGGGGTTCTGTGTTGGGGGTCCAGTGTTGGGTTTCAGTATTAGGGTTCAGTGCTGGGGTCCAGTGCTGGTGTTCAGTGCTATGGCTCGGTGTTGGGTGTTCAGTGTTGGGGTTCAGTGTTGGGGGTTCAGTGTTGGGGGTTCAGTATTGGGGGTTTTGTGTTGGTGGTTCAGTGTTGGGGGTTCAGTGCTGGGGTCCAGTGTGGGGTTCAGTGGTGGGGTTCAGTGCTGGGAGGTCAGTGCTGGGGTTCAGTGTTGGGTGTTCAGTGTTGGGGTTCAGTGTTGGTGCTCAGCATTGGGAGTTCAGTTTTGGGGTTCAGTGTTGTGGTTCATTGGTGGGGTTCATTGGTTGGGGTTCGGTGTTGGGGTTCAGTGTTGGGTGCCAGTGTTGGGGTTCATTGGTGGGGTTCATTGGTGGCGGTTCGGTGTTGGGGTTCAGTGTTGGGGGTTCAGTGTTGGGGTTCAGTATTGGGGTTCAATTTTGGGGATTCAGTGTTGGCGGTTCAGTGTCGGGGATTCAGTGTTGGGGTTCAGTGTTGGGGTTCAGTGTTGGGGTTCAGTGTTGGGCGTTTGTCAGCATTGGGGGGTCAGTGTTGATGTGTTCAGTGTTGGGGGTTCAGTGTCGGGGCTGGTCAGTGTTTTGGGTTCAGTGTTTGGGGGTTCAGTGTTGGTGTTCAGTGTTGGACTGGTCCGTTTTGGGGGTTCAGTGTTGGGTGTTCATTGTTGGGGGTTCAGTTTTGGGGATTCAGTGTTGCGGGTTCAATGTTGGGTTTAGTGTTGGGGGTCAGTGTTGGGGTGTTCAGTGTTGGGGGTCGGTGTTTGGGGGTGTCAGTGTTGGGGTTCAGTGTTGGGGGTTCGCTGTTGTGGGTTCAACTGTGGGGTTCAGTGTTAGGGTTCGGTGCTGGGGTTCGGTGTTGGGGTTCAGTGGTAAGGGTTCAGTGTTGGGGTTCAGTGTTAGGGTTCAGTGTTGGGGTTCAGCGTTAGGGGCTCAGTTTTGGGGTCCCATGTCGGGGTTCTGTGTTGGGGGTCCAGTGTTGGGTTTCAGTATTAGGGTTCAGTGCTGGGGTCCAGTGCTGGTGTTCAGTGCTATGGCTCGGTGTTGGGTGTTCAGTGTTGGGGTTCAGTGTTGGGGTTCAGTGTTGGGAATCAGTGTTGGTGGTTCAGTATTGGGGGTTTTGTGTTGGTGGTTCAGTGTTGGGGGTTCAGTGCTGGGGCCCAGTGTGGGGTTCAGTGTTGGGGTTCAGTGTTGGGGTTCAGTTTTTGTGTTCAGCATTGGGAGTTCAGTGGGGGGGGTTCAGTGGTGGCGTTCAGTGTTGGGGTTCATTGGTGGTGATTCGGTTTTGGGGTTCAGTAGTGGGGGTCAGTGTTGGGGTTCACTGTTTGGGTCCAGCGTTAGGGACTCAGTGTTGGGGGTTCAGTGTTGGGAATCAGTGTTGGTGGTTCTGTGTTGGGCGTTTTGTGTTGGTGGTTCAGTGTTGGGGGGTCAGTGCTGGGGTTCAGTGTTGGGGTCCAGTGTTGGGGTTCAGTGCGGGAGTTCAGTGCTGGGGTTCAGTGCTGGGGGTTCAGTGTTGGGGTTCAGTATTGGGGGTTCGGTGTTAGGTTTCAGTGTTCAGGGTTAGTGTAGGGGTTCAGAGCTATGGCTCGGTGTTGGAGTTCAGTGGTGGGGGTTCAGTGTTGGGGGTTCAGTGTTGGGGGGTTCAGTGTTGGGAATCAGTGTTGGGCTTCATTGTTGGGGGTTGTGTGGTGGTGGGCCAGTGTTGGGGGTTCAGTGTTGGGGTTCAGTGTTGGGGTCCAGTGTGGGGGTTCAGTGAGGGTGTTCAGTGCTGGGATTCACTCTTGTAGGTTCAGTGGTGGGGTTCAGTGCTGGGAGGTCAGTGCTGGGGTTCAGTGTTGGGTGTTCAGTGTTGGGGTTCATTGGTGGGGGTTCGGTGTTGGGGTTCAGTGTTGGGGGCCAGTGTTGGGGTTCACTGTTGGGGGTCAGTGTTAGGGGCTCGGTGTTGGGGGTTCAGTGTTGGTGTTCAGTTTCAGGGTTCAGTGCTGGGGGTCAGTATTGGGGGTTCAGCGTTTGGTTCAGTGTTCAAGGTTTAGTGTTGGGGTTCAGTGCTATGACTCGGTGTTGGGGTTCAGTGTTGGTGGTCCAGTGTTGGGGGTTCACTGTCGGGGTTCAGTGTTGTGGTCCAGTGTGGGGGTTCAATGTTGGGTTCAGTGCTGGGGTTCACTCTTGCGGGTTCAGTGTTGGGGTTCAGTGCTGGGAGGTCAGTGATGGGGTTCAGTGTTGGGGTCCAGTGTGGGGGTCCAGTGTTAGGGTTCAGTGCGGGAGTTCAGTGCTGGGGTTCAGTGTTGGGGCTCAGTGCTGGGAGGTCAGTGATGGCGTTCAGTGTTGGGGTCCAGTGTGGGAGTCCAGTGTTGGGGTTCAGTGCGGGAGTTCAGTGCTGGGGTTCAGTGTTGGGGTTCAGTTTTGGTGTTCTGCATTGGGAGTGCAGTGTTGGGGTTCAGTGGCAGTGTTCAGTGTTGTGGGGTTCAGTGTTGAGAATCTGTGTTGTGGGTTTTGTGTTGGTGGTTCAGTGCTGGGGTTCAGTGTTGGGGTCCAGTGTGGGGGTTCAGCGCAGGAGTTCAGTGCTGGGGGTTCAGTGCTGGGGGTCAGTATTGAGGTTTCAGTGTTAGGGTTCAGTGTTCAGGGTTAGTGTTGGGGTTCAGTGCTATGGCTCGATGTTGGGGTTCAGTGGTGGGGGGTTCAGTGTTGGGGGGTCAGTGTTGATGTTCAGTGTTGGGGTTTAATGTTGGGGTTCAGTGTTGGACTGGTCCGTTTTGGGGGTTCAGTGTTGGGTGTTCATTGTTGGGGGTTCAGTGTTGGGGATTCAGTGTTGGGGGTTCAATGTTGGGTTTAGTGTTGGGGGTCAGTGTTGGGGTGTTCAGTGTTGGGGGTCGGTGTTTGGGGGTGTCAGTGCTGGGGTTCAGTGTTGGGGGTTCGCTGTTGTGGGTTCAACTTTGGGGTTCAGTGTTAGGGTTCGGTGCTGGGGTTCGGTGTTGGGGTTCAGTGGTGGGGGTTCAGTGTTGGGGTTCAGTGTTAGGGTTCAGTGTTGGGGTTCAGCGTTAGGGGCTCAGTTTTGGGGTCCCATGTCGGGGTTCTGTGTTGGGGGTCCAGTGTTGGGTTTCAGTATTAGGGTTCAGTGCTGGGGTCCAGTGCTGGTGTTCAGTGCTATGGCTCGGTGTTGGGTGTTCAGTGTTGGGGTTCAGTGTTGGGATTCAGTGTTGGGGGTTCAGTGTTGGGTGTTTTGTGTTGGTGGTTCAGTGTTGGGGGTTCAGTGCTGGGGTCCAGTGTGGGGGTTCAGTGTTGGGGTTCAGTGTTGGGGTTCAGTTTTGGTGTTCAGCATTGGGAGTTCAGTGGTGGGGTTGAGTGGTGGCGTTCAGTGTTGGGGTTCATTGGTGGTGATTCGGTTTTGGGGTTCAGTAGTGGGGGTCAGTGTTGGGGTTCACTGTTTGGGTCCAGCGTTAGGGACTCAGTGTTGGGGGTTCAGTGTTGGGAATCAGTGTTGGTGGTTCTGTGTTGGGCGTTTTGTGTTGGTGGTTCAGTGTTGGGGGTTCAGTGCTGGGGTTCAGTGTTGGGGTTCAGTGTTGGGCGTTTGTCAGCATTGGGGGGTCAGTGTTGATGTGTTCAGTGTTGGGGGTTCAGTGTCGGGGCTGGTCAGTGTTTGGGGTTCAGTGTTTGGGGGTTCAGTGTTGGTGTTCAGTGTTGGGGTTTAATGTTGGAGTTCAGTGTTGGCCGGGTCCGTTTTGGGGGTTCAGTGTTGGGTGTTGGGGTTCAATTTTGGGGATTCAGTGTTGGCGGTTCAGTGTCGGGGATTCAGTGTTGGGGTTCAGTGCTGGGGTTCAGTGTTGGGTGTTCAGTGTTGGGGTTCAGTGTTGGGCGTTTGTCAGCATTGGGGGGGTCAGTGTTGATGTGTTCAGTGTTGGGGGTTCAGTGTCGGGGCTGGTCAGTGTTTGGGGTTCAGTGTTTGGGGGTTCAGTGTTGGTGTTCAGTGTTGGGGTTTAATGTTGGGGTTCAGTGTTGGACGGGTCCGTTTTGGGGGTTCAGTGTTGGGTGTTCATTGCTGGGGGTTCAGTGTTGGGGTTCAGTGTTAGGGTTCAGTGTTGGGTTTCAGCGTTAGGGGCTCAGTTTTGCGGTCCCATGTCGGGGTTCTGTGTTGGGGGTCCAGTGTTGGGTTTCAGTATTAGGGTTCAGTGCTGGGGTCCAGTGCTGGTGTTCAGTGCTATGGCTCGGTGTTGGGTGTTCAGTGTTGGGGTTCAGTGTTGGGGGTTCAGTGTTGGGGGTTCAGTATTGGGGGTTTTGTGTTGGTGGTTCAGTGTTGGGGGTTCAGTGCTGGGGTCCAGTGTGGGGTTCAGTGGTGGGGTTCAGTGCTGGGAGGTCAGTGCTGGGGTTCAGTGTTGGGTGTTCAGTGTTGGGGTTCAGTGTTGGTGCTCAGCATTGGGAGTTCAGTTTTGGGGTTCAGTGTTGGGGTTCATTGGTGGGGTTCATTGGTTGGGGTTCGGTGTTGGGGTTCAGTGTTGGGTGCCAGTGTTGGGGTTCATTGGTGGGGTTCATTGGTGGCGGTTCGGTGTTGGGGTTCAGTGTTGGGGGTTCAGTGTTGGGGTTCAGTATTGGGGTTCAATTTTGGGGATTCAGTGTTGGCGGTTCAGTGTCGGGGATTCAGTGTTGGGGTTCAGTGTTGGGGTTCAGTGTTGGGGTTCAGTGTTGGGCGTTTGTCAGCATTGGGGGGTCAGTGTTGATGTGTTCAGTGTTGGGGGTTCAGTGTCGGGGCTGGTCAGTGTTTTGGGTTCAGTGTTTGGGGGTTCAGTGTTGGTGTTCAGTGTTGGACTGGTCCGTTTTGGGGGTTCAGTGTTGGGTGTTCATTGTTGGGGGTTCAGTTTTGGGGATTCAGTGTTGCGGGTTCAATGTTGGGTTTAGTGTTGGGGGTCAGTGTTGGGGTGTTCAGTGTTGGGGGTCGGTGTTTGGGGGTGTCAGTGTTGGGGTTCAGTGTTGGGGGTTCGCTGTTGTGGGTTCAACTGTGGGGTTCAGTGTTAGGGTTCGGTGCTGGGGTTCGGTGTTGGGGTTCAGTGGTAAGGGTTCAGTGTTGGGGTTCAGTGTTAGGGTTCAGTGTTGGGGTTCAGCGTTAGGGGCTCAGTTTTGGGGTCCCATGTCGGGGTTCTGTGTTGGGGGTCCAGTGTTGGGTTTCAGTATTAGGGTTCAGTGCTGGGGTCCAGTGCTGGTGTTCAGTGCTATGGCTCGGTGTTGGGTGTTCAGTGTTGGGGTTCAGTGTTGGGGTTCAGTGTTGGGAATCAGTGTTGGTGGTTCAGTATTGGGGGTTTTGTGTTGGTGGTTCAGTGTTGGGGGTTCAGTGCTGGGGCCCAGTGTGGGGTTCAGTGTTGGGGTTCAGTGTTGGGGTTCAGTTTTTGTGTTCAGCATTGGGAGTTCAGTGGGGGGGGTTCAGTGGTGGCGTTCAGTGTTGGGGTTCATTGGTGGTGATTCGGTTTTGGGGTTCAGTAGTGGGGGTCAGTGTTGGGGTTCACTGTTTGGGTCCAGCGTTAGGGACTCAGTGTTGGGGGTTCAGTGTTGGGAATCAGTGTTGGTGGTTCTGTGTTGGGCGTTTTGTGTTGGTGGTTCAGTGTTGGGGGGTCAGTGCTGGGGTTCAGTGTTGGGGTCCAGTGTTGGGGTTCAGTGCGGGAGTTCAGTGCTGGGGTTCAGTGCTGGGGGTTCAGTGTTGGGGTTCAGTATTGGGGGTTCGGTGTTAGGTTTCAGTGTTCAGGGTTAGTGTAGGGGTTCAGAGCTATGGCTCGGTGTTGGAGTTCAGTGGTGGGGGTTCAGTGTTGGGGGTTCAGTGTTGGGGGGTTCAGTGTTGGGAATCAGTGTTGGGCTTCATTGTTGGGGGTTGTGTGGTGGTGGGCCAGTGTTGGGGGTTCAGTGTTGGGGTTCAGTGTTGGGGTCCAGTGTGGGGGTTCAGTGAGGGTGTTCAGTGCTGGGATTCACTCTTGTAGGTTCAGTGGTGGGGTTCAGTGCTGGGAGGTCAGTGCTGGGGTTCAGTGTTGGGTGTTCAGTGTTGGGGTTCATTGGTGGGGTTCATTGGTGGGGGTTCGGTGTTGGGGTTCAGTGTTGGGGGCCAGTGTTGGGGTTCACTGTTGGGGGTCAGTGTTAGGGGCTCGGTGTTGGGGGTTCAGTGTTGGTGTTCAGTTTCAGGGTTCAGTGCTGGGGGTCAGTATTGGGGGTTCAGCGTTTGGTTCAGTGTTCAAGGTTTAGTGTTGGGGTTCAGTGTTAGGGTTCGGTGCTGGGGTTCGGTGTTGGGGTTCAGTGGTGGGGGTTCAGTGTTGGGGTTCAGTGTTAGGATTCAGTGTTGGGGTTCAGCGTTAGGGGCTCAGTTTTGGGGTCCCATGTCGGGGTTCTGTGTTGGGGGTCCAGTGTTGGGTTTCAGTATTAGGGTTCAGTGCTGGGGTCCAGTGCTGGTGTTCAGTGCTATGGCTCGGTGTTGGGTGTTCAGTGTTGGTGTTCAGTGTTGGGATTCAGTGTTGGGGGTTCAGTGTTGGGTGTTTTGTGTTGGTGGTTCAGTGTTGGGGGTTCAGTGCTGGGGTCCAGTGTGGGGGATCAGTGTTGGGGTTCAGTGTTGGGGTTCAGTTTTGGTGTTCAGCATTGGGAGTTCAGTGGTGGGGTTCAGTGGTGGCGTTCAGTGTTGGGGTTCATTGGTGGTGATTCGGTTTTGGGGTTCAGTAGTGGGGGTCAGTGTTGGGGTTCACTGTTTGGGTCCAGCGTTAGGGACTCAGTGTTGGGGGTTCAGTGTTGGGAATCTGTGTTGGTGGTTCTGTGTTGGGCGTTTTGTGTTGGTGGTTCAGTGTTGGGGGTTCAGTGCTGGGGTTCAGTGTTGGGGTCCAGTGTTGGGGTTCAGTGCGGGAGTTCAGTGCGGGGGTTCAGTGCTGGGGGTTCAGTGTTGGGGTTCAGTATTGGGGGTTCGGTGTTAGGTTTCAGTGTTCAGGGTTAGTGTTGGGGTTCAGAGCTATGGCTCGGTGTTGGGGTTCAGTGATGGGGGTTCAGTGTTGGGGGTTCAGTGTTGGGGGGTTCAGTGTTGGGAATCAGTGTTGGGCTTCATTGTTGGGGGTTGTGTGGTGGTAGTCCAGTGTTGGGGGTTCAGTGTTGGGGTTCAGTGTTGGGGTCCAGTGTGGGGGTTCAGTGAGGGTGTTCAGTGCTGGGATTCACTCTTGTGGGTTCAGTGGTGGGGTTCAGTGCTGGGAGGTCAGTGCTGGGGTTCAGTGTTGGGTGTTCAGTGTTGGGGTTCAGTGTTGGTGCTCTGCATTGGGAGTTCAGTGTTGGGGTTCAGTGTTGGGGTTCATTGGTGTGGTTCATTGGTGGGGGTTCGGTGTTGGGGTTCAGTGTTGGGTGCCAGTGTTGGGGTTCATTGGTGGCGGTTCGGTGTTGGGGTTCAGTGTTGGGGATTCAGTGTTGGGGTTCAGTATTGGGGTTCAGTGTTGGGGTTCAGTGTTGGGTGTTCAGTGTTGGGGTTCAGTGTTGGGCGTTTGTCAGCATTGGGGGGTCAGTGTTGATGTGTTCAGTGTTGGGGGTTCAGTGTCGGGGCTGGTCAGTGTTTGGGGTTCAGTGTTTGGGGGTTCAGTGTTGGTGTTCAGTGTTGGGGTTTAATGTTGGAGTTCAGTGTTGGCCGGGTCCGTTTTGGGGGTTCAGTGTTGGGTGTTGGGGTTCAATTTTGGGGATTCAGTGTTGGCGGTTCAGTGTCGGGGATTCAGTGTTGGGGTTCAGTGCTGGGGTTCAGTGTTGGGTGTTCAGTGTTGGGGTTCAGTGTTGGGCGTTTGTCAGCATTGGGGGGGTCAGTGTTGATGTGTTCAGTGTTGGGGGTTCAGTGTCGGGGCTGGTCAGTGTTTGGGGTTCAGTGTTTGGGGGTTCAGTGTTGGTGTTCAGTGTTGGGGTTTAATGTTGGGGTTCAGTGTTGGACGGGTCCGTTTTGGGGGTTCAGTGTTGGGTGTTCATTGCTGGGGGTTCAGTGTTGGGGTTCAGTGTTAGGGTTCAGTGTTGGGTTTCAGCGTTAGGGGCTCAGTTTTGCGGTCCCATGTCGGGGTTCTGTGTTGGGGGTCCAGTGTTGGGTTTCAGTATTAGGGTTCAGTGCTGGGGTCCAGTGCTGGTGTTCAGTGCTATGGCTCGGTGTTGGGTGTTCAGTGTTGGGGTTCAGTGTTGGGGGTTCAGTGTTGGGGGTTCAGTATTGGGGGTTTTGTGTTGGTGGTTCAGTGTTGGGGGTTCAGTGCTGGGGTCCAGTGTGGGGTTCAGTGGTGGGGTTCAGTGCTGGGAGGTCAGTGCTGGGGTTCAGTGTTGGGTGTTCAGTGTTGGGGTTCAGTGTTGGTGCTCAGCATTGGGAGTTCAGTTTTGGGGTTCAGTGTTGTGGTTCATTGGTGGGGTTCATTGGTTGGGGTTCGGTGTTGGGGTTCAGTGTTGGGTGCCAGTGTTGGGGTTCATTGGTGGGGTTCATTGGTGGCGGTTCGGTGTTGGGGTTCAGTGTTGGGGGTTCAGTGTTGGGGTTCAGTATTGGGGTTCAATTTTGGGGATTCAGTGTTGGCGGTTCAGTGTCGGGGATTCAGTGTTGGGGTTCAGTGTTGGGGTTCAGTGTTGGGGTTCAGTGTTGGGCGTTTGTCAGCATTGGGGGGTCAGTGTTGATGTGTTCAGTGTTGGGGGTTCAGTGTCGGGGCTGGTCAGTGTTTTGGGTTCAGTGTTTGGGGGTTCAGTGTTGGTGTTCAGTGTTGGACTGGTCCGTTTTGGGGGTTCAGTGTTGGGTGTTCATTGTTGGGGGTTCAGTTTTGGGGATTCAGTGTTGCGGGTTCAATGTTGGGTTTAGTGTTGGGGGTCAGTGTTGGGGTGTTCAGTGTTGGGGGTCGGTGTTTGGGGGTGTCAGTGTTGGGGTTCAGTGTTGGGGGTTCGCTGTTGTGGGTTCAACTGTGGGGTTCAGTGTTAGGGTTCGGTGCTGGGGTTCGGTGTTGGGGTTCAGTGGTAAGGGTTCAGTGTTGGGGTTCAGTGTTAGGGTTCAGTGTTGGGGTTCAGCGTTAGGGGCTCAGTTTTGGGGTCCCATGTCGGGGTTCTGTGTTGGGGGTCCAGTGTTGGGTTTCAGTATTAGGGTTCAGTGCTGGGGTCCAGTGCTGGTGTTCAGTGCTATGGCTCGGTGTTGGGTGTTCAGTGTTGGGGTTCAGTGTTGGGGTTCAGTGTTGGGAATCAGTGTTGGTGGTTCAGTATTGGGGGTTTTGTGTTGGTGGTTCAGTGTTGGGGGTTCAGTGCTGGGGCCCAGTGTGGGGTTCAGTGTTGGGGTTCAGTGTTGGGGTTCAGTTTTTGTGTTCAGCATTGGGAGTTCAGTGGGGGGGGTTCAGTGGTGGCGTTCAGTGTTGGGGTTCATTGGTGGTGATTCGGTTTTGGGGTTCAGTAGTGGGGGTCAGTGTTGGGGTTCACTGTTTGGGTCCAGCGTTAGGGACTCAGTGTTGGGGGTTCAGTGTTGGGAATCAGTGTTGGTGGTTCTGTGTTGGGCGTTTTGTGTTGGTGGTTCAGTGTTGGGGGGTCAGTGCTGGGGTTCAGTGTTGGGGTCCAGTGTTGGGGTTCAGTGCGGGAGTTCAGTGCTGGGGTTCAGTGCTGGGGGTTCAGTGTTGGGGTTCAGTATTGGGGGTTCGGTGTTAGGTTTCAGTGTTCAGGGTTAGTGTAGGGGTTCAGAGCTATGGCTCGGTGTTGGAGTTCAGTGGTGGGGGTTCAGTGTTGGGGGTTCAGTGTTGGGGGGTTCAGTGTTGGGAATCAGTGTTGGGCTTCATTGTTGGGGGTTGTGTGGTGGTGGGCCAGTGTTGGGGGTTCAGTGTTGGGGTTCAGTGTTGGGGTCCAGTGTGGGGGTTCAGTGAGGGTGTTCAGTGCTGGGATTCACTCTTGTAGGTTCAGTGGTGGGGTTCAGTGCTGGGAGGTCAGTGCTGGGGTTCAGTGTTGGGTGTTCAGTGTTGGGGTTCATTGGTGGGGGTTCGGTGTTGGGGTTCAGTGTTGGGGGCCAGTGTTGGGGTTCACTGTTGGGGGTCAGTGTTAGGGGCTCGGTGTTGGGGGTTCAGTGTTGGTGTTCAGTTTCAGGGTTCAGTGCTGGGGGTCAGTATTGGGGGTTCAGCGTTTGGTTCAGTGTTCAAGGTTTAGTGTTGGGGTTCAGTGCTATGACTCGGTGTTGGGGTTCAGTGTTGGTGGTCCAGTGTTGGGGGTTCACTGTCGGGGTTCAGTGTTGTGGTCCAGTGTGGGGGTTCAATGTTGGGTTCAGTGCTGGGGTTCACTCTTGCGGGTTCAGTGTTGGGGTTCAGTGCTGGGAGGTCAGTGATGGGGTTCAGTGTTGGGGTCCAGTGTGGGGGTCCAGTGTTAGGGTTCAGTGCGGGAGTTCAGTGCTGGGGTTCAGTGTTGGGGCTCAGTGCTGGGAGGTCAGTGATGGCGTTCAGTGTTGGGGTCCAGTGTGGGAGTCCAGTGTTGGGGTTCAGTGCGGGAGTTCAGTGCTGGGGTTCAGTGTTGGGGTTCAGTTTTGGTGTTCTGCATTGGGAGTGCAGTGTTGGGGTTCAGTGGCAGTGTTCAGTGTTGTGGGGTTCAGTGTTGAGAATCTGTGTTGTGGGTTTTGTGTTGGTGGTTCAGTGCTGGGGTTCAGTGTTGGGGTCCAGTGTGGGGGTTCAGCGCAGGAGTTCAGTGCTGGGGGTTCAGTGCTGGGGGTCAGTATTGAGGTTTCAGTGTTAGGGTTCAGTGTTCAGGGTTAGTGTTGGGGTTCAGTGCTATGGCTCGGTGTTGGGGTTCAGTGGTGGGGGGTTCAGTGTTGGGGGGTCAGTGTTGATGTTCAGTGTTGGGGTTTAATGTTGGGGTTCAGTGTTGGACTGGTCCGTTTTGGGGGTTCAGTGTTGGGTGTTCATTGTTGGGGGTTCAGTGTTGGGGATTCAGTGTTGGGGGTTCAATGTTGGGTTTAGTGTTGGGGGTCAGTGTTGGGGTGTTCAGTGTTGGGGGTCGGTGTTTGGGGGTGTCAGTGCTGGGGTTCAGTGTTGGGGGTTCGCTGTTGTGGGTTCAACTTTGGGGTTCAGTGTTAGGGTTCGGTGCTGGGGTTCGGTGTTGGGGTTCAGTGGTGGGGGTTCAGTGTTGGGGTTCAGTGTTAGGGTTCAGTGTTGGGGTTCAGCGTTAGGGGCTCAGTTTTGGGGTCCCATGTCGGGGTTCTGTGTTGGGGGTCCAGTGTTGGGTTTCAGTATTAGGGTTCAGTGCTGGGGTCCAGTGCTGGTGTTCAGTGCTATGGCTCGGTGTTGGGTGTTCAGTGTTGGGGTTCAGTGTTGGGATTCAGTGTTGGGGGTTCAGTGTTGGGTGTTTTGTGTTGGTGGTTCAGTGTTGGGGGTTCAGTGCTGGGGTCCAGTGTGGGGGTTCAGTGTTGGGGTTCAGTGTTGGGGTTCAGTTTTGGTGTTCAGCATTGGGAGTTCAGTGGTGGGGTTGAGTGGTGGCGTTCAGTGTTGGGGTTCATTGGTGGTGATTCGGTTTTGGGGTTCAGTAGTGGGGGTCAGTGTTGGGGTTCACTGTTTGGGTCCAGCGTTAGGGACTCAGTGTTGGGGGTTCAGTGTTGGGAATCAGTGTTGGTGGTTCTGTGTTGGGCGTTTTGTGTTGGTGGTTCAGTGTTGGGGGTTCAGTGCTGGGGTTCAGTGTTGGGGTTCAGTGTTGGGCGTTTGTCAGCATTGGGGGGTCAGTGTTGATGTGTTCAGTGTTGGGGGTTCAGTGTCGGGGCTGGTCAGTGTTTGGGGTTCAGTGTTTGGGGGTTCAGTGTTGGTGTTCAGTGTTGGGGTTTAATGTTGGAGTTCAGTGTTGGCCGGGTCCGTTTTGGGGGTTCAGTGTTGGGTGTTGGGGTTCAATTTTGGGGATTCAGTGTTGGCGGTTCAGTGTCGGGGATTCAGTGTTGGGGTTCAGTGCTGGGGTTCAGTGTTGGGTGTTCAGTGTTGGGGTTCAGTGTTGGGCGTTTGTCAGCATTGGGGGGGTCAGTGTTGATGTGTTCAGTGTTGGGGGTTCAGTGTCGGGGCTGGTCAGTGTTTGGGGTTCAGTGTTTGGGGGTTCAGTGTTGGTGTTCAGTGTTGGGGTTTAATGTTGGGGTTCAGTGTTGGACGGGTCCGTTTTGGGGGTTCAGTGTTGGGTGTTCATTGCTGGGGGTTCAGTGTTGGGGTTCAGTGTTAGGGTTCAGTGTTGGGTTTCAGCGTTAGGGGCTCAGTTTTGCGGTCCCATGTCGGGGTTCTGTGTTGGGGGTCCAGTGTTGGGTTTCAGTATTAGGGTTCAGTGCTGGGGTCCAGTGCTGGTGTTCAGTGCTATGGCTCGGTGTTGGGTGTTCAGTGTTGGGGTTCAGTGTTGGGGGTTCAGTGTTGGGGGTTCAGTATTGGGGGTTTTGTGTTGGTGGTTCAGTGTTGGGGGTTCAGTGCTGGGGTCCAGTGTGGGGTTCAGTGGTGGGGTTCAGTGCTGGGAGGTCAGTGCTGGGGTTCAGTGTTGGGTGTTCAGTGTTGGGGTTCAGTGTTGGTGCTCAGCATTGGGAGTTCAGTTTTGGGGTTCAGTGTTGGGGTTCATTGGTGGGGTTCATTGGTTGGGGTTCGGTGTTGGGGTTCAGTGTTGGGTGCCAGTGTTGGGGTTCATTGGTGGGGTTCATTGGTGGCGGTTCGGTGTTGGGGTTCAGTGTTGGGGGTTCAGTGTTGGGGTTCAGTATTGGGGTTCAATTTTGGGGATTCAGTGTTGGCGGTTCAGTGTCGGGGATTCAGTGTTGGGGTTCAGTGTTGGGGTTCAGTGTTGGGGTTCAGTGTTGGGCGTTTGTCAGCATTGGGGGGTCAGTGTTGATGTGTTCAGTGTTGGGGGTTCAGTGTCGGGGCTGGTCAGTGTTTTGGGTTCAGTGTTTGGGGGTTCAGTGTTGGTGTTCAGTGTTGGACTGGTCCGTTTTGGGGGTTCAGTGTTGGGTGTTCATTGTTGGGGGTTCAGTTTTGGGGATTCAGTGTTGCGGGTTCAATGTTGGGTTTAGTGTTGGGGGTCAGTGTTGGGGTGTTCAGTGTTGGGGGTCGGTGTTTGGGGGTGTCAGTGTTGGGGTTCAGTGTTGGGGGTTCGCTGTTGTGGGTTCAACTGTGGGGTTCAGTGTTAGGGTTCGGTGCTGGGGTTCGGTGTTGGGGTTCAGTGGTAAGGGTTCAGTGTTGGGGTTCAGTGTTAGGGTTCAGTGTTGGGGTTCAGCGTTAGGGGCTCAGTTTTGGGGTCCCATGTCGGGGTTCTGTGTTGGGGGTCCAGTGTTGGGTTTCAGTATTAGGGTTCAGTGCTGGGGTCCAGTGCTGGTGTTCAGTGCTATGGCTCGGTGTTGGGTGTTCAGTGTTGGGGTTCAGTGTTGGGGTTCAGTGTTGGGAATCAGTGTTGGTGGTTCAGTATTGGGGGTTTTGTGTTGGTGGTTCAGTGTTGGGGGTTCAGTGCTGGGGCCCAGTGTGGGGTTCAGTGTTGGGGTTCAGTGTTGGGGTTCAGTTTTTGTGTTCAGCATTGGGAGTTCAGTGGGGGGGGTTCAGTGGTGGCGTTCAGTGTTGGGGTTCATTGGTGGTGATTCGGTTTTGGGGTTCAGTAGTGGGGGTCAGTGTTGGGGTTCACTGTTTGGGTCCAGCGTTAGGGACTCAGTGTTGGGGGTTCAGTGTTGGGAATCAGTGTTGGTGGTTCTGTGTTGGGCGTTTTGTGTTGGTGGTTCAGTGTTGGGGGGTCAGTGCTGGGGTTCAGTGTTGGGGTCCAGTGTTGGGGTTCAGTGCGGGAGTTCAGTGCTGGGGTTCAGTGCTGGGGGTTCAGTGTTGGGGTTCAGTATTGGGGGTTCGGTGTTAGGTTTCAGTGTTCAGGGTTAGTGTAGGGGTTCAGAGCTATGGCTCGGTGTTGGAGTTCAGTGGTGGGGGTTCAGTGTTGGGGGTTCAGTGTTGGGGGGTTCAGTGTTGGGAATCAGTGTTGGGCTTCATTGTTGGGGGTTGTGTGGTGGTGGGCCAGTGTTGGGGGTTCAGTGTTGGGGTTCAGTGTTGGGGTCCAGTGTGGGGGTTCAGTGAGGGTGTTCAGTGCTGGGATTCACTCTTGTAGGTTCAGTGGTGGGGTTCAGTGCTGGGAGGTCAGTGCTGGGGTTCAGTGTTGGGTGTTCAGTGTTGGGGTTCATTGGTGGGGTTCATTGGTGGGGGTTCGGTGTTGGGGTTCAGTGTTGGGGGCCAGTGTTGGGGTTCACTGTTGGGGGTCAGTGTTAGGGGCTCGGTGTTGGGGGTTCAGTGTTGGTGTTCAGTTTCAGGGTTCAGTGCTGGGGGTCAGTATTGGGGGTTCAGCGTTTGGTTCAGTGTTCAAGGTTTAGTGTTGGGGTTCAGTGCTATGACTCGGTGTTGGGGTTCAGTGTTGGTGGTCCAGTGTTGGGGGTTCACTGTCGGGGTTCAGTGTTGTGGTCCAGTGTGGGGGTTCAATGTTGGGTTCAGTGCTGGGGTTCACTCTTGCGGGTTCAGTGTTGGGGTTCAGTGCTGGGAGGTCAGTGATGGGGTTCAGTGTTGGGGTCCAGTGTGGGGGTCCAGTGTTAGGGTTCAGTGCGGGAGTTCAGTGCTGGGGTTCAGTGTTGGGGCTCAGTGCTGGGAGGTCAGTGATGGCGTTCAGTGTTGGGGTCCAGTGTGGGAGTCCAGTGTTGGGGTTCAGTGCGGGAGTTCAGTGCTGGGGTTCAGTGTTGGGGTTCAGTTTTGGTGTTCTGCATTGGGAGTGCAGTGTTGGGGTTCAGTGGCAGTGTTCAGTGTTGTGGGGTTCAGTGTTGAGAATCTGTGTTGTGGGTTTTGTGTTGGTGGTTCAGTGCTGGGGTTCAGTGTTGGGGTCCAGTGTGGGGGTTCAGAGCAGGAGTTCAGTGCTGGGGGTTCAGTGCTGGGGGTCAGTATTGAGGTTTCAGTGTTAGGGTTCAGTGTTCAGGGTTAGTGTTGGGGTTCAGTGCTATGGCTCGGTGTTGGGGTTCAGTGGTGGGGGGTTCAGTGTTGGGGGGTCAGTGTTGATGTTCAGTGTTGGGGTTTAATGTTGGGGTTCAGTGTTGGACTGGTCCGTTTTGGGGGTTCAGTGTTGGGTGTTCATTGTTGGGGGTTCAGTGTTGGGGATTCAGTGTTGGGGGTTCAATGTTGGGTTTAGTGTTGGGGGTCAGTGTTGGGGTGTTCAGTGTTGGGGGTCGGTGTTTGGGGGTGTCAGTGCTGGGGTTCAGTGTTGGGGGTTCGCTGTTGTGGGTTCAACTTTGGGGTTCAGTGTTAGGGTTCGGTGCTGGGGTTCGGTGTTGGGGTTCAGTGGTGGGGGTTCAGTGTTGGGGTTCAGTGTTAGGGTTCAGTGTTGGGGTTCAGCGTTAGGGGCTCAGTTTTGGGGTCCCATGTCGGGGTTCTGTGTTGGGGGTCCAGTGTTGGGTTTCAGTATTAGGGTTCAGTGCTGGGGTCCAGTGCTGGTGTTCAGTGCTATGGCTCGGTGTTGGGTGTTCAGTGTTGGGGTTCAGTGTTGGGATTCAGTGTTGGGGGTTCAGTGTTGGGTGTTTTGTGTTGGTGGTTCAGTGTTGGGGGTTCAGTGCTGGGGTCCAGTGTGGGGGTTCAGTGTTGGGGTTCAGTGTTGGGGTTCAGTTTTGGTGTTCAGCATTGGGAGTTCAGTGGTGGGGTTGAGTGGTGGCGTTCAGTGTTGGGGTTCATTGGTGGTGATTCGGTTTTGGGGTTCAGTAGTGGGGGTCAGTGTTGGGGTTCACTGTTTGGGTCCAGCGTTAGGGACTCAGTGTTGGGGGTTCAGTGTTGGGAATCAGTGTTGGTGGTTCTGTGTTGGGCGTTTTGTGTTGGTGGTTCAGTGTTGGGGGTTCAGTGCTGGGGTTCAGTGTTGGGGTCCAGTGTTGGGGTTCAGTGCGGGAGTTCAGTGCTGGGGTTCAGTGCTGGGGGTTCAGTGTTGGGGTTCAGTATTGGGGTTCGGTGTTAGGTTTCAGTGTTCAGGGTTAGTGTTGAGGTTCAGAGCTATGGCTCGGTGTTGGGGTTCAGTGGTGGGGGTTCAGTGTTGGGGGTTCAGTGTTGGGGGGTTCAGTGTTGGGCTTCATTGTTGGGGGTTGTGTGGTGGTGGTCCAGTGTTGGGGGTTCAGTGTTGGGGTTCAGTGTTGGGGTCCAGTGTGGGGGTTCAGTGAGGGTGTTCATTGCTGGGATTCACTCTTGTGGGTTCAGTAGTGGGGTTCAGTGCTGGGAGGTCAGTGCTGGGGTTCAGTGTTGGGTTCATTGGTGGGGTTAATTGGTGGGGGTTAATTGGTGGGGTTCGGTGTTGGGGTTCAGTGTTGAGTGCCAGTGTTGGGGTTCATTGGTGGCGGATCGGTGTTGGGGTTCAGTGTTGGGGATTCAGTGTTGGGGTTCAGTATTGGGGTTCAATTTTGGGGATTCAGTGTTGGCGGTTCAGTGTCTGGGATTCAGTGTTGGGGTTCAGTGTTGGGGTTCAGTGTTGGGTGTTCAGTGTTGGGGTTCAGTGTTGGGCGTTTGTCAGCGTTGGGGGGTCAGTGTTGATGTGTTCAGTGTTGGGGGTTCAGTGCTGGGAGGTCAGTGATGGGGTTCAGTGTTGGGGTCCAGTGTGGGGGTCCAGTGTTAGGGTTCAGTGCGGGAGTTCAGTGCTGGGGTTCAGTGTTGGGGCTCAGTGCTGGGAGGTCAGTGATGGGGTTGTGTGTTTGGGTCCAGTGTGGGAGTCCAGTGTTGGGGTTCAGTGCGGGAGTTCAGTGCTGGGGTTCAGTGTTGGGGTTCAGTTTTGGTGTTCTGCATTGGGAGTGCAGTGTTGGGGTTCAGTGGCAGTGTTCAGTGTTGTGGGGTTCAGTGTTGAGAATCTGTGTTGTGGGTTTTGTGTTGGTGGTTCAGTGCTGGGGTTCAGTGTTGGGGTCCAGTGTGGGGGTTCAGCGCAGGAGTTCAGTGCTGGGGGTTCAGTGCTGGGGGTCAGTATTGGGGTTTCAGTGTTAGGGTTCAGTGTTCAGGGTTAGTGTTGTGGTTCAGTGCTATGGCTCGGTGTTGGGGTTCAGTGGTGGGGGGTTCAGTGTTGGGGGGTCAGTGTTGGTGTTCAGTGTTGGGGTTTAATGTTGGGGTTCAGTGTTGGACTGGTCCGTTTTGGGGGTTCAGTGTTGGGTGTTCATTGTTGGGGGTTCAGTGTTGGGGATTCGGTGTTGGGGGTTCAATGTTGGGTTTAGTGTTGGGGGTCAGTGTTGGGGTGTTCAGTGTTGGGGGGCAGTGTTGGGGTGTTCAGTGTTGGGGGTCGGTGTTTGGGGGTGTCAGTGTTGGGGTTCAGTGTTGGGGGTTCGCTGTTGTGGGTTCAACTTTGGGGTTCAGTGTTAGGATTCGGTGCTGGGGTTCGGTGTTGGGGTTCAGTGGTGGGGGTTCAGTGTTGGGGTTCAATGTTAGGATTCAGTGTTGGGGTTCAGCGTTAGGGGCTCAGTTTTGGGGTCCCATGTCGGGGTTCTGTGTTGGGGGTCCAGTGTTGGGTTTCAGTATTAGGGTTCAGTGCTGGGGTCCAGTGCTGGTGTTCAGTGCTGGGAGGTCAGTGCTGGGGTTCAGTGTTGGGTTCATTGGTGGGATTCATTGGTGGGGGTTCGGTGTTGGGGTTCAGTGTTGAGTGCCAGTGTTGGGGTTCATTGGTGGGGTTCATTGGTGGCGGATCGGTGTTGGGGTTCAGTGTTGGGGATTCAGTGTTGGGGTTCAGTATTGGGGTTCAATTTTGGGGATTCAGTGTTGGCGGTTCAGTGTCGGGGATTCAGTGTTGGGGTTCAGTTTTGGGGTTCAGTGTTGGGTGTTCAGTGTTGGGGTTCAGTGTTGGGCGTTTGTCAGCGTTGGGGGGTCAGTGTTGATGTGTTCAGTGTTGGGGGTTCAGTGCTGGGAGGTCAGTGATGGGGTTCAGTGTTGGGGTCCAGTGTGGGGTCCAGTGTTAGGGTTCAGTGCGGGAGTTCAGTGCTGGGGTTCAGTGTTGGGGCTCAGTGCTGGGAGGTCAGTGATGGGGTTGTGTGTTTGGGTCCAGTGTGGAGTCCAGTGTTGGGGTTCAGTGCGGGAGTTCAGTGCTGGGGTTCAGTGTTGGGGTTCAGTTTTGGTGTTCTGCATTGGGAGTGCAGTGTTGGGGTTCAGCGGCAGTGTTCAGTGTTGTGGGGTTCAGTGTTGAGAATCTGTGTTGTGGGTTTTGTGTTGGTGGTTCAGTGCTGGGGTTCAGTGTTGGGGTCCAGTGTGGGGGTTCAGCGCAGGAGTTCAGTGCTGGGGGTTCAGTGCTGGGGGTCAGTATTGGGGTTTCAGTGTTAGGGTTCAGTGTTCAGGGTTAGTGTTGTGGTTCAGTGCTATGGCTCGGTGTTGGGGTTCAGTGGTGGGGGGTTCAGTGTTGGGGGGTCAGTGTTGGTGTTCAGTGTTGGGGTTTAATGTTGGGGTTCAGTGTTGGACTGGTCCGTTTTGGGGGTTCGGTGTTGGGTGTTCATTGTTGGGGGTTCAGTGTTGGGGATTCAGTGTTGGGGGTTCAATGTTGGGTTTAGTGTTGGGGGTCAGTGTTGGGGTGTTCAGTGTTGGGGGTCAGTGTTGGGGTGTTCAGTGTTGGGGGTCGGTGTTTGGGGGTGTCAGTGTTGGGGTTCAGTGTTGGGGGTTCTCTGTTGTGCGTTCAACTTTGCGGTTCAGTGTTAGGATTCGGTGCTGGGGTTCAGCGTTAGGGGCTCAGTTTTGGGGTCCCATGTCGGGGTTCTGTGTTGGGGGTCCAGTGTTGGGTTTCAGTATTAGGGTTCAGTGCTGGGGTCCAGTGCTGGTGTTCAGTGCTATGGCTCGGTGTTGGGTGTTCAGTGTTGGTGTTCAGTGTTGGGATTCAGTGTTGGGGGTTCAGTGTTGGGTGTTTTGTGTTGGTGGTTCAGTGTTGGGGGTTCAGTGCTGGGGTCCAGTGTGGGGGTTCAGTGTTGGGGTTCAGTGTTGGGGTTCAGTTTTGGTGTTCAGCATTGGGAGTTCAGTGGTGGGGTTCAGTGGTGGCGTTCAGTGTTGGGGTTCATTGGTGGTGATTCGGTTTTGGGGTTCAGTAGTGGGGGTCAGTGTTGGGGTTCACTGTTTGGGTCCAGCGTTAGGGACTCAGTGTTAGGGGTTCAGTGTTGGGAATCAGTGTTGGTGGTTCTGTGTTGGGCGTTTTGTGTTGGTGGTTCAGTGTTGGGGGTTCAGTGCTGGGGTTCAGTGTTGGGGTCCAGTGTTGGGGTTCAGTGCGGGAGTTCAGTGCTGGGGTTCAGTGCTGGGGGTTCAGTGTTGGGGTTCAGTATTGGGGGTTCGGTGTTAGGTTTCAGTGTTCAGGGTTAGTGTTGCGGTTCAGAGCTATGGCTCGGTGTTGGGGTTCAGTGGTGGGGGTTCAGTGTTGGGGGTTCAGTGTTGGGGGGTTCAGTGTTGGGAATCAGTGTTGGGCTTCATTGTTGGGGGTTGTGTGGTGGTGGTCCAGTGTTGGGGGTTCAGTGTTGGGGTTCAGTGTTGGGGTCCAGTGTGGGGGTTCAGTGAGGGTGTTCATTGCTGGGATTCACTCTTGTGGGTTCAGTGGTGGGGTTCAGTGCTGGGAGGTCAGTGCTGGGGTTCAGTGTTGGGTTCATTGGTGGGGTTCATTGGTGGGGGTTCCGTGTTGGGGTTCAGTGTTGAGTGCCAGTGTTGGGGTTCATTGGTGGGGTTCATTGGTGGCGGATCGGTGTTGGGGTTCAGTGTTGGGGATTCAGTGTTGGGGTTCAGTATTGGGGTTCAATTTTGGGGATTCAGTGTTGGCGGTTCAGTGTCGGGGATTCAGTGTTGGGGTTCAGTGTTGGGGTTCAGTGTTGGGTGTTCAGTGTTGGGGTTCAGTGTTGGGCGTTTGTCAGCGTTGGGGGGTCAGTGTTGATGTGTTCAGTGTTGGGGGTTCAGTGCTGGGAGGTCAGTGATGGGGTTCAGTGTTGGGGTCCAGTGTGGGGGTCCAGTGTTAGGGTTCAGTGCGGGAGTTCAGTGCTGGGGTTCAGTGTTGGGGTCCAGCGTTAGGGACTCAGTGTTGGGGGTTCAGTGTTGGGAATCAGTGTTGGTGGTTCTGTGTTGGGCGTTTTGTGTTGGTGGTTCAGTGTTGGGGGTTCAGTGCTGGGGTTCAGTGTTGGGGTCCAGTGTTGGGGTTCAGTGCGGGAGTTCAGTGCTGGGGTTCAGTGCTGGGGGTTCAGTGTTGGGGTTCAGTATTGGGGTTCGGTGTTAGGTTTCAGTGTTCAGGGTTAGTGTTGAGGTTCAGAGCTATGGCTCGGTGTTGGGGTTCAGTGGTGGGGGTTCAGTGTTGGGGGTTCAGTGTTGGGGGGTTCAGTGTTGGGCTTCATTGTTGGGGGTTGTGTGGTGGTGGTCCAGTGTTGGGGGTTCAGTGTTGGGGTTCAGTGTTGGGGTCCAGTGTGGGGGTTCAGTGAGGGTGTTCATTGCTGGGATTCACTCTTGTGGGTTCAGTAGTGGGGTTCAGTGCTGGGAGGTCAGTGCTGGGGTTCAGTGTTGGGTTCATTGGTGGGGTTAATTGGTGGGGGTTAATTGGTGGGGTTCGGTGTTGGGGTTCAGTGTTGAGTGCCAGTGTTGGGGTTCATTGGTGGCGGATCGGTGTTGGGGTTCAGTGTTGGGGATTCAGTGTTGGGGTTCAGTATTGGGGTTCAATTTTGGGGATTCAGTGTTGGCGGTTCAGTGTCTGGGATTCAGTGTTGGGGTTCAGTGTTGGGGTTCAGTGTTGGGTGTTCAGTGTTGGGGTTCAGTGTTGGGCGTTTGTCAGCGTTGGGGGGTCAGTGTTGATGTGTTCAGTGTTGGGGGTTCAGTGCTGGGAGGTCAGTGATGGGGTTCAGTGTTGGGGTCCAGTGTGGGGGTCCAGTGTTAGGGTTCAGTGCGGGAGTTCAGTGCTGGGGTTCAGTGTTGGGGCTCAGTGCTGGGAGGTCAGTGATGGGGTTGTGTGTTTGGGTCCAGTGTGGGAGTCCAGTGTTGGGGTTCAGTGCGGGAGTTCAGTGCTGGGGTTCAGTGTTGGGGTTCAGTTTTGGTGTTCTGCATTGGGAGTGCAGTGTTGGGGTTCAGTGGCAGTGTTCAGTGTTGTGGGGTTCAGTGTTGAGAATCTGTGTTGTGGGTTTTGTGTTGGTGGTTCAGTGCTGGGGTTCAGTGTTGGGGTCCAGTGTGGGGGTTCAGCGCAGGAGTTCAGTGCTGGGGGTTCAGTGCTGGGGGTCAGTATTGGGGGTTCAGTGTTCAGGGTTAGTGTTGTGGTTCAGTGCTATGGCTCGGTGTTGGGGTTCAGTGGTGGGGGGTTCAGTGTTGGGGGGTCAGTGTTGGTGTTCAGTGTTGGGGTTTAATGTTGGGGTTCAGTGTTGGACTGGTCCGTTTTGGGGGTTCAGTGTTGGGTGTTCATTGTTGGGGGTTCAGTGTTGGGGATTCGGTGTTGGGGGTTCAATGTTGGGTTTAGTGTTGGGGGTCAGTGTTGGGGTGTTCAGTGTTGGGGGGCAGTGTTGGGGTGTTCAGTGTTGGGGGTCGGTGTTTGGGGGTGTCAGTGTTGGGGTTCAGTGTTGGGGGTTCGCTGTTGTGGGTTCAACTTTGGGGTTCAGTGTTAGGATTCGGTGCTGGGGTTCGGTGTTGGGGTTCAGTGGTGGGGGTTCAGTGTTGGGGTTCAATGTTAGGATTCAGTGTTGGGGTTCAGCGTTAGGGGCTCAGTTTTGGGGTCCCATGTCGGGGTTCTGTGTTGGGGGTCCAGTGTTGGGTTTCAGTATTAGGGTTCAGTGCTGGGGTCCAGTGCTGGTGTTCAGTGCTGGGAGGTCAGTGCTGGGGTTCAGTGTTGGGTTCATTGGTGGGATTCATTGGTGGGGGTTCGGTGTTGGGGTTCAGTGTTGAGTGCCAGTGTTGGGGTTCATTGGTGGGGTTCATTGGTGGCGGATCGGTGTTGGGGTTCAGTGTTGGGGATTCAGTGTTGGGGTTCAGTATTGGGGTTCAATTTTGGGGATTCAGTGTTGGCGGTTCAGTGTCGGGGATTCAGTGTTGGGGTTCAGTTTTGGGGTTCAGTGTTGGGTGTTCAGTGTTGGGGTTCAGTGTTGGGCGTTTGTCAGCGTTGGGGGGTCAGTGTTGATGTGTTCAGTGTTGGGGGTTCAGTGCTGGGAGGTCAGTGATGGGGTTCAGTGTTGGGGTCCAGTGTGGGGTCCAGTGTTAGGGTTCAGTGCGGGAGTTCAGTGCTGGGGTTCAGTGTTGGGGCTCAGTGCTGGGAGGTCAGTGATGGGGTTGTGTGTTTGGGTCCAGTGTGGAGTCCAGTGTTGGGGTTCAGTGCGGGAGTTCAGTGCTGGGGTTCAGTGTTGGGGTTCAGTTTTGGTGTTCTGCATTGGGAGTGCAGTGTTGGGGTTCAGCGGCAGTGTTCAGTGTTGTGGGGTTCAGTGTTGAGAATCTGTGTTGTGGGTTTTGTGTTGGTGGTTCAGTGCTGGGGTTCAGTGTTGGGGTCCAGTGTGGGGGTTCAGCGCAGGAGTTCAGTGCTGGGGGTTCAGTGCTGGGGGTCAGTATTGGGGTTTCAGTGTTAGGGTTCAGTGTTCAGGGTTAGTGTTGTGGTTCAGTGCTATGGCTCGGTGTTGGGGTTCAGTGGTGGGGGGTTCAGTGTTGGGGGGTCAGTGTTGGTGTTCAGTGTTGGGGTTTAATGTTGGGGTTCAGTGTTGGACTGGTCCGTTTTGGGGGTTCGGTGTTGGGTGTTCATTGTTGGGGGTTCAGTGTTGGGGATTCAGTGTTGGGGGTTCAATGTTGGGTTTAGTGTTGGGGGTCAGTGTTGGGGTGTTCAGTGTTGGGGGTCAGTGTTGGGGTGTTCAGTGTTGGGGGTCGGTGTTTGGGGGTGTCAGTGTTGGGGTTCAGTGTTGGGGGTTCTCTGTTGTGCGTTCAACTTTGCGGTTCAGTGTTAGGATTCGGTGCTGGGGTTCAGCGTTAGGGGCTCAGTTTTGGGGTCCCATGTCGGGGTTCTGTGTTGGGGGTCCAGTGTTGGGTTTCAGTATTAGGGTTCAGTGCTGGGGTCCAGTGCTGGTGTTCAGTGCTATGGCTCGGTGTTGGGTGTTCAGTGTTGGTGTTCAGTGTTGGGATTCAGTGTTGGGGGTTCAGTGTTGGGTGTTTTGTGTTGGTGGTTCAGTGTTGGGGGTTCAGTGCTGGGGTCCAGTGTGGGGGTTCAGTGTTGGGGTTCAGTGTTGGGGTTCAGTTTTGGTGTTCAGCATTGGGAGTTCAGTGGTGGGGTTCAGTGGTGGCGTTCAGTGTTGGGGTTCATTGGTGGTGATTCGGTTTTGGGGTTCAGTAGTGGGGGTCAGTGTTGGGGTTCACTGTTTGGGTCCAGCGTTAGGGACTCAGTGTTAGGGGTTCAGTGTTGGGAATCAGTGTTGGTGGTTCTGTGTTGGGCGTTTTGTGTTGGTGGTTCAGTGTTGGGGGTTCAGTGCTGGGGTTCAGTGTTGGGGTCCAGTGTTGGGGTTCAGTGCGGGAGTTCAGTGCTGGGGTTCAGTGCTGGGGGTTCAGTGTTGGGGTTCAGTATTGGGGGTTCGGTGTTAGGTTTCAGTGTTCAGGGTTAGTGTTGCGGTTCAGAGCTATGGCTCGGTGTTGGGGTTCAGTGGTGGGGGTTCAGTGTTGGGGGTTCAGTGTTGGGGGGTTCAGTGTTGGGAATCAGTGTTGGGCTTCATTGTTGGGGGTTGTGTGGTGGTGGTCCAGTGTTGGGGGTTCAGTGTTGGGGTTCAGTGTTGGGGTCCAGTGTGGGGGTTCAGTGAGGGTGTTCATTGCTGGGATTCACTCTTGTGGGTTCAGTGGTGGGGTTCAGTGCTGGGAGGTCAGTGCTGGGGTTCAGTGTTGGGTTCATTGGTGGGGTTCATTGGTGGGGGTTCCGTGTTGGGGTTCAGTGTTGAGTGCCAGTGTTGGGGTTCATTGGTGGGGTTCATTGGTGGCGGATCGGTGTTGGGGTTCAGTGTTGGGGATTCAGTGTTGGGGTTCAGTATTGGGGTTCAATTTTGGGGATTCAGTGTTGGCGGTTCAGTGTCGGGGATTCAGTGTTGGGGTTCAGTGTTGGGGTTCAGTGTTGGGTGTTCAGTGTTGGGGTTCAGTGTTGGGCGTTTGTCAGCGTTGGGGGGTCAGTGTTGATGTGTTCAGTGTTGGGGGTTCAGTGCTGGGAGGTCAGTGATGGGGTTCAGTGTTGGGGTCCAGTGTGGGGGTCCAGTGTTAGGGTTCAGTGCGGGAGTTCAGTGCTGGGGTTCAGTGTTGGGGCTCAGTGCTGGGAGGTCAGTGATGGGGTTGTGTGTTTGGGTCCAGTGTGGGAGTCCAGTGTTGGGGTTCAGTGCGGGAGTTCAGTGCTGGGGTTCAGTGTTGGGGTTCAGTTTTGGTGTTCTGCATTGGGAGTGCAGTGTTGGGGTTCAGTGGCAGTGTTCAGTGTTGTGGGGTTCAGTGTTGAGAATCTGTGTTGTGGGTTTTGTGTTGGTGGTTCAGTGCTGGGGTTCAGTGTTGGGGTCCAGTGTGGGGGTTCAGCGCAGGAGTTCAGTGCTGGGGGTTCAGTGCTGGGGGTCAGTATTGGGGTTTCAGTGTTAGGGTTCAGTGTTCAGGGTTAGTGTTGTGGTTCAGTGCTATGGCTCGGTGTTGGGGTTCAGTGGTGGGGGGTTCAGTGTTGGGGGGTCAGTGTTGGTGTTCAGTGTTGGGGTTTAATGTTGGGGTTCAGTGTTGGACTGGTCCGTTTTGGGGGTTCAGTGTTGGGTGTTCATTGTTGGGGGTTCAGTGTTGGGGATTCGGTGTTGGGGGTTCAATGTTGGGTTTAGTGTTGGGGGTCAGTGTTGGGGTGTTCAGTGTTGGGGGTCAGTGTTGGGGTGTTCAGTGTTGGGGGTCGGTGTTTGGGGGTGTCAGTGTTGGGGTTCAGTGTTGGGGGTTCGCTGTTGTGGGTTCAACTTTGGGGTTCAGTGTTAGGATTCGGTGCTGGGATTCCGTGTTGGGGTTCAGTGGTGGGGGTTCAGTGTTGGGGTTCAATGTTAGGATTCAGTGTTGGGGTTCAGCGTTAGGGGCTCAGTTTTGGGGTCCCATGTCGGGGTTCTGTGTTGGGGGTCCAGTGTTGGGTTTCAGTATTAGGGTTCAGTGCTGGGGTCCAGTGCTGGTGTTCAGTGCTGGGAGGTCAGTGCTGGGGTTCAGTTTTGGGTTCATTGGTGGGGTTCATTGGTGGGGGTTCGGTGTTGGGGTTCAGTGTTGAGTGCCAGTGTTGGGGTTCATTGGTGGGGTTCATTGGTGGCGGATCGGTGTTGGGGTTCAGTGTTGGGGATTCAGTGTTGGGGTTCAGTATTGGGGTTCAATTTTGGGGATTCAGTGTTGGCGGTTCAGTGTCGGGGATTCAGTGTTGGGGTTCAGTGTTGGGGTTCAGTGTTGGGTGTTCAGTGTTGGGGTTCAGTGTTGGGCGTTTGTCAGCGTTGGGGGGTCAGTGTTGATGTGTTCAGTGTTGGGGGTTCAGTGCTGGGAGGTCAGTGATGGGGTTCAGTGTTGGGGTCCAGTGTGGGGGTCCAGTGTTAGGGTTCAGTGCGGGAGTTCAGTGCTGGGGTTCAGTGTTGGGGCTCAGTGCTGGGAGGTCAGTGATGGGGTTGTGTGTTTGGGTCCAGTGTGGGAGTCCAGTGTTGGGGTTCAGTGCGGGAGTTCAGTGCTGGGGTTCAGTGTTGGGGTTCAGTTTTGGTGTTCTGCATTGGGAGTGCAGTGTTGGGGTTCAGTGGCAGTGTTCAGTGTTGTGGGGTTCAGTGTTGAGAATCTGTGTTGTGTGTTTTGTGTTGGTGGTTCAGTGCTGGGGTTCAGTGTTGGGGTCCAGTGTGGGGGTTCAGCGCAGGAGTTCAGTGCTGGGGGTTCAGTGCTGGGGGTCAGTATTGGGGTTTCAGTGTTAGGGTTCAGTGTTCAGGGTTAGTGTTGTGGTTCAGTGCTATGGCTCGGTGTTGGGGTTCAGTGGTGGGGGGTTCAGTGTTGGGGGGTCAGTGTTGGTGTTCAGTGTTGGGGTTTAATGTTGGGGTTCAGTGTTGGACTGGTCCGTTTTGGGGGTTCGGTGTTGGGTGTTCATTGTTGGGGGTTCAGTGTTGGGGATTCAGTGTTGGGGGTTCAATGTTGGGTTTAGTGTTGGGGGTCAGTGTTGGGGTGTTCAGTGTTGGGGGTCAGTGTTGGGGTGTTCAGTGTTGGGGGTCGGTGTTTGGGGGTGTCAGTGTTGGGGTTCAGTGTTGGGGGTTCGCTGTTGTGGGTTCAACTTTTCGGTTCAGTGTTAGGATTCGGTGCTGGGGTTCAGCGTTAGGGGCTCAGTTTTGGGGTCCCATGTCGGGGTTCTGTGTTGGGGGTCCAGTGTTGGGTTTCAGTATTAGGGTTCAGTGCTGGGGTCCAGTGCTGGTGTTCAGTGCTATGGCTCGGTGTTGGGTGTTCAGTGTTGGTGTTCAGTGTTGGGATTCAGTGTTGGGGGTTCAGTGTTGGGTGTTTTGTGTTGGTGGTTCAGTGTTGGGGGTTCAGTGCTGGGGTCCAGTGTGGGGGTTCAGTGTTGGGGTTCAGTGTTGGGATTCAGTTTTGGTGTTCAGCATTGGGAGTTCAGTGGTGGGGTTCAGTGGTGGCGTTCAGTGTTGGGGTTCATTGGTGGTGATTCGGTTTTGGGGTTCAGTAGTGGGGGTCAGTGTTGGGGTTCACTGATTGGGTCCAGCGTTAGGGACTCAGTGTTGGGGGTTCAGTGTTGGGAATCAGTGTTGGTGGTTCTGTGTTGGGCGTTTTGTGTTGGTGGTTCAGTGTTGGGGGTTCAGTGCTGGGGTTCAGTGTTGGGGTCCAGTGTTGGGGTTCAGTGCGGGAGTTCAGTGCTGGGGTTCAGTGCTGGGGGTTCAGTGTTGGGGTTCAGTATTGGGGGTTCGGTGTTAGGTTTCAGTGTTCAGGGTTAGTGTTGCGGTTCAGAGCTATGGCTCGGTGTTGGGGTTCAGTGGTGGGGGTTCAGTGTTGGGGGTTCAGTGTTGGGGGGTTCAGTGTTGGGAATCAGTGTTGGGCTTCATTGTTGGGGGTTGTGTGGTGGCGGTCCAGTGTTGGGGGTTCAGTGTTGGGGTTCAGTGTTGGGGTCCAGTGTGGGGGTTCAGTGAGGGTGTTCATTGCTGGGATTCACTCTTGTGGGTTCAGTGGTGGGGTTCAGTGCTGGGAGGTCAGTGCTGGGGTTCAGTGTTGGGTTCATTGGTGGGGTTCATTGGTGGGGGTTCAGTGTTGGGGTTCAGTGTTGAGTGCCAGTGTTGGGGTTCATTGGTGGGGTTCATTGGTGGCGGATCGGTGTTGGGGTTCAGTGTTGGGGATTCAGTGTTGGGGTTCAGTATTGGGGTTCAATTTTGGGGTTTCAGTATTAGGGTTCAGTGCTGGGGTCCAGTGCTGGTGTTCAGTGCTATGGCTCGGTGTTGGGTGTTCAGTGTTGGTGTTCAGTGTTGGGATTCAGTGTTGGGGGTTCAGTGTTGGGTGTTTTGTGTTGGTGGTTCAGTGTTGGGGGTTCAGTGCTGGGGTCCAGTGTGGGGGTTCAGTGTTGGGGTTCAGTGTTGGGGTTCAGTTTTGGTGTTCAGCATTGGGAGTTCAGTGGTGGGGTTCAGTGGTGGCGTTCAGTGTTGGGGTTCATTGGTGGTGATTCGGTTTTGGGGTTCAGTAGTGGGGGTCAGTGTTGGGGTTCACTGTTTGGGTCCAGCGTTAGGGACTCAGTGTTGGGGGTTCAGTGTTGGGAATCTGTGTTGGTGGTTCTGTGTTGGGCGTTTTGTGTTGGTGGTTCAGTGTTGGGGGTTCAGTTCTGGGGTTCAGTGTTGGGGTCCAGTGTTGGGGTTCAGTGCGGGAGTTCAGTGCTGGGGTTCAGTGCTGGGGGTTCAGTGTTGGGGTTCAGTATTGGGGGTTCGGTGTTAGGTTTCAGTGTTCAGGGTTAGTGTTGGGGTTCAGAGCTATGGCTCGGTGTTGGGGTTCAGTGATGGGGGTTCAGTGTTGGGGGTTCAGTGTTGGGGGGTTCAGTGTTGGGAATCAGTGTTGGGCTTCATTGTTGGGGGTTGTGTGGTGGTAGTCCAGTGTTGGGGGTTCAGTGTTGGGGTTCAGTGTTGGGGTCCAGTGTGGGGGTTCAGTGAGGGTGTTCAGTGCTGGGATTCACTCTTGTGGGTTCAGTGGTGGGGTTCAGTGCTGGGAGGTCAGTGCTGGGGTTCAGTGTTGGGTGTTCAGTGTTGGGGTTCAGTGTTGGTGCTCTGCATTGGGAGTTCAGTGTTGGGGTTCAATGTTGGGGTTCATTGGTGGGGTTCATTGGTGGGGGTTCGGTGTTGGGGTTCAGTGTTGGGTGCCAGTGTTGGGGTTCATTGGTGGCGGCTCGGTGTTAGGGTTCAGTGTTGGGGATTCAGTGTTGGGGTTCAGTATTGGGGTTCAGTGTTGGGGTTCAGTGTTGGGTGTTCAGTGTTGGGTTTCAGTGTTGGGCGTTTGTCAGCATTGGGGGGGTCAGTGTTGATGTGTTCAGTGTTGGGGGTTCAGTGTCGGGGCTGATCAGTGTTTGGGGTTCAGTGTTTGGGGGTTCAGTGTTGGTGTTCAGTGTTGGGGTTTAATGTTGGAGTTCAGTGTTGGCCGGGTCCGTTTTGGGGGTTCAGTGTTGGGTGTTGGGGTTCAATTTTGGGGATTCAGTGTTGGCGGTTCAGTGTCGGGGATTCAGTGTTGGGGTTCAGTGCTGGGGTTCAGTGTTGGGTGTTCAGTGTTGGGGTTCAGTGTTGGGCGTTTGTCAGCATTGGGGGGGTCAGTGTTGATGTGTTCAGTGTTGGGGGTTCAGTGTCGGGGCTGGTCAGTGTTTGGGGTTCAGTGTTTGGGGGTTCAGTGTTGGTGTTCAGTGTTGGGGTTTAATGTTGGGGTTCAGTGTTGGACGGGTCCGTTTTGGGGGTTCAGTGTTGGGTGTTCATTGTTGGGGGTTCAGTGTTGGGGTTCAGTGTTAGGGTTCAGTGTTGGGTTTCAGCGTTAGGGGCTCAGTTTTGCGGTCCCATGTCGGGGTTCTGTGTTGGGGGTCCAGTGTTGGGTTTCAGTATTAGGGTTCAGTGCTGGGGTCCAGTGCTGGTGTTCAGTGCTATGGCTCGGTGTTGGGTGTTCAGTGTTGGGGTTCAGTGTTGGGGGTTCAGTGTTGGTGGTTCAGTATTGGGGGTTTTGTGTTGGTGGTTCAGTGTTGGGGGTTCAGTGCTGGGGTCCAGTGTGGGGTTCAGTGGTGGGGTTCAGTGCTGGGAGGTCAGTGCTGGGGTTCAGTGTTGGGTGTTCAGTGTTGGGGTTCAGTGTTGGTGCTCAGCATTGGGAGTTCAGTGTTGGGGTTCAGTGTTGGGGTTCATTGGTGGGGTTCATTGGTTGGGGTTCGGTGTTGGGGTTCAGTGTTGGGTGCCAGTGTTGGGGTTCATTGGTGGGGTTCATTGGTGGCGGTTCGGTGTTGGGGTTCAGTGTTTGGGGTTCAGTGTTGGGGTTCAGTATTGGGGTTCAATTTTGGGGATTCAGTGTTGGCGGTTCAGTGTCGGGGATTCAGTGTTGGGGTTCAGTGTTGGTGCTCAGTGTTGGGGTTCAGTGTTGGGCGTTTGTCAGCATTGGGGGGTCAGTGTTGATGTGTTCAGTGTTGGGGGTTCAGTGTCGGGGCTGGTCAGTGTTTTGGGTTCAGTGTTTGGGGGTTCAGTGTTGGTGTTCAGTGTTGGACTGGTCCGTTTTGGGGGTTCAGTGTTGGGTGTTCATTGTTGGGGGTTCAGTGTTGGGGATTCAGTGTTGGGGGTTCAATGTTGGGTTTAGTGTTGGGGGTCAGTGTTGGGGTGTTCAGTGTTGGGGGTCGGTGTTTGGGGGTGTCAGTGTTGGGGTTCAGTGTTGGGGGTTCGCTGTTGTGGGTTCAACTGTGGGGTTCAGTGTTAGGGTTCGGTGCTGGGGTTCGGTGTTGGGGTTCAGTGGTAAGGGTTCAGTGTTGGGGTTCAGTGTTAGGGTTCAGTGTTGGGGTTCAGCGTTAGGGGCTCAGTTTTGGGGTCCCATGTCGGGGTTCTGTGTTGGGGGTCCAGTGTTGGGTTTCAGTATTAGGGTTCAGTGCTGGGGTCCAGTGCTGGTGTTCAGTGCTATGGCTCGGTGTTGGGTGTTCAGTGTTGGGGTTCAGTGTTGGGGGTTCAGTGTTGGGAATCAGTGTTGGTGGTTCAGTATTGGGGGTTTTGTGTTGGTGGTTCAGTGTTGGGGGTTCAGTGCTGGGGCCCAGTGTGGGGTTCAGTGTTGGGGTTCAGTGTTGGGGTTCAGTTTTTGTGTTCAGCATTGGGAGTTCAGTGGGGGGGTTCAGTGGTGGCGTTCAGTGTTGGGGTTCATTGGTGGTGATTCGGTTTTGGGGTTCAGTAGTGGGGGTCAGTGTTGGGGTTCACTGTTTGGGTCCAGCGTTAGGGACTCAGTGTTGGGGGTTCAGTGTTGGGAATCAGTGTTGGTGGTTCTGTGTTGGGCGTTTTGTGTTGGTGGTTCAGTGTTGGGGGGTCAGTGCTGGGGTTCAGTGTTGGGGTCCAGTGTTGGGGTTCAGTGCGGGAGTTCAGTGCTGGGGTTCAGTGCTGGGGGTTCAGTGTTGGGGTTCAGTATTGGGGGTTCGGTGTTAGGTTTCAGTGTTCAGGGTTAGTGTAGGGGTTCAGAGCTATGGCTCGGTGTTGGAGTTCAGTGGTGGGGGTTCAGTGTTGGGGGTTCAGTGTTGGGGGGTTCAGTGTTGGGAATCAGTGTTGGGCTTCATTGTTGGGGGTTGTGTGGTGGTGGTCCAGTGTCGGGGGTTCAGTGTTGGGGTTCAGTGTTGGGGTCCAGTGTGGGGGTTCAGTGAGGGTGTTCAGTGCTGGGATTCACTCTTGTAGGTTCAGTGGTGGGGTTCAGTGCTGGGAGGTCAGTGCTGGGGTTCAGTGTTGGGTGTTCAGTGTTGGGGTTCATTGGTGGGGTTCATTGGTGGGGGTTCGGTGTTGGGGTTCAGTGTTGGGGGTCAGTGTTGGGGTTCACTGTTGGGGGTCAGTGTTAGGGGCTCGGTGTTGGGGGTTCAGTGTTGGTGTTCAGTTTCAGGGTTCAGTGCTGGGGGTCAGTATTGGGGGTTCAACGTTAGGTTCAGTGTTCAAGGTTTAGTGTTGGGGTTCAGTGCTATGACTCGGTGTTGGGGTTCAGTGTTGGTGGTCCAGTGTTGGGGGTTCACTGTCGGGGTTCAGTGTTGTGGTCCAGTGTGGGGGTTCAATGTTGGGTTCAGTGCTGGGGTTCACTCTTGCGGGTTCAGTGTTGGGGTTCAGTGCTGGGAGGTCAGTGAAGGGGTTCAGTGTTGGGGTCCAGTGTGGGGGTCCAGTGTTAGGGTTCAGTGCGGGAGTTCAGTGCTGGGGTTCAATGTTGGGGCTCAGTGCTGGGAGGTCAGTGATGGCGTTCAGTGTTGGGGTCCAGTGTGGGAGTCCAGTGTTGGGGTTCAGTGCGGGAGTTCAGTGCTGGGGTTCAGTGTTGGGGTTCAGTTTTGGTGTTCTGCATTGGGAGTGCAGTGTTGGGGTTCAGTGGCAGTGTTCAGTGTTGTGGGGTTCAGTGTTGAGAATCTGTGTTGTGGGTTTTGTGTTGGTGGTTCAGTGCTGGGGTTCAGTGTTGGGGTCCAGTGTGGGGGTTCAGCGCAGGAGTTCAGTGCTGGGGGTTCAGTGCTGGGGGTCAGTATTGGGGTTTCAGTGTTAGGGTTCAGTGTTCAGGGTTAGTGTTGGGGTTCAGTGCTATGGCTCGGTGTTGGGGTTCAGTGGTGGGGGGTTCAGTGTTGGGGGGTCAGTGTTGATGTTCAGTGTTGGGGTTTAATGTTGGGGTTCAGTGTTGGACTGGTCCGTTTTGGGGGTTCAGTGTTGGGTGTTCATTGTTGGGGGTTCAGTGTTGGGGATTCAGTGATGGGGGTTCAGTGTTGGGGGTTCAGTGTTGGGGGGTTCAGTGTTGGGAATCAGTGTTGGGCTTCATTGTTGGGGGTTGTGTGGTGGTAGTCCAGTGTTGGGGGTTCAGTGTTGGGGTTCAGTGTTGGGGTCCAGTGTGGGGGTTCAGTGAGGGTGTTCAGTGCTGGGATTCACTCTTGTGGGTTCAGTGGTGGGGTTCAGTGCTGGGAGGTCAGTGCTGGGGTTCAGTGTTGGGTGTTCAGTGTTGGGGTTCAGTGTTGGTGCTCTGCATTGGGAGTTCAGTGTTGGGGTTCAGTGTTGGGGTTCATTGGTGGGGTTCATTGGTGGGGGTTCGGTGTTGGGGTTCAGTGTTGGGTGCCAGTGTTGGGGTTCATTGGTGGCGGTTCGGTGTTGGGGTTCAGTGTTGGGGATTCAGTGTTGGGGTTCAGTATTGGGGTTCAGTGTTGGGGTTCAGTGTTGGGTGTTCAGTGTTGGGTTTCAGTGTTGGGCGTTTGTCAGCATTGGGGGGGTCAGTGTTGATGTGTTCAGTGTTGGGGGTTCAGTGTCGGGGCTGATCAGTGTTTGGGGTTCAGTGTTTGGGGGTTCAGTGTTGGTGTTCAGTGTTGTGGTTTAATGTTGGAGTTCAGTGTTGGCCGGGTCCGTTTTGGGGGTTCAGTGTTGGGTGTTGGGGTTCAATATTGGGGATTCAGTGTTGGCGGTTCAGTGTCGGGGATTCAGTGTTGGGGTTCAGTGCTGGGGTTCAGTGTTGGGTGTTCAGTGTTGGGGTTCAGTGTTGGGCGTTTGTCAGCATTGGGGGGGTCAGTGTTGATGTGTTCAGTGTTGGGGGTTCAGTGTCGGGGCTGGTCAGTGTTTGGGGTTCAGTGTTTGGGGGTTCAGTGTTGGTGTTCAGTGTTGGAGTTTAATGTTGGGGTTCAGTGTTGGACGGGTCCGTTTTGGGGGTTCAGTGTTGGGTGTTCATTGTTGGGGGTTCAGTGTTGGGGTTCAGTGTTAGGGTTCAGTGTTGGGTTTCAGCGTTAGGGGCTCAGTTTTGCGGTCCCATGTCGGGGTTCTGTGTTGGGGGTCCAGTGTTGGGTTTCAGTATTAGGGTTCAGTGCTGGGGTCCAGTGCTGGTGTTCAGTGCTATGGCTCGGTGTTGGGTGTTCAGTGTTGGGGTTCAGTGTTGGGGGTTCAGTGTTGGGGGTTCAGTATTGGGGGTTTTGTGTTGGTGGTTCAGTGTTGGGGGTTCAGTGCTGGGGTCCAGTGTGGGGTTCAGTGGTGGGGTTCAGTGCTGGGAGGTCAGTGCTGGGGTTCAGTGTTGGGTGTTCAGTGTTGGGGTTCAGTGTTGGTGCTCAGCATTGGGAGTTCAGTGTTGGGGTTCAGTGTTGGGGTTCATTGGTGGGGTTCATTGGTTGGGGTTCGGTGTTGGGGTTCAGTGTTGGGTGCCAGTGTTGGGGTTCATTGGTGGGGTTCATTGGTGGCGGTTCGGTGTTGGGGTTCAGTGTTTGGGGTTCAGTGTTGGGGTTCAGTATTGGGGTTCAATTTTGGGGATTCAGTGTTGGCGGTTCAGTGTCGGGGATTCAGTGTTGGGGTTCAGTGTTGGTGTTCAGTGTTGGGGTTCAGTGTTGGGCGTTTGTCAGCATTGGGGGGTCAGTGTTGATGTGTTCAGTGTTGGGGGTTCAGTGTCGGGGCTGGTCAGTGTTTTGGGTTCAGTGTTTGGGGGTTCAGTGTTGGTGTTCAGTGTTGGACTGGTCCGTTTTGGGGGTTCAGTGTTGGGGGTTCATTGTTGGGGGTTCAGTGTTGGGGATTCAGTGTTGGGGGTTCAATGTTGGGTTTAGTGTTGGGGGTCAGTGTTGGGGTGTTCAGTGTTGGGGGTCGGTGTTTGGGGGTGTCAGTGTTGGGGTTCAGTGTTGGGGGTTCGCTGTTGTGGGTTCAACTGTGGGGTTCAGTGTTAGGGTTCGGTGCTGGGGTTCGGTGTTGGGGTTCAGTGGTAAGGGTTCAGTGTTGGGGTTCAGTGTTAGGGTTCAGTGTTGGGGTTCAGCGTTAGGGGCTCAGTTTTGGGGTCCCATGTCGGGGTTCTGTGTTGGGGGTCCAGTGTTGGGTTTCAGTATTAGGGTTCAGTGCTGGGGTCCAGTGCTGGTGTTCAGTGCTATGGCTCGGTGTTGGGTGTTCAGTGTTGGGGTTCAGTGTTGGGGGTTCAGTGTTGGGAATCAGTGTTGGTGGTTCAGTATTGGGGGTTTTGTGTTGGTGGTTCAGTGTTGGGGGTTCAGTGCTGGGGCCCAGTGTGGGGTTCAGTGTTGGGGTTCAGTGTTGGGGTTCAGTTTTTGTGTTCAGCATTGGGAGTTCAGTGGGGGGTTCAGTGGTGGCGTTCAGTGTTGGGGTTCATTGGTGGTGATTCGGTTTTGGGGTTCAGTAGTGGGGGTCAGTGTTGGGGTTCACTGTTTGGGTCCAGCGTTAGGGACTCAGTGTTGGGGGTTCAGTGTTGGGAATCAGTGTTGGTGGTTCTGTGTTGGGCGTTTTGTGTTGGTGGTTCAGTGTTGGGGGGTCAGTGCTGGGGTTCAGTGTTGGGGTCCAGTGTTGGGGTTCAGTGCGGGAGTTCAGTGCTGGGGTTCAGTGCTGGGGGTTCAGTGTTGGGGTTCAGTATTGGGGGTTCGGTGTTAGGTTTCAGTGTTCAGGGTTAGTGTAGGGGTTCAGAGCTATGGCTCGGTGTTGGAGTTCAGTGGTGGGGGTTCAGTGTTGGGGGTTCAGTGTTGGGGGGTTCAGTGTTGGGAATCAGTGTTGGGCTTCATTGTTGGGGGTTGTGTGGTGGTGGTCCAGTGTCGGGGGTTCAGTGTTGGGGTTCAGTGTTGGGGTCCAGTGTGGGGGTTCAGTGAGGGTGTTCAGTGCTGGGATTCACTCTTGTAGGTTCAGTGGTGGGGTTCAGTGCTGGGAGGTCAGTGCTGGGGTTCAGTGTTGGGTGTTCAGTGTTGGGGTTCATTGGTGGGGTTCATTGGTGGGGGTTCGGTGTTGGGGTTCAGTGTTGGGGGTCAGTGTTGGGATTCACTGTTGGGGGTCAGTGTTAGGGGCTCGGTGTTGGCGGTTCAGTGTTGGTGTTCAGTTTCAGGGTTCAGTGCTGGGGGTCAGTATTGGGGGTTCAACGTTAGGTTCAGTGTTCAAGGTTTAGTGTTGGGGTTCAGTGCTATGACTCGGTGTTGGGGTTCAGTGTTGGTGGTCCAGTGTTGGGGGTTCACTGTCGGGGTTCAGTGTTGTGGTCCAGTGTGGGGGTTCAATGTTGGGTTCAGTGCTGGGGTTCACTCTTGCGGGTTCAGTGTTGGGGTTCAGTGCTGGGAGGTCAGTGAAGGGGTTCAGTGTTGGGGTCCAGTGTGGGGGTCCAGTGTTAGGGTTCAGTGCGGGAGTTCAGTGCTGGGGTTCAATGTTGGGGCTCAGTGCTGGGAGGTCAGTGATGGCGTTCAGTGTTGGGGTCCAGTGTGGGAGTCCAGTGTTGGGGTTCAGTGCGGGAGTTCAGTGCTGGGGTTCAGTGTTGGGGTTCAGTTTTGGTGTTCTGCATTGGGAGTGCAGTGTTGGGGTTCAGTGGCAGTGTTCAGTGTTGTGGGGTTCAGTGTTGAGAATCTGTGTTGTGGGTTTAGTGTTGGTGGTTCAGTGCTGGGGTTCAGTGTTGGGGTCCAGTGTGGGGGTTCAGCGCAGGAGTTCAGTGCTGGGGGTTCAGTGCTGGGGGTCAGTATTGGGGTTTCAGTGTTAGGGTTCAGTGTTCAGGGTTAGTGTTGGGGTTCAGTGCTATGGCTCGGTGTTGGGGTTCAGTGGTGGGGGGTTCAGTGTTGGGGGGTCAGTGTTGATGTTCAGTGTTGGGGTTTAATGTTGGGGTTCAGTGTTGGACTGGTCCGTTTTGGGGGTTCAGTGTTGGGTGTTCATTGTTGGGGGTTCAGTGTTGGGGATTCAGTGTTGGGGGTTCAATGTTGGGTTTAGTGTTGGGGGTCAGTGTTGGGGTGTTCAGTGTTGGGGGTCGGTGTTTGGGGGTGTCAGTGTTGGGGTTCAGTGTTGGGGGTTCGCTGTTGTGGGTTCAACTTTGGGGTTCAGTGTTAGGGGTCGGTGCTGGGGTTCGGTGTTGGGGTTCAGTGGTGGGGGTTCAGTGTTGGGGTTCAGTGTTAGGGTTCAGTGTTGGGGTTCAGCGTTAGGGGCTCAGTTTTGGGGTCCCATGTCGGGGTTCTGTGTTGGGGGTCCAGTGTTGGGTTTCAGTATTAGGGTTCAGTGCTGCGGTCCAGTGCTGGTGTTCAGTGCTATGGCTCGGTGTTGGGTGTTCAGTGTTGGGGTTCAGTGTTGGGATTCAGTGTTGGGGGTTCAGTGTTGGGTGTTTTGTGTTGGTGGTTCAGTGTTGGGGGTTCAGTGCTGGGGTCCAGTGTGGGGGTTCAGTGTTGGGGTTCAGTGTTGGGGTTCAGTTTTGGTGTTCAGCATTGGGAGTTCAGTGGTGGGGTTCAGTGGTGGCGTTCAGTGTTGGGGTTCATTGGTGGTGATTCGGTTTTGGGGTTCAGTAGTGGGGGTCAGTGTTGGGGTTCACTGTTTGGGTCCAGCGTTAGGGACTCAGTGTTGGGGGTTCAGTGTTGGGAATCAGTGTTGGTGGTTCTGTGTTGGGCGTTTTGTGTTGGTGGTTCAGTGTTGGGGGTTCAGTGCTGGGGTTCAGTGTTGGGGTCCAGTGTTGGGGTTCAGTGCGGGAGTTCAGTGCTGGGGTTCAGTGCTGGGGGTTCAGTGTTGGGGTTCAGTATTGGGGTTCGGTGTTAGGTTTCAGTGTTCAGGGTTAGTGTTGGGGTTCAGAGCTATGGCTCGGTGTTGGGGTTCAGTGGTGGGGGTTCAGTGTTGGGGGTTCAGTGTTGGGGGGTTCAGTGTTGGGCTTCATTGTTGGGGGTTGTGTGGTGGTGGTCCAGTGTTGGGGTTCAGTGTTGGGGTCCAGTGTGGGGGTTCAGTGAGGGTGTTCATTGCTGGGATTCACTCTTGTGGGTTCAGTGGTGGGGTTCAGTGCTGGGAGGTCAGTGCTGGGGTTCAGTGTTGGGTTCATTGGTGGGGTTCATTGGTGGGGGTTCGGTGTTGGGGTTCAGTGTTGAGTGCCAGTGTTGGGGTTCATTGGTGGGGTTCATTGGTGGCGGATCGGTGTTGGGGTTCAGTGTTGGGGATTCAGTGTTGGGGTTCAGTATTGGGGTTCAATTTTGGGGATTCAGTGTTGGCGGTTCAGTGTCGGGGATTCAGTGTTGGGGTTCAGTGTTGGGGTTCAGTGTTGGGTGTTCAGTGTTGGGGTTCAGTGTTGGGCGTTTGTCAGCGTTGGGGGGTCAGTGTTGATGTGTTCAGTGTTGGGGGTTCAGTGCTGGGAGGTCAGTGATGGGGTTCAGTGTTGGGGTCCAGTGTGGGGGTCCAGTGTTAGGGTTCAGTGCGGGAGTTCAGTGCTGGGGTTCAGTGTTGGGGCTCAGTGCTGGGAGGTCAGTGATGGGGTTGTGTGTTTGGGTCCAGTGTGGGAGTCCAGTGTTGGGGTTCAGTGCGGGAGTTCAGTGCTGGGGTTCAGTGTTGGGGTTCAGTTTTGGTGTTCTGCATTGGGAGTGCAGTGTTGGGGTTCAGTGGCAGTGTTCAGTGTTGTGGGGTTCAGTGTTGAGAATCTGTGTTGTGGGTTTTGTGTTGGTGGTTCAGTGCTGGGGTTCAGTGTTGGGGTCCAGTGTGGGGGTTCAGCGCAGGAGTTCAGTGCTGGGGGTTCAGTGCTGGGGGTCAGTATTGGGGTTTCAGTGTTAGGGTTCAGTGTTCAGGGTTAGTGTTGTGGTTCCGTGCTATGGCTCGGTGTTGGGGTTCAGTGGTGGGGGGTTCAGTGTTGGGGGTTCAGTGCTGGGGTTCAGTGTTGGGGTCCAGTGTTGGGGTTCAGTGCGGGAGTTCAGTGCTGGGGTTCAGTGCTGGGAGGTCAGTGCTGGGGTTCAGTGTTGGGTGTTCAGTGTTGGGGTTCAGTGTTGGTGCTCAGCATTGGGAGTTCAGTGTTGGGGTTCAGTGTTGGGGTTCATTGGTGGGGTTCATTGGTTGGGGTTCGGTGTTGGGGTTCAGTGTTGGGTGCCAGTGTTGGGGTTCATTGGTGGGGTTCATTGGTGGCGGTTCGGTGTTGGGGTTCAGTGTTTGGGGTTCAGTGTTGGGGTTCAGTATTGGGGTTCAATTTTGGGGATTCAGTGTTGGCGGTTCAGTGTCGGGGATTCAGTGTTGGGGTTCAGTGTTGGTGTTCAGTGTTGGGGTTCAGTGTTGGGCGTTTGTCAGCATTGGGGGGTCAGTGTTGATGTGTTCAGTGTTGGGGGTTCAGTGTCGGGGCTGGTCAGTGTTTTGGGTTCAGTGTTTGGGGGTTCAGTGTTGGTGTTCAGTGTTGGACTGGTCCGTTTTGGGGCTTCAGTGTTGGGGGTTCATTGTTGGGGGTTCAGTGTTGGGGATTCAGTGTTGGGGGTTCAATGTTGGGTTTAGTGTTGGGGGTCAGTGTTGGGGTGTTCAGTGTTGGGGGTCGGTGTTTGGGGGTGTCAGTGTTGGGGTTCAGTGTTGGGGGTTCGCTGTTGTGGGTTCAACTGTGGGGTTCAGTGTTAGGGTTCGGTGCTGGGGTTCGGTGTTGGGGTTCAGTGGTAAGGGTTCAGTGTTGGGGTTCAGTGTTAGGGTTCAGTGTTGGGGTTCAGCGTTAGGGGCTCAGTTTTGGGGTCCCATGTCGGGGTTCTGTGTTGGGGGTCCAGTGTTGGGTTTCAGTATTAGGGTTCAGTGCTGGGGTCCAGTGCTGGTGTTCAGTGCTATGGCTCGGTGTTGGGTGTTCAGTGTTGGGGTTCAGTGTTGGGGGTTCAGTGTTGGGAATCAGTGTTGGTGGTTCAGTATTGGGGGTTTTGTGTTGGTGGTTCAGTGTTGGGGGTTCAGTGCTGGGGCCCAGTGTGGGGTTCAGTGTTGGGGTTCAGTGTTGGGGTTCAGTTTTTGTGTTCAGCATTGGGAGTTCAGTGGGGGGTTCAGTGGTGGCGTTCAGTGTTGGGGTTCATTGGTGGCGATTCGGTTTTGGGGTTCAGTAGTGGGGGTCAGTGTTGGGGTTCACTGTTTGGGTCCAGCGTTAGGGACTCAGTGTTGGGGGTTCAGTGTTGGGAATCAGTGTTGGTGGTTCTGTGTTGGGCGTTTTGTGTTGGTGGTTCAGTGTTGGGGGGTCAGTGCTGGGGTTCAGTGTTGGGGTCCAGTGTTGGGGTTCAGTGCGGGAGTTCAGTGCTGGGGTTCAGTGCTGGGGGTTCAGTGTTGGGGTTCAGTATTGGGGGTTCGGTGTTAGGTTTCAGTGTTCAGGGTTAGTGTAGGGGTTCAGAGCTATGGCTCGGTGTTGGAGTTCAGTGGTGGGGGTTCAGTGTTGGGGGTTCAGTGTTGGGGGGTTCTGTGTTGGGAATCAGTGTTGGGCTTCATTGTTGGGGGTTGTGTGGTGGTGGTCCAGTGTCGGGGGTTCAGTGTTGGGGTTCAGTGTTGGGGTCCAGTGTGGGGGTTCAGTGAGGGTGTTCAGTGCTGGGATTCACTCTTGTAGGTTCAGTGGTGGGGTTCAGTGCTGGGAGGTCAGTGCTGGGGTTCAGTGTTGGGTGTTCAGTGTTGGGGTTCATTGGTGGGGTTCATTGGTGGGGGTTCGGTGTTGGGGTTCAGTGTTGGGGGTCAGTGTTGGGATTCACTGTTGGGGGTCAGTGTTAGGGGCTCGGTGTTGGCGGTTCAGTGTTGGTGTTCAGTTTCAGGGTTCAGTGCTGGGGGTCAGTATTGGGGGTTCAACGTTAGGTTCAGTGTTCAAGGTTTAGTGTTGGGGTTCAGTGCTATGACTCGGTGTTGGGGTTCAGTGTTGGTGGTCCAGTGTTGGGGGTTCACTGTCGGGGTTCAGTGTTGTGGTCCAGTGTGGGGGTTCAATGTTGGGTTCAGTGCTGGGGTTCACTCTTGCGGGTTCAGTGTTGGGGTTCAGTGCTGGGAGGTCAGTGAAGGGGTTCAGTGTTGGGGTCCAGTGTGGGGGTCCAGTGTTAGGGTTCAGTGCGGGAGTTCAGTGCTGGGGTTCAATGTTGGGGCTCAGTGCTGGGAGGTCAGTGATGGCGTTCAGTGTTGGGGTCCAGTGTGGGAGTCCAGTGTTGGGGTTCAGTGCGGGAGTTCAGTGCTGGGGTTCAGTGTTGGGGTTCAGTTTTGGTGTTCTGCATTGGGAGTGCAGTGTTGGGGTTCAGTGGCAGTGTTCAGTGTTGTGGGGTTCAGTGTTGAGAATCTGTGTTGTGGGTTTTGTGTTGGTGGTTCAGTGCTGGGGTTCAGTGTTGGGGTCCAGTGTGGGGGTTCAGCGCAGGAGTTCAGTGCTGGGGGTTCAGTGCTGGGGGTCAGTATTGGGGTTTCAGTGTTAGGGTTCAGTGTTCAGGGTTAGTGTTGGGGTTCAGTGCTATGGCTCGGTGTTGGGGTTCAGTGGTGGGGGGTTCAGTGTTGGGGGGTCAGTGTTGATGTTCAGTGTTGGGGTTTAATGTTGGGGTTCAGTGTTGGACTGGTCCGTTTTGGGGGTTCAGTGTTGGGTGTTCATTGTTGGGGGTTCAGTGTTGGGGATTCAGTGTTGGGGGTTCAATGTTGGGTTTAGTGTTGGGGGTCAGTGTTGGGGTGTTCAGTGTTGGGGGTCGGTGTTTGGGGGTGTCAGTGTTGGGGTTCAGTGTTGGGGGTTCGCTGTTGTGGGTTCAACTTTGGGGTTCAGTGTTAGGGTTCGGTGCTGGGGTTCGGTGTTGGGGTTCAGTGGTGGGGGTTCAGTGTTGGGGTTCAGTGTTAGGGTTCAGTGTTGGGGTTCAGCGTTAGGGGCTCAGTTTTGGGGTCCCATGTCGGGGTTCTGTGTTGGGGGTCCAGTGTTGGGTTTCAGTATTAGGGTTCAGTGCTGCGGTCCAGTGCTGGTGTTCAGTGCTATGGCTCGGTGTTGGGTGTTCAGTGTTGGGGTTCAGTGTTGGGATTCAGTGTTGGGGGTTCAGTGTTGGGTGTTTTGTGTTGGTGGTTCAGTGTTGGGGGTTCAGTGCTGGGGTCCAGTGTGGGGGTTCAGTGTTGGGGTTCAGTGTTGGGGTTCAGTTTTGGTGTTCAGCATTGGGAGTTCAGTGGTGGGGTTCAGTGGTGGCGTTCAGTGTTGGGGTTCATTGGTGGTGATTCGGTTTTGGGGTTCAGTAGTGGGGGTCAGTGTTGGGGTTCACTGTTTGGGTCCAGCGTTAGGGACTCAGTGTTGGGGGTTCAGTGTTGGGAATCAGTGTTGGTGGTTCTGTGTTGGGCGTTTTGTGTTGGTGGTTCAGTGTTGGGGGTTCAGTGCTGGGGTTCAGTGTTGGGGTCCAGTGTTGGGGTTCAGTGCGGGAGTTCAGTGCTGGGGTTCAGTGCTGGGGGTTCAGTGTTGGGGTTCAGTATTGGGGTTCGTTGTTAGGTTTCAGTGTTTAGGGTTAGTGTCGGGGTTCAGAGCTATGGCTCGGTGTTGGGGTTCAGTGGTGGGGGTTCAGTGTTGGGGGTTCAGTGTTGGGGTCCAGTGTGGGGGTTCAGTGAGGGTGTTCATTGCTGGGATTCACTCTTGTGGGTTCAGTGGTGGGGTTCAGTGCTGGGAGGTCAGTGCTGGGGTTCAGTGTTGGGTTCATTGGTGGGGTTCATTGGTGGGGGTTCGGTGTTGGGGTTCAGTGTTGAGTGCCAGTGTTGGGGTTCATTGGTGGGGTTCATTGGTGGCGGATCGGTGTTGGGGTTCAGTGTTGGGGATTCAGTGTTGGGGTTCAGTATTGGGGTTCAATTTTGGGGATTCAGTGTTGGCGGTTCAGTGTCGGGGATTCAGTGTTGGGGTTCAGTGTTGGGGTTCAGTGTTGGGTGTTCAGTGTTGGGGTTCAGTGTTGGGCGTTTGTCAGCGTTGGGGGGTCAGTGTTGATGTGTTCAGTGTTGGGGGTTCAGTGCTGGGAGGTCAGTGATGGGGTTCAGTGTTGGGGTCCAGTGTGGGGGTCCAGTGTTAGGGTTCAGTGCGGGAGTTCAGTGCTGGGGTTCAGTGTTGGGGCTCAGTGCTGGGAGGTCAGTGATGGGGTTGTGTGTTTGGGTCCAGTGTGGGAGTCCAGTGTTGGGGTTCAGTGCGGGAGTTCAGTGCTGGGGTTCAGTGTTGGGGTTCAGTTTTGGTGTTCTGCATTGGGAGTGCAGTGTTGGGGTTCAGTGGCAGTGTTCAGTGTTGTGGGGTTCAGTGTTGAGAATCTGTGTTGTGGGTTTTGTGTTGGTGGTTCAGTGCTGGGGTTCAGTGTTGGGGTCCAGTGTGGGGGTTCAGCGCAGGAGTTCAGTGCTGGGGGTTCAGTGCTGGGGGTCAGTATTGGGGTTTCAGTGTTAGGGTTCAGTGTTCAGGGTTAGTGTTGTGGTTCCGTGCTATGGCTCGGTGTTGGGGTTCAGTGGTGGGGGGTTCAGTGTTGGGGGTTCAGTGCTGGGGTTCAGTGTTGGGGTCCAGTGTTGGGGTTCAGTGCGGGAGTTCAGTGCTGGGGTTCAGTGCTGGGGGTTCAGTGTTGGGGTTCAGTATTGGGGGTTCGGTGTTAGGTTTCAGTGTTCAGGGTTAGTGTTGCGGTTCAGAGCTATGGCTCGGTGTTGGGGTTCAGTGGTGGGGGTTCAGTGTTGGGAGTTCAGTGTTGGGGGGTTCAGTGTTGGGAATCAGTGTTGGGCTTCATTGTTGGGGGTTGTGTGGTGGTGGTCCAGTGTTGGGGGTTCAGTGTTGGGGTTCAGTGTTGGGGTCCAGTGTGGGGGTTCAGTGAGGGTGTTCAGTGCTGGGATTCACTCTTGTAGGTTCAGTGGTGGGGTTCAGTGCTGGGAGGTCAGTGCTGGGGTTCAGTGTTGGGTGTTCAGTGTTGGGGTTCATTGGTGGGATCATTGGTGGGGGGTCGGTGTTGGGGTTCAGTGTTGGGGGCCAGTGTTGGGGTTCACTGTTGGGGGTCAGTGTTAGGGGCTCGGTGTTGGGGGTTCAGTGTTGGTGTTCAGTGTCAGGGTTCAGTGCTGGGGGTCAGTATTGGGGGTTCAGCGTTAGGTTCAGTGTTCAAGGTTTAGTGTTGGGGTTCAGTGCTATGCCTCGGTGTTGGGGTTCAGTGTTGGTGGTCCAGTGTTGGGGTTTCACTGTCGGGGTTCAGTTTTGGGGTCCAGTGTGGGGGTTCAATGTTGGGTTCAGTGCTGGGGTTCACTCTTGCGGGTTCAGTGTTGGGGTTCAGTGCTGGGAGGTCAGTGATGGGGTTCAGTGTTGGGGTCCAGTGTGGGGGTCCAGTGTTAGGGTACAGTGCGGGAGTTCAGTGCTGGGGTTCAGTGTTGGGGCTCAGTGCTGGGAGGTCAGTGATGGCGTTCAGTGTTGGGGTCCAGTGTGGGAGTCCAGTGTTGGGGTTCAGTGCGGGAGTTCAGTGCTGGGGTTCAGTGTTGGGGTTCAGTTTTGGTGTTCTGCATTGGGAGTGCAGTGTTGGGGTTCAGTGGCAGTGTTCAGTGTTGTGGGGTTCAGTGTTGAGAATCTGTGTTGTGGGTTTTGTGTTGGTGGTTCAGTGCTGGGGTTCAGTGTTGGGGTCCAGTGTGGGGGTTCAGCGCAGGAGTTCAGTGCTGGGGGTTCAGTGCTGGGGGTCAGTATTGGGGTTTCAGTGTTAGGGTTCAGTGTTCAGGGTTAGTGTTGGGGTTCAGTGCTATGGCTCGGTGTTGGGGTTCAGTGGTGGGGGGTTCAGTGTTGGGGGGTCAGTGTTGATGTTCAGTGTTGGGGTTTAATGTTGGGGTTCAGTGTTGGACTGGTCCGTTTTGGGGGTTCAGTGTTGGGTGTTCATTGTTGGGGGTTCAGTGTTGGGGGTTCAATGTTGGGTTTAGTGTTGGGGGTCAGTGTTGGGGTGTTCAGTGTTGGGGGTCGGTGTTTGGGGGTGTCAGTGTTGGGGTTCAGTGTTGGGGGTTCGCTGTTGTGGGTTCAACTTTGGGGTTCAGTGTTAGGGTTCGGTGCTGGGGTTCGGTGTTGGGGTTCAGTGGTGGGGGTTCAGTGTTGGGGTTCAGTGTTAGGATTCAGTGTTGGGGTTCAGCGTTAGGGGCTCAGTTTTGGGGTCCCATGTCGGGGTTCTGTGTTGGGGGTCCAGTGTTGGGTTTCAGTATTAGGGTTCAGTGCTGGGGTCCAGTGCTGGTGTTCAGTGCTATGGCTCGGTGTTGGGTGTTCAGTGTTGGTGTTCAGTGTTGGGATTCAGTGTTGGGGGTTCAGTGTTGGGGGTTTTGTGTTGGTGGTTCAGTGTTGGGGGTTCAGTGCTGGGGTCCAGTGTGGGGGTTCAGTGTTGGGGTTCAGTGTTGGGGTTCAGTTTTGGTGTTCAGCATTGGGAGTTCAGTGGTGGGGTTCAGTGGTGGCGTTCAGTGTTGGGGTTCATTGGTGGTGATTCGGTTTTGGGGTTCAGTAGTGGGGGTCAGTGTTGGGGTTCACTGTTTGGGTCCAGCGTTAGGGACTCAGTGTTGGGGGTTCAGTGTTGGGAATCTGTGTTGGTGGTTCTGTGTTGGGCGTTTTGTGTTGGTGGTTCAGTGTTGGGGGTTCAGTGCTGGGGTTCAGTGTTGGGGTCCAGTGTTGGGGTTCAGTGCGGGAGTTCAGTGCTGGGGTTCAGTGCTGGGGGTTCAGTGTTGGGGTTCAGTATTGGGGGTTCGGTGTTAGGTTTCAGTGTTCAGGGTTAGTGTTGGGGTTCAGAGCTATGGCTCGGTGTTGGGGTTCAGTGATGGGGGTTCAGTGTTGGGGGTTCAGTGTTGGGGGGTTCAGTGTTGGGAATCAGTGTTGGGCTTCATTGTTGGGGGTTGTGTGGTGGTAGTCCAGTGTTGGGGGTTCAGTGTTGGGGTTCAGTGTTGGGGTCCAGTGTGGGGGTTCAGTGAGGGTGTTCAGTGCTGGGATTCACTCTTGTGGGTTCAGTGGTGGGGTTCAGTGCTGGGAGGTCAGTGCTGGGGTTCAGTGTTGGGTGTTCAGTGTTGGGGTTCAGTGTTGGTGCTCTGCATTGGGAGTTCAGTGTTGGGGTTCAGTGTTGGGGTTCATTGGTGGGGTTCATTGGTGGGGGTTCGGTGTTGGGGTTCAGTGTTGGGTGCCAGTGTTGGGGTTCATTGGTGGCGGTTCGGTGTTGGGGTTCAGTGTTGGGGATTCAGTGTTGGGGTTCAGTATTGGGGTTCAGTGTTGGGGTTCAGTGTTGGGTGTTCAGTGTTGGGGTTCAGTGTTGGGCGTTTGTCAGCATTGGGGGGTCAGTGTTGATGTGTTCAGTGTTGGGGGTTCAGTGTCGGGGCTGGTCAGTGTTTGGGGTTCAGTGTTTGGGGGTTCAGTGTTGGTGTTCAGTGTTGGGGTTTAATGTTGGAGTTCAGTGTTGGCCGGGTCCGTTTTGGGGGTTCAGTGTTGGGTGTTGGGGTTCAATTTTGGGGATTCAGTGTTGGCGGTTCAGTGTCGGGGATTCAGTGTTGGGGTTCAGTGCTGGGGTTCAGTGTTGGGTGTTCAGTGTTGGGGTTCAGTGTTGGGCGTTTGTCAGCATTGGGGGGGTCAGTGTTGATGTGTTCAGTGTTGGGGGTTCAGTGTCGGGGCTGGTCAGTGTTTGGGGTTCAGTGTTTGGGGGTTCAGTGTCGGTGTTCAGTGTTGGGGTTTAATGTTGGGGTTCAGTGTTGGACGGGTCCGTTTTGGGGGTTCAGTGTTGGGTGTTCATTGTTGGGGGTTCAGTGTTGGGGTTCAGTGTTAGGGTTCAGTGTTGGGTTTCAGCGTTAGGGGCTCAGTTTTGCGGTCCCATGTCGGGGTTCTGTGTTGGGGGTCCAGTGTTGGGTTTCAGTATTAGGGTTCAGTGCTGGGGTCCAGTGCTGGTGTTCAGTGCTATGGCTCGGTGTTGGGTGTTCAGTGTTGGGGTTCAGTGTTGGGGGTTCAGTGTTGGTGGTTCAGTATTGGGGGTTTTGTGTTGGTGGTTCAGTGTTGGGGGTTCAGTGCTGGGGTCCAGTGTGGGGTTCAGTGGTGGGGTTCAGTGCTGGGAGGTCAGTGCTGGGGTTCAGTGTTGGGTGTTCAGTGTTGGGGTTCAGTGTTGGTGCTCAGCATTGGGAGTTCAGTGTTGGGGTTCAGTGTTGGGGTTCATTGGTGGGGTTCATTGGTTGGGGTTCGGTGTTGGGGTTCAGTGTTGGGTGCCAGTGTTGGGGTTCATTGGTGGGGTTCATTGGTGGCGGTTCGGTGTTGGGGTTCAGTGTTGGGGGTTCAGTGTTGGGGTTCAGTATTGGGGTTCAATTTTGGGGATTCAGTGTTGGCGGTTCAGTGTCGGGGATTCAGTGTTGGGGTTCAGTGTTGGGGTTCAGTGTTGGGGTTCAGTGTTGGGCGTTTGTCAGCATTGGGGGGTCAGTGTTGATGTGTTCAGTGTTGGGGGTTCAGTGTCGGGGCTGGTCAGTGTTTTGGGTTCAGTGTTTGGGGGTTCAGTGTTGGTGTTCAGTGTTGGACTGGTCCGTTTTGGGGGTTCAGTGTTGGGTGTTCATTGTTGGGGGTTCAGTTTTGGGGATTCAGTGTTGCGGGTTCAATGTTGGGTTTAGTGTTGGGGGTCAGTGTTGGGGTGTTCAGTGTTGGGGGTCGGTGTTTGGGGGTGTCAGTGTTGGGGTTCAGTGTTGGGGGTTCGCTGTTGTGGGTTCAACTGTGGGGTTCAGTGTTAGGGTTCGGTGCTGGGGTTCGGTGTTGGGGTTCAGTGGTAAGGGTTCAGTGTTGGGGTTCAGTGTTAGGGTTCAGTGTTGGGGTTCAGCGTTAGGGGCTCAGTTTTGGGGTCCCATGTCGGGGTTCTGTGTTGGGGGTCCAGTGTTGGGTTTCAGTATTAGGGTTCAGTGCTGGGGTCCAGTGCTGGTGTTCAGTGCTATGGCTCGGTGTTGGGTGTTCAGTGTTGGGGTTCAGTGTTGGGGTTCAGTGTTGGGAATCAGTGTTGGTGGTTCAGTATTGGGGGTTTTGTGTTGGTGGTTCAGTGTTGGGGGTTCAGTGCTGGGGCCCAGTGTGGGGTTCAGTGTTGGGGTTCAGTGTTGGGGTTCAGTTTTTGTGTTCAGCATTGGGAGTTCAGTGGGGGGGGTTCAGTGGTGGCGTTCAGTGTTGGGGTTCATTGGTGGTGATTCGGTTTTGGGGTTCAGTAGTGGGGGTCAGTGTTGGGGTTCACTGTTTGGGTCCAGCGTTAGGGACTCAGTGTTGGGGGTTCAGTGTTGGGAATCAGTGTTGGTGGTTCTGTGTTGGGCGTTTTGTGTTGGTGGTTCAGTGTTGGGGGGTCAGTGCTGGGGTTCAGTGTTGGGGTCCAGTGTTGGGGTTCAGTGCGGGAGTTCAGTGCTGGGGGTTCAGTGTTGGGGTTCAGTATTGGGGGTTCGGTGTTAGGTTTCAGTGTTCAGGGTTAGTGTAGGGGTTCAGAGCTATGGCTCGGTGTTGGGGTTCAGTGGTGGGGGTTCAGTGTTGGGGGTTCAGTGTTGGGGGGTTCAGTGTTGGGAATCAGTGTTGGGCTTCATTGTTGGGGGTTGTGTGGTGGTGGTCCAGTGTTGGGGGTTCAGTGTTGGGGTTCAGTGTTGGGGTCCAGTGTGGGGGTTCAGTGAGGGTGTTCAGTGCTGGGATTCACTCTTGTAGGTTCAGTGGTGGGGTTCAGCGCTGGGAGGTCAGTGCTGGGGTTCAGTGTTGGGTGTTCAGTGTTGGGGTTCATTGGTGGGGTTCATTGGTGGGGGTTCGGTGTTGGGGTTCAGTGTTGGGGGCCAGTGTTGGGGTTCACTGTTGGGGGTCAGTGTTAGGGGCTCGGTGTTGGGGGTTCAGTGTTGGTGTTCAGTTTCAGGGTTCAGTGCTGGGGGTCAGTATTGGGGGTTCAGCGTTAGGTTCAGTGTTCAAGGTTTAGTGTTGGGGTTCAGTGCTATGACTCGGTGTTGGGGTTCAGTGTTGGTGGTCCAGTGTTGGGGGTTCACTGTCGGGGTTCAGTGTTGTGGTCCAGTGTGGGGGTTCAATGTTGGGTTCAGTGCTGGGGTTCACTCTTGCGGGTTCAGTGTTGGGGTTCAGTGCTGGGAGGTCAGTGATGGGGTTCAGTGTTGGGGTCCAGTGTGGGGGTCCAGTGTTAGGGTTCAGTGCGGGAGTTCAGTGCTGGGGTTCAGTGTTGGGGCTCAGTGCTGGGAGGTCAGTGATGGCGTTCAGTGTTGGGGTCCAGTGTGGGAGTCCAGTGTTGGGGTTCAGTGCGGGAGTTCAGTGCTGGGGTTCAGTGTTGGGGTTCAGTTTTGGTGTTCTGCATTGGGAGTGCAGTGTTGGGGTTCAGTGGCAGTGTTCAGTGTTGTGGGGTTCAGTGTTGAGAATCTGTGTTGTGGGTTTTGTGTTGGTGGTTCAGTGCTGGGGTTCAGTGTTGGGGTCCAGTGTGGGGGTTCAGCGCAGGAGTTCAGTGCTGGGGGTTCAGTGCTGGGGGTCAGTATTGAGGTTTCAGTGTTAGGGTTCAGTGTTCAGGGTTAGTGTTGGGGTTCAGTGCTATGGCTCGGTGTTGGGGTTCAGTGGTGGGGGGATCAGTGTTGGGGGGTCAGTGTTGATGTTCAGTGTTGGGGTTTAATGTTGGGGTTCAGTGTTGGACTGGTCCGTTTTGGGGGTTCAGTGTTGGGTGTTCATTGTTGGGGGTTCAGTGTTGGGGATTCAGTGTTGGGGGTTCAATGTTGGGTTTAGTGTTGGGGGTCAGTGTTGGGGTGTTCAGTGTTGGGGGTCGGTGTTTGGGGGTGTCAGTGTTGGGGTTCAGTGTTGGGGGTTCGCTGTTGTGGGTTCAACTTTGGGGTTCAGTGTTAGGGTTCGGTGCTGGGGTTCGGTGTTGGGGTTCAGTGGTGGGGGTTCAGTGTTGGGGTTCAGTGTTAGGGTTCAGTGTTGGGGTTCAGCGTTAGGGGCTCAGTTTTGGGGTCCCATGTCGGGGTTCTGTGTTGGGGGTCCAGTGTTGGGTTTCAGTATTAGGGTTCAGTGCTGGGGTCCAGTGCTGGTGTTCAGTGCTATGGCTCGGTGTTGGGTGTTCAGTGTTGGGGTTCAGTGTTGGGATTCAGTGTTGGGGGTTCAGTGTTGGGTGTTTTGTGTTGGTGGTTCAGTGTTGGGGGTTCAGTGCTGGGGTCCAGTGTGGGGGTTCAGTGTTGGGGTTCAGTGTTGGGGTTCAGTTTTGGTGTTCAGCATTGGGAGTTCAGTGGTGGGGTTCAGTGGTGGCGTTCAGTGTTGGGGTTCATTGGTGGTGATTCGGTTTTGGGGTTCAGTAGTGGGGGTCAGTGTTGGGGTTCACTGTTTGGGTCCAGCGTTAGGGACTCAGTGTTGGGGGTTCAGTGTTGGGAATCAGTGTTGGTGGTTCTGTGTTGGGCGTTTTGTGTTGGTGGTTCAGTGTTGGGGGTTCAGTGCTGGGGTTCAGTGTTGGGGTCCAGTGTTGGGGTTCAGTGCGGGAGTTCAGTGCTGGGGTTCAGTGCTGGGGGTTCAGTGTTGGGGTTCAGTATTGGGGTTCGGTGTTAGGTTTCAGTGTTCAGGGTTAGTGTTGGGGTTCAGAGCTATGGCTCGGTGTTGGGGTTCAGTGGTGGGGGTTCAGTGTTGGGGGTTCAGTGTTGGGGGGTTCAGTGTTGGGCTTCATTGTTGGGGGTTGTGTGGTGGTGGTCCAGTGTTGGGGGTTCAGTATTGGGGTTCAGTGTTGGGGTCCAGTGTGGGGGTTCAGTGAGGGTGTTCATTGCTGGGATTCACTCTTGTGGGTTCAGTGGTGGGGTTCAGTGCTGGGAGGTCAGTGCTGGGGTTCAGTGTTGGGTTCATTGGTGGGGTTCATTGGTGGGGGTTCGGTGTTGGGGTTCAGTGTTGAGTGCCAGTGTTGGGGTTCATTGGTGGGGTTCATTGGTGGCGGATCGGTGTTGGGGTTCAGTGTTGGGGATTCAGTGTTGGGGTTCAGTATTGGGGTTCAATTTTGGGGATTCAGTGTTGGCGGTTCAGTGTCGGGGATTCAGTGTTGGGGTTCAGTGTTGGGGTTCAGTGTTGGGTGTTCAGTGTTGGGGTTCAGTGTTGGGCGTTTGTCAGCGTTGGGGGGTCAGTGTTGATGTGTTCAGTGTTGGGGGTTCAGTGCTGGGAGGTCAGTGATGGGGTTCAGTGTTGGGGTCCAGTGTGGGGGTCCAGTGTTAGGGTTCAGTGCGGGAGTTCAGTCCTGGGGTTCAGTGTTGGGGCTCAGTGCTGGGAGGTCAGTGATGGGGTTGTGTGTTTGGGTCCAGTGTGGGAGTCCAGTGTTGGGGTTCAGTGCGGGAGTTCAGTGCTGGGGTTCAGTGTTGGGGTTCAGTTTTGGTGTTCTGCATTGGGAGTGCAGTGTTGGGGTTCAGTGGCAGTGTTCAGTGTTGTGGGGTTCAGTGTTGAGAATCTGTGTTGTGGGTTTTGTGTTGGTGGTTCAGTGCTGGGGTTCAGTGTTGGGGTCCAGTGTGGGGGTTCAGCGCAGGAGTTCAGTGCTGGGGGTTCAGTGCTGGGGGTCAGTATTGGGGTTTCAGTGTTAGGGTTCAGTGTTCAGGGTTAGTGTTGTGGTTCAGTGCTATGGCTCGGTGTTGGGGTTCAGTGGTGGGGGGTTCAGTGTTGGGGGGTCAGTGTTGGTGTTCAGTGTTGGGGTTTAATGTTGGGGTTCAGTGTTGGACTGGTCCGTTTTGGGGGTTCAGTGTTGGGTGTTCATTGTTGGGGGTTCAGTGTTGGGGATTCGGTGTTGGGGGTTCAATGTTGGGTTTAGTGTTGGGGGTCAGTGTTGGGGTGTTCAGTGTTGGGGGTCAGTGTTGGGGTGTTCAGTGTTGGGGGTCGGTGTTTGGGGGTGTCAGTGTTGGGGTTCAGTGTTGGGGGTTCGCTGTTGTGGGTTCAACTTTGGGGTTCAGTGTTAGGATTCGGTGCTGGGGTTCGGTGTTGGGGTTCAGTGGTGGGGGTTCAGTGTTGGGGTTCAATGTTAGGATTCAGTGTTGGGGTTCAGCGTTAGGGGCTCAGTTTTGGGGTCCCATGTCGGGGTTCTGTGTTGGGGGTCCAGTGTTGGGTTTCAGTATTAGGGTTCAGTGCTGGGGTCCAGTGCTGGTGTTCAGTGCTGGGAGGTCAGTGCTGGGGTTCAGTGTTGGGTTCATTGGTGGGATTCATTGGTGGGGGTTCGGTGTTGGGGTTCAGTGTTGAGTGCCAGTGTTGGGGTTCATTGGTGGGGTTCATTGGTGGCGGATCGGTGTTGGGGTTCAGTGTTGGGGATTCAGTGTTGGGGTTCAGTATTGGGGATCAATTTTGGGGATTCAGTGTTGGCGGTTCAGTGTCGGGGATTCAGTGTTGGGGTTCAGTTTTGGGGTTCAGTGTTGGGTGTTCAGTGTTGGGGTTCAGTGTTGGGCGTTTGTCAGCGTTGGGGGGTCAGTGTTGATGTGTTCAGTGTTGGGGGTTCAGTGCTGGGAGGTCAGTGATGGGGTTCAGTGTTGGGGTCCAGTGTGGGGGTCCAGTGTTAGGGTTCAGTGCGGGAGTTCAGTGCTGGGGTTCAGTGTTGGGGCTCAGTGCTGGGAGGTCAGTGATGGGGTTGTGTGTTTGGGTCCAGTGTGGGAGTCCAGTGTTGGGGTTCAGTGCGGGAGTTCAGTGCTGGGGTTCAGTGTTGGGGTTCAGTTTTGGTGTTCTGCATTGGGAGTGCAGTGTTGGGGTTCAGCGGCAGTGTTCAGTGTTGTGGGGTTCAGTGTTGAGAATCTGTGTTGTGGGTTTTGTGTTGGTGGTTCAGTGCTGGGGTTCAGTGTTGGGGTCCAGTGTGGGGGTTCAGCGCAGGAGTTCAGTGCTGGGGGTTCAGTGCTGGGGGTCAGTATTGGGGTTTCAGTGTTAGGGTTCAGTGTTCAGGGTTAGTGTTGTGGTTCAGTGCTATGGCTCGGTGTTGGGGTTCAGTGGTGGGGGGTTCAGTGTTGGGGGGTCAGTGTTGGTGTTCAGTGTTGGGGTTTAATGTTGGGGTTCAGTGTTGGACTGGTCCGTTTTGGGGGTTCGGTGTTGGGTGTTCATTGTTGGGGGTTCAGTGTTGGGGATTCAGTGTTGGGGGTTCAATGTTGGGTTTAGTGTTGGGGGTCAGTGTTGGGGTGTTCAGTGTTGGGGGTCAGTGTTGGGGTGTTCAGTGTTGGGGGTCGGTGTTTGGGGGTGTCAGTGTTGGGGTTCAGTGTTGGGGGTTCTCTGTTGTGGGTTCAACTTTGCGGTTCAGTGTTAGGATTCGGTGCTGGGGTTCAGCGTTAGGGGCTCAGTTTTGGGGTCCCATGTCGGGGTTCTGTGTTGGGGGTCCAGTGTTGGGTTTCAGTATTAGGGTTCAGTGCTGGGGTCCAGTGCTGGTGTTCAGTGCTATGGCTCGGTGTTGGGTGTTCAGTGTTGGTGTTCAGTGTTGGGATTCAGTGTTGGGGGTTCAGTGTTGGGTGTTTTGTGTTGGTGGTTCAGTGTTGGGGGTTCAGTGCTGGGGTCCAGTGTGGGGGTTCAGTGTTGGGGTTCAGTGTTGGGGTTCAGTTTTGGTGTTCAGCATTGGGAGTTCAGTGGTGGGGTTCAGTGGTGGCGTTCAGTGTTGGGGTTCATTGGTGGTGATTCGGTTTTGGGGTTCAGTAGTGGGGGTCAGTGTTGGGGTTCACTGTTTGGGTCCAGCGTTAGGGACTCAGTGTTGGGGGTTCAGTGTTGGGAATCAGAGTTGGTGGTTCTGTGTTGGGCGTTTTGTGTTGGTGGTTCAGTGTTGGGGGTTCAGTGCTGGGGTTCAGTGTTGGGGTCCAGTGTTGGGGTTCAGTGCGGGAGTTCAGTGCTGGGGTTCAGTGCTGGGGGTTCAGTGTTGGGGTTCAGTATTGGGGGTTCGGTGTTAGGTTTCAGTGTTCAGGGTTAGTGTTGCGGTTCAGAGCTATGGCTCGGTGTTGGGGTTCAGTGGTGGGGGTTCAGTGTTGGGGGTTCAGTGTTGGGGGGTTCAGTGTTGGGAATCAGTGTTGGGCTTCATTGTTGGGGGTTGTGTGGTGGTGGTCCAGTGTTGGGGGTTCAGTGTTGGGGTTCAGTGTTGGGGTCCAGTGTGGGGGTTCAGTGAGGGTGTTCATTGCTGGGATTCACTCTTGTGGGTTCAGTGGTGGGGTTCAGTGCTGGGAGGTCAGTGCTGGGGTTCAGTGTTGGGTTCATTGGTGGGGTTCATTGGTGGGGGTTCGGTGTTGGGGTTCAGTGTTGAGTGCCAGTGTTGGGGTTCATTGGTGGGGTTCATTGGTGGCGGATCGGTGTTGGGGTTCAGTGTTGGGGATTCAGTGTTGGGGTTCAGTATTGGGGTTCAATTTTGGGGATTCAGTGTTGGCGGTTCAGTGTCGGGGATTCAGTGTTGGGGTTCAGTGTTGGGGTTCAGTGTTGGGTGTTCAGTGTTGGGGTTCAGTGTTGGGCGTTTGTCAGCGTTGGGGGGTCAGTGTTGATGTGTTCAGTGTTGGGGGTTCAGTGCTGGGAGGTCAGTGATGGGGTTCAGTGTTGGGGTCCAGTGTGGGGGTCCAGTGTTAGGGTTCAGTGCGGGAGTTCAGTGCTGGGGTTCAGTGTTGGGGCTCAGTGCTGGGAGGTCAGTGATGGGGTTGTGTGTTTGGGTCCAGTGTGGGAGTCCAGTGTTGGGGTTCAGTGCGGGAGTTCAGTGCTGGGGTTCAGTGTTGGGGTTCAGTTTTGGTGTTCTGCATTGGGAGTGCAGTGTTGGGGTTCAGTGGCAGTGTTCAGTGTTGTGGGGTTCAGTGTTGAGAATCTGTGTTGTGGGTTTTGTGTTGGTGGTTCAGTGCTGGGGTTCAGTGTTGGGGTCCAGTGTGGGGGTTCAGCGCAGGAGTTCAGTGCTGGGGGTTCAGTGCTGGGGGTCAGTATTGGGGTTTCAGTGTTAGGGTTCAGTGTTCAGGGTTAGTGTTGTGGTTCAGTGCTATGGCTCGGTGTTGGGGTTCAGTGGTGGGGGGTTCAGTGTTGGGGGGTCAGTGTTGGTGTTCAGTGTTGGGGTTTAATGTTGGGGTTCAGTGTTGGACTGGTCCGTTTTGGGGGTTCAGTGTTGGGTGTTCATTGTTGGGGGTTCAGTGTTGGGGATTCGGTGTTGGGGGTTCAATGTTGGGTTTAGTGTTGGGGGTCAGTGTTGGGGTGTTCAGTGTTGGGGGTCAGTGTTGGGGTGTTCAGTGTTGGGGGTCGGTGTTTGGGGGTGTCAGTGTTGGGGTTCAGTGTTGGGGGTTCGCTGTTGTGGGTTCAACTTTGGGGTTCAGTGTTAGGATTCGGTGCTGGGGTTCCGTGTTGGGGTTCAGTGGTGGGGGTTCAGTGTTGGGGTTCAATGTTAGGATTCAGTGTTGGGGTTCAGCGTTAGGGGCTCAGTTTTGGGGTCCCATGTCGGGGTTCTGTGTTGGGGGTCCAGTGTTGGGTTTCAGTATTAGGGTTCAGTGCTGGGGTCCAGTGCTGGTGTTCAGTGCTGGGAGGTCAGTGCTGGGGTTCAGTTTTGGGTTCATTGGTGGGGTTCATTGGTGGGGGTTCGGTGTTGGGGTTCAGTGTTGAGTGCCAGTGTTGGGGTTCATTGGTGGGGTTCATTGGTGGCGGATCGGTGTTGGGGTTCAGTGTTGGGGATTCAGTGTTGGGGTTCAGTATTGGGGTTCAATTTTGGGGATTCAGTGTTGGCGGTTCAGTGTCGGGGATTCAGTGTTGGGGTTCAGTGTTGGGGTTCAGTGTTGGGTGTTCAGTGTTGGGGTTCAGTGTTGGGCGTTTGTCAGCGTTGGGGGGTCAGCGTTGATGTGTTCAGTGTTGGGGGTTCAGTGCTGGGAGGTCAGTGATGGGGTTCAGTGTTGGGGTCCAGTGTGGGGGTCCAGTGTTAGGGTTCAGTGCGGGAGTTCAGTGCTGGGGTTCAGTGTTGGGGCTCAGTGCTGGGAGGTCAGTGATGGGGTTGTGTGTTTGGGTCCAGTGTGGGAGTCCAGTGTTGGGGTTCAGTGCGGGAGTTCAGTGCTGGGGTTCAGTGTTGGGGTTCAGTTTTGGTGTTCTGCATTGGGAGTGCAGTGTTGGGGTTCAGTGGCAGTGTTCAGTGTTGTGGGGTTCAGTGTTGAGAATCTGTGTTGTGTGTTTTGTGTTGGTGGTTCAGTGCTGGGGTTCAGTGTTGGGGTCCAGTGTGGGGGTTCAGCGCAGGAGTTCAGTGCTGGGGGTTCAGTGCTGGGGGGTCAGTATTGGGGTTTCAGTGTTAGGGTTCAGTGTTCAGGGTTAGTGTTGTGGTTCAGTGCTATGGCTCGGTGTTGGGGTTCAGTGGTGGGGGGTTCAGTGTTGGGGGGTCAGTGTTGGTGTTCAGTGTTGGGGTTTAATGTTGGGGTTCAGTGTTGGACTGGTCCGTTTTGGGGGTTCGGTGTTGGGTGTTCATTGTTGGGGGTTCAGTGTTGAGGATTCAGTGTTGGGGGTTCAATGTTGGGTTTAGTGTTGGGGGTCAGTGTTGGGGTGTTCAGTGTTGGGGGTCAGTGTTGGGGTGTTCAGTGTTGGGGGTCGGTGTTTGGGGGTGTCAGTGTTGGGGTTCAGTGTTGGGGGTTCGCTGTTGTGGGTTCAACTTTGCGGTTCAGTGTTAGGATTCGGTGCTGGGGTTCAGCGTTAGGGGCTCAGTTTTGGGGTCCCATGTCGGGGTTCTGTGTTGGGGGTCCAGTGTTGGGTTTCAGTATTAGGGTTCAGTGCTGGGGTCCAGTGCTGGTGTTCAGTGCTATGGCTCGGTGTTGGGTGTTCAGTGTTGGTGTTCAGTGTTGGGATTCAGTGTTGGGGGTTCAGTGTTGGGTGTTTTGTGTTGGTGGTTCAGTGTTGGGGGTTCAGTGCTGGGGTCCAGTGTGGGGGTTCAGTGTTGGGGTTCAGTGTTGGGGTTCAGTTTTGGTGTTCAGCATTGGGAGTTCAGTGGTGGGGTTCAGTGGTGGCGTTCAGTGTTGGGGTTCATTGGTGGTGATTCGGTTTTGGGGTTCAGTAGTGGGGGTCAGTGTTGGGGTTCACTGTTTGGGTCCAGCGTTAGGGACTCAGTGTTGGGGGTTCAGTGTTGGGAATCAGTGTTGGTGGTTCTGTGTTGGGCGTTTTGTGTTGGTGGTTCAGTGTTGGGGGTTCAGTGCTGGGGTTCAGTGTTGGGGTCCAGTGTTGGGGTTCAGTGCGGGAGTTCAGTGCTGGGGTTCAGTGCTGGGGGTTCAGTGTTGGGGTTCAGTATTGGGGGTTCGGTGTTAGGTTTCAGTGTTCAGGGTTAGTGTTGGGGTTCAGAGCTATGGTTCGGTGTTGGGGTTCAGTGGTGGGGGTTCAGTGTTGGGGGTTCAGTGTTGGGGGGTTCAGTGTTGGGAATCAGTGTTGGGCTTCATTGTTGGGGGTTGTGTGGTGGTGGTCCAGTGTTGGGGGTTCAGTGTTGGGGTTCAGTGTTGGGGTCCAGTGTGGGGGTTCAGTGAGGGTGTTCAGTGCTGGGATTCACTCTTGAGGGTTCAGTGGTGGGGTTCAGTGCTGGGAGGTCAGTGCTGGGGTTCAGTGTTGGGTGTTCAGTGTTGGGGTTCAGTGTTGGTGCTCAGCATTGGGAGTTCAGTGTTGGGGTTCAGTGTTGGGGTTCATTGGTGGGGTTCATTGGTGGAGGTTCGGTGTTGGGGTTCAGTGTTGGGTGCCGGTGTTGGGGTTCATTGGTGGGGTTCGTTGGTGGTGGTTCGGTGTTGGGGATTCAGTGTTGGGGATTCAGTGTTGGGGTTCAGTATTGGGGTTCAATTTTGGGGATTCAGTGTTGGCGGTTCAGTGTCGGGGATTCAGTGTTGGGGTTCAGTGTTGGGGTTCAGTGTTGGGTGTTCAGTGTTGGGGTTCAGTGTTGAGCGTTTGTCAGCATTGGGGGGGGTCAGTGTTGATGTGTTCAGTGTTGGGGGTTCAGTGTCGGGGATGGTCAGTGTTTGGGGTTCAGTGTTTGGGGGTTCAGTGTTGGTTGTCAGTGTTGGGGTTTAATGTTGGGGTTCAGTGTTGGACTGGTCCGTTTTGGGGGTTCAGTGTTGGGTGTTCATTGTTGGGGGTTCAATGTTGGGGATTCAGTGTTCGGGGTTCAATGTTGGGTTTAGTGTTGGGGGTCAGTGTTGGGGTGTTCAGTGTTGGGGGTCGGTGTTTGGGGGTGTCAGTGTTGGGGTTCAGTGTTGGGGGTTCGGTGTTGGGGGTTCAACTTTGGGGTTCAGTGTTAGGGTTCGGTGCTGGGGTTCGGTGTTGGCGTTCAGTGGTGGGGGTTCAGTGTTGGGGTTCTGTGTTAGGGTTCCGTGTTGGGTTTCAGCGTTAGGGGCTCAGTTTCGGGGTCCCATGTCGGGGTTCTGTGTTGGGGGTCCAGTGTTGGGTTTCAGTATTAGGGTTCAGTGCTGGGGTCCAGTGCTGGTGTTCAGTGCTATGGCTCGGTGTTGGGTGTCAGTGTTGGGGTTCAGTGTTGGGGGTTCAGTGTTGGTGGTTCAGTATTGGGGGTTCAGTGTTGGTGGTTCAGTGTTGGGGGTTCAGTGCTGGGGTCCAGTGTGGGGTTCAGTGGTGGGGTTCAGTGCTGGGAGGTCAGTGCTGGGGTTCAGTGTTGGGTGTTCAGTGTTGGTGCTCAGCATTGGGAGTTCAGTGTTGGGGTTCAGTGTTGGGGTTCATTGGTGGGGTTCATTGGTCGGGGTTCGGTGTTGGGGTTCAGTGTTGGGTGCCAGTGTTGGGGTTCATTGGTGGGGTTCATTGGTGGCGGTTCGGTGTTGGGGTTCAGTGTTGGGGGTTCAGTGTTGGGGTTCAGTATTGGGGTTCAATTTTGGGGATTCAGTGTTGGTGGTTCAGTGTCGGGGATTCAGTGTTGGGGTTCAGTGTTGGGGTTCAGTGTTGGGGTTCAGTTTTTGTGTTCAGCATTGGGAGTTCAGTGGTGGGGTTCAGTGGTGGCGTTCAGTGTTGGGGTCCAGTGTGGGGGTTCAGCGCAGGAGTTCAGTGCTGGGGGTTCAGTGCTGGGGGTCAGTATTGGGGTTTCAGTGTTAGGGTTCAGTGTTCAGGGTTAGTGTTGGGGTTCAGTGGTGGGGGGTTCAGTGTTGGGGGGTCAGTGTTGGTGTTCAGTGTTGGGGGTTCAGTGTCGGGGCTGGTCAGTGTTTGGGGTTCAGTGTTTGGGGGTTCAGTGTTGGTGTTCAGTGTTGGGGTTTAATGTCGGGGTTCAATGTTGGACTGGTCCGTTTTGGGTGTTCAGTGTTGGGTGTTCATTGTTGGGGGTTCAGTGTTGGGGATTCAGTGTTGGGGGTTCAATGTTGGGTTTAGTGTTGGGGGTCAGTGTTGGGGTGTTCAGTGTTGGGGGTCGGTGTTTGGGGGTGTCAGTGTTGGGGTTCAGTGTTGGGGGTTCGCTGTTGTGGGTTCAACTGTGGGGTTCAGTGTTAGGGTTCGGTGCTGGGGTTCGGTGTTGGGGTTCAGTGGTAAGGGTTCAGTGTTGGGGTTCAGTGTTAGGGTTCAGTGTTCGGGTTCAGCGTTAGGGGCTCTGTTTTGGGGTCCCATGTCGGGGTTCTGTGTTGGGGGTCCAGTGTTGGGTTTCAGTATTAGGGTTCAGTGCTGGGGTCCAGTGCTGGTGTTCAGTGCTATGGCTCGGTGTTGGGTGTTCAGTGTTGGGGTTCAGTGTTGGGGGTTCAGTGTTGGGAATCAGTGTGGGGTTCAGTGTTGGGGTTCAGTGTTGGGGTTCAGTTTTTGTGTTCAGCATTGGGAGTTCAGTGGTGGGGTTCAGTGGTGGCGTTCAGTGTTGGGGTTCATTGGTGGTGATTCGGTTTTGGGGTTCAGTAGTGGGGGTCAGTGTTGGGGTTCACTGTTTGGGTCCAGCGTTAGGGACTCAGTGTTGGGGGTTCAGTGTTGGGAATCAGTGTTGGTGGTTCTGTGTTGGGCGTTTTGTGGTGGTGGTTCAGTGTTGGGGGGTCAGTGCTGGGGTTCAGTGTTGGGGTCCAGTGTTGGGGTTCAGTGCGGGAGTTCAGTGCTGGGGTTCAGTGCTTGGGGTTCAGTGTTGGGGTTCAGTATTGGGGGTTCGGTGTTAGGTTTCAGTGTTCAGGGTTAGTGTAGGGGTTCAGAGCTATGGCTCGGTGTTGGGGTTCAGTGGTGGGGGTTCAGTGTTGGGGGTTCAGTGTTGGGGGGTTCAGTGTTGGGAATCAGTGTTGGGCTTCATTGTTGGGGGTTGTGTGGTGGTGGTCCAGTGTTGGGGGTTCAGTGTTGGGGTTCAGTGTTGGGGTCCAGTGTGGGGGTTCAGTGAGGGTGTTCAGTGCTGGGATTCACTCTTGTAGGTTCAGTGGTGGGGTTCAGTGCTGGGAGGTCAGTGCTGGGGTTCAGTGTTGCGTGTTCAGTGTTGGGGTTCATTGGTGGGGTTCATTGGTGGGGGTTCGGTGTTGGGGTTCAGTGTTGGGGGACAGTGTTTGGGTTCACTGTTGGGGGTCAGTGTTAGGGGCTCGGTGTTGGGGGTTCAGTGTTGGTGTTCAGTGTCAGGGTTCAGTGCTGGGGGTCAGTATTGGGGGTTCAGCGTTAGGTTCAGTGTTCAAGGTTTAGTGTTGGGGTTCAGTGCTATGACTCGGTGTTGGGGTTCAGTGTTGGTGGTCCAGTGTTGGGGGTTCACTGCCGGGGTTCAGTGTTGGGGTCCAGTGTGGGGGTTCAATGTTGGGTTCAGTGCTGGGGTTCACTCTTGCGGGTTCAGTGTTGGGGTTCAGTGCTGGGAGGTCAGTGATGGGGTTCAGTGTTGGTGTCCAGTGTGGGGGTCCAGTGTTAGGGTTCAGTGCGGGAGTTCAGTGCTGGGGTTCAGTGTTGGGGCTCAGTGCTGGGAGGTCAGTGATGGCGTTCAGTGTTGGGGTCCAGTGTGGGAGTCCAGTGTTGGGGTTCAGTGCGGGAGTTCAGTGCTGGGGTTCAGTGTTGGGGTTCAGTTTTGGTGTTCTGCATTTGGAGTGCAGTGTTGGGGTTCAGTGGCAGTGTTCAGTGTTGTGGGGTTCAGTGTTGAGAATCTGTGTTGTGGGTTTTGTGTTGGTGGTTCAGTGCTGGGGTTCAGTGTTGGGGTCCAGTGTGGGGGTTCAGCGCAGGAGTTCAGTGCTGGGGGTTCAGTGCTGGGGGTCAGTATTGGGGTTTCAGTGTTAGGGTTCAGTGTTCAGGGTTAGTGTTGGGGTTCAGTGCTATGGCTCGGTGTTGGGGTTCAGTGGTGGGGGGTTCAGTGTTGGGGGGTCAGTGTTGATGTTCAGTGTTGGGGTTTAATGTTGGGGTTCAGTGTTGGACTGGTCCGTTTTGGGGGTTCAGTGTTGGGTGTTCATTGTTGGGGGTTCAGTGTTGGGGATTCAGTGTTGGGGGTTCAATGTTGGGTTTAGTGTTGGGGGTCAGTGTTGGGGTGTTCAGTGTTGGGGGTCGGTGTTTGGGGGTGTCAGTGTTGGGGTTCAGTGTTGGGGGTTCGCTGTTGTGGGTTCAACTTTGGGGTTCAGTGTTAGGGTTCGGTGCTGGGGTTCGGTGTTGGGGTTCAGTGGTGGGGGTTCAGTGTTGGGGTTCAGTGTTAGGGTTCAGTGTTGGGGTTCAGCGTTAGGGGCTCAGTTTTGGGGTCCCATGTCGGGGTTCTGTGTTGGGGGTCCAGTGTTGGGTTTCAGTATTAGGGTTCAGTGCTGCGGTCCAGTGCTGGTGTTCAGTGCTATGGCTCGGTGTTGGGTGTTCAGTGTTGGGGTTCAGTGTTGGGATTCAGTGTTGGGGGTTCAGTGTTGGGTGTTTTGTGTTGGTGGTTCAGTGTTGGGGGTTCAGTGCTGGGGTCCAGTGTGGGGGTTCAGTGTTGGGGTTCAGTGTTGGGGTTCAGTTTTGGTGTTCAGCATTGGGAGTTCAGTGGTGGGGTTCAGTGGTGGCGTTCAGTGTTGGGGTTCATTGGTGGTGATTCGGTTTTGGGGTTCAGTAGTGGGGGTCAGTGTTGGGGTTCACTGTTTGGGTCCAGCGTTAGGGACTCAGTGTTGGGGGTTCAGTGTTGGGAATCAGTGTTGGTGGTTCTGTGTTGGGCGTTTTGTGTTGGTGGTTCAGTGTTGGGGGTTCAGTGCTGGGGTTCAGTGTTGGGGTCCAGTGTTGGGGTTCAGTGCGGGAGTTCAGTGCTGGGGTTCAGTGCTGGGGGTTCAGTGTTGGGGTTCAGTATTGGGGTTCGTTGTTAGGTTTCAGTGTTTAGGGTTAGTGTCGGGGTTCAGAGCTATGGCTCGGTGTTGGGGTTCAGTGGTGGGGGTTCAGTGTTGGGGGTTCAGTGTTGGGGTCCAGTGTGGGGGTTCAGTGAGGGTGTTCATTGCTGGGATTCACTCTTGTGGGTTCAGTGGTGGGGTTCAGTGCTGGGAGGTCAGTGCTGGGGTTCAGTGTTGGGTTCATTGGTGGGGTTCATTGGTGGGGGTTCGGTGTTGGGGTTCAGTGTTGAGTGCCAGTGTTGGGGTTCATTGGTGGGGTTCATTGGTGGCGGATCGGTGTTGGGGTTCAGTGTTGGGGATTCAGTGTTGGGGTTCAGTATTGGGGTTCAATTTTGGGGATTCAGTGTTGGCGGTTCAGTGTCGGGGATTCAGTGTTGGGGTTCAGTGTTGGGGTTCAGTGTTGGGTGTTCAGTGTTGGGGTTCAGTGTTGGGCGTTTGTCAGCGTTGGGGGGTCAGTGTTGATGTGTTCAGTGTTGGGGGTTCAGTGCTGGGAGGTCAGTGATGGGGTTCAGTGTTGGGGTCCAGTGTGGGGGTCCAGTGTTAGGGTTCAGTGCGGGAGTTCAGTGCTGGGGTTCAGTGTTGGGGCTCAGTGCTGGGAGGTCAGTGATGGGGTTGTGTGTTTGGGTCCAGTGTGGGAGTCCAGTGTTGGGGTTCAGTGCGGGAGTTCAGTGCTGGGGTTCAGTGTTGGGGTTCAGTTTTGGTGTTCTGCATTGGGAGTGCAGTGTTGGGGTTCAGTGGCAGTGTTCAGTGTTGTGGGGTTCAGTGTTGAGAATCTGTGTTGTGGGTTTTGTGTTGGTGGTTCAGTGCTGGGGTTCAGTGTTGGGGTCCAGTGTGGGGGTTCAGCGCAGGAGTTCAGTGCTGGGGGTTCAGTGCTGGGGGTCAGTATTGGGGTTTCAGTGTTAGGGTTCAGTGTTCAGGGTTAGTGTTGTGGTTCCGTGCTATGGCTCGGTGTTGGGGTTCAGTGGTGGGGGGTTCAGTGTTGGGGGTTCAGTGCTGGGGTTCAGTGTTGGGGTCCAGTGTTGGGGTTCAGTGCGGGAGTTCAGTGCTGGGGTTCAGTGCTGGGGGTTCAGTGTTGGGGTTCAGTATTGGGGGTTCGGTGTTAGGTTTCAGTGTTCAGGGTTAGTGTTGCGGTTCAGAGCTATGGCTCGGTGTTGGGGTTCAGTGGTGGGGGTTCAGTGTTGGGAGTTCAGTGTTGGGGGGTTCAGTGTTGGGAATCAGTGTTGGGCTTCATTGTTGGGGGTTGTGTGGTGGTGGTCCAGTGTTGGGGGTTCAGTGTTGGGGTTCAGTGTTGGGGTCCAGTGTGGGGGTTCAGTGAGGGTGTTCAGTGCTGGGATTCACTCTTGTAGGTTCAGTGGTGGGGTTCAGTGCTGGGAGGTCAGTGCTGGGGTTCAGTGTTGGGTGTTCAGTGTTGGGGTTCATTGGTGGGATCATTGGTGGGGGGTCGGTGTTGGGGTTCAGTGTTGGGGGCCAGTGTTGGGGTTCACTGTTGGGGGTCAGTGTTAGGGGCTCGGTGTTGGGGGTTCAGTGTTGGTGTTCAGTGTCAGGGTTCAGTGCTGGGGGTCAGTATTGGGGGTTCAGCGTTAGGTTCAGTGTTCAAGGTTTAGTGTTGGGGTTCAGTGCTATGCCTCGGTGTTGGGGTTCAGTGTTGGTGGTCCAGTGTTGGGGTTTCACTGTCGGGGTTCAGTTTTGGGGTCCAGTGTGGGGGTTCAATGTTGGGTTCAGTGCTGGGGTTCACTCTTGCGGGTTCAGTGTTGGGGTTCAGTGCTGGGAGGTCAGTGATGGGGTTCAGTGTTGGGGTCCAGTGTGGGGGTCCAGTGTTAGGGTACAGTGCGGGAGTTCAGTGCTGGGGTTCAGTGTTGGGGCTCAGTGCTGGGAGGTCAGTGATGGCGTTCAGTGTTGGGGTCCAGTGTGGGAGTCCAGTGTTGGGGTTCAGTGCGGGAGTTCAGTGCTGGGGTTCAGTGTTGGGGTTCAGTTTTGGTGTTCTGCATTGGGAGTGCAGTGTTGGGGTTCAGTGGCAGTGTTCAGTGTTGTGGGGTTCAGTGTTGAGAATCTGTGTTGTGGGTTTTGTGTTGGTGGTTCAGTGCTGGGGTTCAGTGTTGGGGTCCAGTGTGGGGGTTCAGCGCAGGAGTTCAGTGCTGGGGGTTCAGTGCTGGGGGTCAGTATTGGGGTTTCAGTGTTAGGGTTCAGTGTTCAGGGTTAGTGTTGGGGTTCAGTGCTATGGCTCGGTGTTGGGGTTCAGTGGTGGGGGGTTCAGTGTTGGGGGGTCAGTGTTGATGTTCAGTGTTGGGGTTTAATGTTGGGGTTCAGTGTTGGACTGGTCCGTTTTGGGGGTTCAGTGTTGGGTGTTCATTGTTGGGGGTTCAGTGTTGGGGGTTCAATGTTGGGTTTAGTGTTGGGGGTCAGTGTTGGGGTGTTCAGTGTTGGGGGTCGGTGTTTGGGGGTGTCAGTGTTGGGGTTCAGTGTTGGGGGTTCGCTGTTGTGGGTTCAACTTTGGGGTTCAGTGTTAGGGTTCGGTGCTGGGGTTCGGTGTTGGGGTTCAGTGGTGGGGGTTCAGTGTTGGGGTTCAGTGTTAGGATTCAGTGTTGGGGTTCAGCGTTAGGGGCTCAGTTTTGGGGTCCCATGTCGGGGTTCTGTGTTGGGGGTCCAGTGTTGGGTTTCAGTATTAGGGTTCAGTGCTGGGGTCCAGTGCTGGTGTTCAGTGCTATGGCTCGGTGTTGGGTGTTCAGTGTTGGTGTTCAGTGTTGGGATTCAGTGTTGGGGGTTCAGTGTTGGGGGTTTTGTGTTGGTGGTTCAGTGTTGGGGGTTCAGTGCTGGGGTCCAGTGTGGGGGTTCAGTGTTGGGGTTCAGTGTTGGGGTTCAGTTTTGGTGTTCAGCATTGGGAGTTCAGTGGTGGGGTTCAGTGGTGGCGTTCAGTGTTGGGGTTCATTGGTGGTGATTCGGTTTTGGGGTTCAGTAGTGGGGGTCAGTGTTGGGGTTCACTGTTTGGGTCCAGCGTTAGGGACTCAGTGTTGGGGGTTCAGTGTTGGGAATCTGTGTTGGTGGTTCTGTGTTGGGCGTTTTGTGTTGGTGGTTCAGTGTTGGGGGTTCAGTGCTGGGGTTCAGTGTTGGGGTCCAGTGTTGGGGTTCAGTGCGGGAGTTCAGTGCTGGGGTTCAGTGCTGGGGGTTCAGTGTTGGGGTTCAGTATTGGGGGTTCGGTGTTAGGTTTCAGTGTTCAGGGTTAGTGTTGGGGTTCAGAGCTATGGCTCGGTGTTGGGGTTCAGTGATGGGGGTTCAGTGTTGGGGGTTCAGTGTTGGGGGGTTCAGTGTTGGGAATCAGTGTTGGGCTTCATTGTTGGGGGTTGTGTGGTGGTAGTCCAGTGTTGGGGGTTCAGTGTTGGGGTTCAGTGTTGGGGTCCAGTGTGGGGGTTCAGTGAGGGTGTTCAGTGCTGGGATTCACTCTTGTGGGTTCAGTGGTGGGGTTCAGTGCTGGGAGGTCAGTGCTGGGGTTCAGTGTTGGGTGTTCAGTGTTGGGGTTCAGTGTTGGTGCTCTGCATTGGGAGTTCAGTGTTGGGGTTCAGTGTTGGGGTTCATTGGTGGGGTTCATTGGTGGGGGTTCGGTGTTGGGGTTCAGTGTTGGGTGCCAGTGTTGGGGTTCATTGGTGGCGGTTCGGTGTTGGGGTTCAGTGTTGGGGATTCAGTGTTGGGGTTCAGTATTGGGGTTCAGTGTTGGGGTTCAGTGTTGGGTGTTCAGTGTTGGGGTTCAGTGTTGGGCGTTTGTCAGCATTGGGGGGTCAGTGTTGATGTGTTCAGTGTTGGGGGTTCAGTGTCGGGGCTGGTCAGTGTTTGGGGTTCAGTGTTTGGGGGTTCAGTGTTGGTGTTCAGTGTTGGGGTTTAATGTTGGAGTTCAGTGTTGGCCGGGTCCGTTTTGGGGGTTCAGTGTTGGGTGTTGGGGTTCAATTTTGGGGATTCAGTGTTGGCGGTTCAGTGTCGGGGATTCAGTGTTGGGGTTCAGTGCTGGGGTTCAGTGTTGGGTGTTCAGTGTTGGGGTTCAGTGTTGGGCGTTTGTCAGCATTGGGGGGGTCAGTGTTGATGTGTTCAGTGTTGGGGGTTCAGTGTCGGGGCTGGTCAGTGTTTGGGGTTCAGTGTTTGGGGGTTCAGTGTCGGTGTTCAGTGTTGGGGTTTAATGTTGGGGTTCAGTGTTGGACGGGTCCGTTTTGGGGGTTCAGTGTTGGGTGTTCATTGTTGGGGGTTCAGTGTTGGGGTTCAGTGTTAGGGTTCAGTGTTGGGTTTCAGCGTTAGGGGCTCAGTTTTGCGGTCCCATGTCGGGGTTCTGTGTTGGGGGTCCAGTGTTGGGTTTCAGTATTAGGGTTCAGTGCTGGGGTCCAGTGCTGGTGTTCAGTGCTATGGCTCGGTGTTGGGTGTTCAGTGTTGGGGTTCAGTGTTGGGGGTTCAGTGTTGGTGGTTCAGTATTGGGGGTTTTGTGTTGGTGGTTCAGTGTTGGGGGTTCAGTGCTGGGGTCCAGTGTGGGGTTCAGTGGTGGGGTTCAGTGCTGGGAGGTCAGTGCTGGGGTTCAGTGTTGGGTGTTCAGTGTTGGGGTTCAGTGTTGGTGCTCAGCATTGGGAGTTCAGTGTTGGGGTTCAGTGTTGGGGTTCATTGGTGGGGTTCATTGGTTGGGGTTCGGTGTTGGGGTTCAGTGTTGGGTGCCAGTGTTGGGGTTCATTGGTGGGGTTCATTGGTGGCGGTTCGGTGTTGGGGTTCAGTGTTGGGGGTTCAGTGTTGGGGTTCAGTATTGGGGTTCAATTTTGGGGATTCAGTGTTGGCGGTTCAGTGTCGGGGATTCAGTGTTGGGGTTCAGTGTTGGGGTTCAGTGTTGGGGTTCAGTGTTGGGCGTTTGTCAGCATTGGGGGGTCAGTGTTGATGTGTTCAGTGTTGGGGGTTCAGTGTCGGGGCTGGTCAGTGTTTTGGGTTCAGTGTTTGGGGGTTCAGTGTTGGTGTTCAGTGTTGGACTGGTCCGTTTTGGGGGTTCAGTGTTGGGTGTTCATTGTTGGGGGTTCAGTTTTGGGGATTCAGTGTTGCGGGTTCAATGTTGGGTTTAGTGTTGGGGGTCAGTGTTGGGGTGTTCAGTGTTGGGGGTCGGTGTTTGGGGGTGTCAGTGTTGGGGTTCAGTGTTGGGGGTTCGCTGTTGTGGGTTCAACTGTGGGGTTCAGTGTTAGGGTTCGGTGCTGGGGTTCGGTGTTGGGGTTCAGTGGTAAGGGTTCAGTGTTGGGGTTCAGTGTTAGGGTTCAGTGTTGGGGTTCAGCGTTAGGGGCTCAGTTTTGGGGTCCCATGTCGGGGTTCTGTGTTGGGGGTCCAGTGTTGGGTTTCAGTATTAGGGTTCAGTGCTGGGGTCCAGTGCTGGTGTTCAGTGCTATGGCTCGGTGTTGGGTGTTCAGTGTTGGGGTTCAGTGTTGGGGTTCAGTGTTGGGAATCAGTGTTGGTGGTTCAGTATTGGGGGTTTTGTGTTGGTGGTTCAGTGTTGGGGGTTCAGTGCTGGGGCCCAGTGTGGGGTTCAGTGTTGGGGTTCAGTGTTGGGGTTCAGTTTTTGTGTTCAGCATTGGGAGTTCAGTGGGGGGGGTTCAGTGGTGGCGTTCAGTGTTGGGGTTCATTGGTGGTGATTCGGTTTTGGGGTTCAGTAGTGGGGGTCAGTGTTGGGGTTCACTGTTTGGGTCCAGCGTTAGGGACTCAGTGTTGGGGGTTCAGTGTTGGGAATCAGTGTTGGTGGTTCTGTGTTGGGCGTTTTGTGTTGGTGGTTCAGTGTTGGGGGGTCAGTGCTGGGGTTCAGTGTTGGGGTCCAGTGTTGGGGTTCAGTGCGGGAGTTCAGTGCTGGGGGTTCAGTGTTGGGGTTCAGTATTGGGGGTTCGGTGTTAGGTTTCAGTGTTCAGGGTTAGTGTAGGGGTTCAGAGCTATGGCTCGGTGTTGGGGTTCAGTGGTGGGGGTTCAGTGTTGGGGGTTCAGTGTTGGGGGGTTCAGTGTTGGGAATCAGTGTTGGGCTTCATTGTTGGGGGTTGTGTGGTGGTGGTCCAGTGTTGGGGGTTCAGTGTTGGGGTTCAGTGTTGGGGTCCAGTGTGGGGGTTCAGTGAGGGTGTTCAGTGCTGGGATTCACTCTTGTAGGTTCAGTGGTGGGGTTCAGCGCTGGGAGGTCAGTGCTGGGGTTCAGTGTTGGGTGTTCAGTGTTGGGGTTCATTGGTGGGGTTCATTGGTGGGGGTTCGGTGTTGGGGTTCAGTGTTGGGGGCCAGTGTTGGGGTTCACTGTTGGGGGTCAGTGTTAGGGGCTCGGTGTTGGGGGTTCAGTGTTGGTGTTCAGTTTCAGGGTTCAGTGCTGGGGGTCAGTATTGGGGGTTCAGCGTTAGGTTCAGTGTTCAAGGTTTAGTGTTGGGGTTCAGTGCTATGACTCGGTGTTGGGGTTCAGTGTTGGTGGTCCAGTGTTGGGGGTTCACTGTCGGGGTTCAGTGTTGTGGTCCAGTGTGGGGGTTCAATGTTGGGTTCAGTGCTGGGGTTCACTCTTGCGGGTTCAGTGTTGGGGTTCAGTGCTGGGAGGTCAGTGATGGGGTTCAGTGTTGGGGTCCAGTGTGGGGGTCCAGTGTTAGGGTTCAGTGCGGGAGTTCAGTGCTGGGGTTCAGTGTTGGGGCTCAGTGCTGGGAGGTCAGTGATGGCGTTCAGTGTTGGGGTCCAGTGTGGGAGTCCAGTGTTGGGGTTCAGTGCGGGAGTTCAGTGCTGGGGTTCAGTGTTGGGGTTCAGTTTTGGTGTTCTGCATTGGGAGTGCAGTGTTGGGGTTCAGTGGCAGTGTTCAGTGTTGTGGGGTTCAGTGTTGAGAATCTGTGTTGTGGGTTTTGTGTTGGTGGTTCAGTGCTGGGGTTCAGTGTTGGGGTCCAGTGTGGGGGTTCAGCGCAGGAGTTCAGTGCTGGGGGTTCAGTGCTGGGGGTCAGTATTGAGGTTTCAGTGTTAGGGTTCAGTGTTCAGGGTTAGTGTTGGGGTTCAGTGCTATGGCTCGGTGTTGGGGTTCAGTGGTGGGGGGATCAGTGTTGGGGGGTCAGTGTTGATGTTCAGTGTTGGGGTTTAATGTTGGGGTTCAGTGTTGGACTGGTCCGTTTTGGGGGTTCAGTGTTGGGTGTTCATTGTTGGGGGTTCAGTGTTGGGGATTCAGTGTTGGGGGTTCAATGTTGGGTTTAGTGTTGGGGGTCAGTGTTGGGGTGTTCAGTGTTGGGGGTCGGTGTTTGGGGGTGTCAGTGTTGGGGTTCAGTGTTGGGGGTTCGCTGTTGTGGGTTCAACTTTGGGGTTCAGTGTTAGGGTTCGGTGCTGGGGTTCGGTGTTGGGGTTCAGTGGTGGGGGTTCAGTGTTGGGGTTCAGTGTTAGGGTTCAGTGTTGGGGTTCAGCGTTAGGGGCTCAGTTTTGGGGTCCCATGTCGGGGTTCTGTGTTGGGGGTCCAGTGTTGGGTTTCAGTATTAGGGTTCAGTGCTGGGGTCCAGTGCTGGTGTTCAGTGCTATGGCTCGGTGTTGGGTGTTCAGTGTTGGGGTTCAGTGTTGGGATTCAGTGTTGGGGGTTCAGTGTTGGGTGTTTTGTGTTGGTGGTTCAGTGTTGGGGGTTCAGTGCTGGGGTCCAGTGTGGGGGTTCAGTGTTGGGGTTCAGTGTTGGGGTTCAGTTTTGGTGTTCAGCATTGGGAGTTCAGTGGTGGGGTTCAGTGGTGGCGTTCAGTGTTGGGGTTCATTGGTGGTGATTCGGTTTTGGGGTTCAGTAGTGGGGGTCAGTGTTGGGGTTCACTGTTTGGGTCCAGCGTTAGGGACTCAGTGTTGGGGGTTCAGTGTTGGGAATCAGTGTTGGTGGTTCTGTGTTGGGCGTTTTGTGTTGGTGGTTCAGTGTTGGGGGTTCAGTGCTGGGGTTCAGTGTTGGGGTCCAGTGTTGGGGTTCAGTGCGGGAGTTCAGTGCTGGGGTTCAGTGCTGGGGGTTCAGTGTTGGGGTTCAGTATTGGGGTTCGGTGTTAGGTTTCAGTGTTCAGGGTTAGTGTTGGGGTTCAGAGCTATGGCTCGGTGTTGGGGTTCAGTGGTGGGGGTTCAGTGTTGGGGGTTCAGTGTTGGGGGGTTCAGTGTTGGGCTTCATTGTTGGGGGTTGTGTGGTGGTGGTCCAGTGTTGGGGGTTCAGTATTGGGGTTCAGTGTTGGGGTCCAGTGTGGGGGTTCAGTGAGGGTGTTCATTGCTGGGATTCACTCTTGTGGGTTCAGTGGTGGGGTTCAGTGCTGGGAGGTCAGTGCTGGGGTTCAGTGTTGGGTTCATTGGTGGGGTTCATTGGTGGGGGTTCGGTGTTGGGGTTCAGTGTTGAGTGCCAGTGTTGGGGTTCATTGGTGGGGTTCATTGGTGGCGGATCGGTGTTGGGGTTCAGTGTTGGGGATTCAGTGTTGGGGTTCAGTATTGGGGTTCAATTTTGGGGATTCAGTGTTGGCGGTTCAGTGTCGGGGATTCAGTGTTGGGGTTCAGTGTTGGGGTTCAGTGTTGGGTGTTCAGTGTTGGGGTTCAGTGTTGGGCGTTTGTCAGCGTTGGGGGGTCAGTGTTGATGTGTTCAGTGTTGGGGGTTCAGTGCTGGGAGGTCAGTGATGGGGTTCAGTGTTGGGGTCCAGTGTGGGGGTCCAGTGTTAGGGTTCAGTGCGGGAGTTCAGTCCTGGGGTTCAGTGTTGGGGCTCAGTGCTGGGAGGTCAGTGATGGGGTTGTGTGTTTGGGTCCAGTGTGGGAGTCCAGTGTTGGGGTTCAGTGCGGGAGTTCAGTGCTGGGGTTCAGTGTTGGGGTTCAGTTTTGGTGTTCTGCATTGGGAGTGCAGTGTTGGGGTTCAGTGGCAGTGTTCAGTGTTGTGGGGTTCAGTGTTGAGAATCTGTGTTGTGGGTTTTGTGTTGGTGGTTCAGTGCTGGGGTTCAGTGTTGGGGTCCAGTGTGGGGGTTCAGCGCAGGAGTTCAGTGCTGGGGGTTCAGTGCTGGGGGTCAGTATTGGGGTTTCAGTGTTAGGGTTCAGTGTTCAGGGTTAGTGTTGTGGTTCAGTGCTATGGCTCGGTGTTGGGGTTCAGTGGTGGGGGGTTCAGTGTTGGGGGGTCAGTGTTGGTGTTCAGTGTTGGGGTTTAATGTTGGGGTTCAGTGTTGGACTGGTCCGTTTTGGGGGTTCAGTGTTGGGTGTTCATTGTTGGGGGTTCAGTGTTGGGGATTCGGTGTTGGGGGTTCAATGTTGGGTTTAGTGTTGGGGGTCAGTGTTGGGGTGTTCAGTGTTGGGGGTCAGTGTTGGGGTGTTCAGTGTTGGGGGTCGGTGTTTGGGGGTGTCAGTGTTGGGGTTCAGTGTTGGGGGTTCGCTGTTGTGGGTTCAACTTTGGGGTTCAGTGTTAGGATTCGGTGCTGGGGTTCGGTGTTGGGGTTCAGTGGTGGGGGTTCAGTGTTGGGGTTCAATGTTAGGATTCAGTGTTGGGGTTCAGCGTTAGGGGCTCAGTTTTGGGGTCCCATGTCGGGGTTCTGTGTTGGGGGTCCAGTGTTGGGTTTCAGTATTAGGGTTCAGTGCTGGGGTCCAGTGCTGGTGTTCAGTGCTGGGAGGTCAGTGCTGGGGTTCAGTGTTGGGTTCATTGGTGGGATTCATTGGTGGGGGTTCGGTGTTGGGGTTCAGTGTTGAGTGCCAGTGTTGGGGTTCATTGGTGGGGTTCATTGGTGGCGGATCGGTGTTGGGGTTCAGTGTTGGGGATTCAGTGTTGGGGTTCAGTATTGGGGATCAATTTTGGGGATTCAGTGTTGGCGGTTCAGTGTCGGGGATTCAGTGTTGGGGTTCAGTTTTGGGGTTCAGTGTTGGGTGTTCAGTGTTGGGGTTCAGTGTTGGGCGTTTGTCAGCGTTGGGGGGTCAGTGTTGATGTGTTCAGTGTTGGGGGTTCAGTGCTGGGAGGTCAGTGATGGGGTTCAGTGTTGGGGTCCAGTGTGGGGGTCCAGTGTTAGGGTTCAGTGCGGGAGTTCAGTGCTGGGGTTCAGTGTTGGGGCTCAGTGCTGGGAGGTCAGTGATGGGGTTGTGTGTTTGGGTCCAGTGTGGGAGTCCAGTGTTGGGGTTCAGTGCGGGAGTTCAGTGCTGGGGTTCAGTGTTGGGGTTCAGTTTTGGTGTTCTGCATTGGGAGTGCAGTGTTGGGGTTCAGCGGCAGTGTTCAGTGTTGTGGGGTTCAGTGTTGAGAATCTGTGTTGTGGGTTTTGTGTTGGTGGTTCAGTGCTGGGGTTCAGTGTTGGGGTCCAGTGTGGGGGTTCAGCGCAGGAGTTCAGTGCTGGGGGTTCAGTGCTGGGGGTCAGTATTGGGGTTTCAGTGTTAGGGTTCAGTGTTCAGGGTTAGTGTTGTGGTTCAGTGCTATGGCTCGGTGTTGGGGTTCAGTGGTGGGGGGTTCAGTGTTGGGGGGTCAGTGTTGGTGTTCAGTGTTGGGGTTTAATGTTGGGGTTCAGTGTTGGACTGGTCCGTTTTGGGGGTTCGGTGTTGGGTGTTCATTGTTGGGGGTTCAGTGTTGGGGATTCAGTGTTGGGGGTTCAATGTTGGGTTTAGTGTTGGGGGTCAGTGTTGGGGTGTTCAGTGTTGGGGGTCAGTGTTGGGGTGTTCAGTGTTGGGGGTCGGTGTTTGGGGGTGTCAGTGTTGGGGTTCAGTGTTGGGGGTTCTCTGTTGTGGGTTCAACTTTGCGGTTCAGTGTTAGGATTCGGTGCTGGGGTTCAGCGTTAGGGGCTCAGTTTTGGGGTCCCATGTCGGGGTTCTGTGTTGGGGGTCCAGTGTTGGGTTTCAGTATTAGGGTTCAGTGCTGGGGTCCAGTGCTGGTGTTCAGTGCTATGGCTCGGTGTTGGGTGTTCAGTGTTGGTGTTCAGTGTTGGGATTCAGTGTTGGGGGTTCAGTGTTGGGTGTTTTGTGTTGGTGGTTCAGTGTTGGGGGTTCAGTGCTGGGGTCCAGTGTGGGGGTTCAGTGTTGGGGTTCAGTGTTGGGGTTCAGTTTTGGTGTTCAGCATTGGGAGTTCAGTGGTGGGGTTCAGTGGTGGCGTTCAGTGTTGGGGTTCATTGGTGGTGATTCGGTTTTGGGGTTCAGTAGTGGGGGTCAGTGTTGGGGTTCACTGTTTGGGTCCAGCGTTAGGGACTCAGTGTTGGGGGTTCAGTGTTGGGAATCAGAGTTGGTGGTTCTGTGTTGGGCGTTTTGTGTTGGTGGTTCAGTGTTGGGGGTTCAGTGCTGGGGTTCAGTGTTGGGGTCCAGTGTTGGGGTTCAGTGCGGGAGTTCAGTGCTGGGGTTCAGTGCTGGGGGTTCAGTGTTGGGGTTCAGTATTGGGGGTTCGGTGTTAGGTTTCAGTGTTCAGGGTTAGTGTTGCGGTTCAGAGCTATGGCTCGGTGTTGGGGTTCAGTGGTGGGGGTTCAGTGTTGGGGGTTCAGTGTTGGGGGGTTCAGTGTTGGGAATCAGTGTTGGGCTTCATTGTTGGGGGTTGTGTGGTGGTGGTCCAGTGTTGGGGGTTCAGTGTTGGGGTTCAGTGTTGGGGTCCAGTGTGGGGGTTCAGTGAGGGTGTTCATTGCTGGGATTCACTCTTGTGGGTTCAGTGGTGGGGTTCAGTGCTGGGAGGTCAGTGCTGGGGTTCAGTGTTGGGTTCATTGGTGGGGTTCATTGGTGGGGGTTCGGTGTTGGGGTTCAGTGTTGAGTGCCAGTGTTGGGGTTCATTGGTGGGGTTCATTGGTGGCGGATCGGTGTTGGGGTTCAGTGTTGGGGATTCAGTGTTGGGGTTCAGTATTGGGGTTCAATTTTGGGGATTCAGTGTTGGCGGTTCAGTGTCGGGGATTCAGTGTTGGGGTTCAGTGTTGGGGTTCAGTGTTGGGTGTTCAGTGTTGGGGTTCAGTGTTGGGCGTTTGTCAGCGTTGGGGGGTCAGTGTTGATGTGTTCAGTGTTGGGGGTTCAGTGCTGGGAGGTCAGTGATGGGGTTCAGTGTTGGGGTCCAGTGTGGGGGTCCAGTGTTAGGGTTCAGTGCGGGAGTTCAGTGCTGGGGTTCAGTGTTGGGGCTCAGTGCTGGGAGGTCAGTGATGGGGTTGTGTGTTTGGGTCCAGTGTGGGAGTCCAGTGTTGGGGTTCAGTGCGGGAGTTCAGTGCTGGGGTTCAGTGTTGGGGTTCAGTTTTGGTGTTCTGCATTGGGAGTGCAGTGTTGGGGTTCAGTGGCAGTGTTCAGTGTTGTGGGGTTCAGTGTTGAGAATCTGTGTTGTGGGTTTTGTGTTGGTGGTTCAGTGCTGGGGTTCAGTGTTGGGGTCCAGTGTGGGGGTTCAGCGCAGGAGTTCAGTGCTGGGGGTTCAGTGCTGGGGGTCAGTATTGGGGTTTCAGTGTTAGGGTTCAGTGTTCAGGGTTAGTGTTGTGGTTCAGTGCTATGGCTCGGTGTTGGGGTTCAGTGGTGGGGGGTTCAGTGTTGGGGGGTCAGTGTTGGTGTTCAGTGTTGGGGTTTAATGTTGGGGTTCAGTGTTGGACTGGTCCGTTTTGGGGGTTCAGTGTTGGGTGTTCATTGTTGGGGGTTCAGTGTTGGGGATTCGGTGTTGGGGGTTCAATGTTGGGTTTAGTGTTGGGGGTCAGTGTTGGGGTGTTCAGTGTTGGGGGTCAGTGTTGGGGTGTTCAGTGTTGGGGGTCGGTGTTTGGGGGTGTCAGTGTTGGGGTTCAGTGTTGGGGGTTCGCTGTTGTGGGTTCAACTTTGGGGTTCAGTGTTAGGATTCGGTGCTGGGGTTCCGTGTTGGGGTTCAGTGGTGGGGGTTCAGTGTTGGGGTTCAATGTTAGGATTCAGTGTTGGGGTTCAGCGTTAGGGGCTCAGTTTTGGGGTCCCATGTCGGGGTTCTGTGTTGGGGGTCCAGTGTTGGGTTTCAGTATTAGGGTTCAGTGCTGGGGTCCAGTGCTGGTGTTCAGTGCTGGGAGGTCAGTGCTGGGGTTCAGTTTTGGGTTCATTGGTGGGGTTCATTGGTGGGGGTTCGGTGTTGGGGTTCAGTGTTGAGTGCCAGTGTTGGGGTTCATTGGTGGGGTTCATTGGTGGCGGATCGGTGTTGGGGTTCAGTGTTGGGGATTCAGTGTTGGGGTTCAGTATTGGGGTTCAATTTTGGGGATTCAGTGTTGGCGGTTCAGTGTCGGGGATTCAGTGTTGGGGTTCAGTGTTGGGGTTCAGTGTTGGGTGTTCAGTGTTGGGGTTCAGTGTTGGGCGTTTGTCAGCGTTGGGGGGTCAGCGTTGATGTGTTCAGTGTTGGGGGTTCAGTGCTGGGAGGTCAGTGATGGGGTTCAGTGTTGGGGTCCAGTGTGGGGGTCCAGTGTTAGGGTTCAGTGCGGGAGTTCAGTGCTGGGGTTCAGTGTTGGGGCTCAGTGCTGGGAGGTCAGTGATGGGGTTGTGTGTTTGGGTCCAGTGTGGGAGTCCAGTGTTGGGGTTCAGTGCGGGAGTTCAGTGCTGGGGTTCAGTGTTGGGGTTCAGTTTTGGTGTTCTGCATTGGGAGTGCAGTGTTGGGGTTCAGTGGCAGTGTTCAGTGTTGTGGGGTTCAGTGTTGAGAATCTGTGTTGTGTGTTTTGTGTTGGTGGTTCAGTGCTGGGGTTCAGTGTTGGGGTCCAGTGTGGGGGTTCAGCGCAGGAGTTCAGTGCTGGGGGTTCAGTGCTGGGGGGTCAGTATTGGGGTTTCAGTGTTAGGGTTCAGTGTTCAGGGTTAGTGTTGTGGTTCAGTGCTATGGCTCGGTGTTGGGGTTCAGTGGTGGGGGGTTCAGTGTTGGGGGGTCAGTGTTGGTGTTCAGTGTTGGGGTTTAATGTTGGGGTTCAGTGTTGGACTGGTCCGTTTTGGGGGTTCGGTGTTGGGTGTTCATTGTTGGGGGTTCAGTGTTGAGGATTCAGTGTTGGGGGTTCAATGTTGGGTTTAGTGTTGGGGGTCAGTGTTGGGGTGTTCAGTGTTGGGGGTCAGTGTTGGGGTGTTCAGTGTTGGGGGTCGGTGTTTGGGGGTGTCAGTGTTGGGGTTCAGTGTTGGGGGTTCGCTGTTGTGGGTTCAACTTTGCGGTTCAGTGTTAGGATTCGGTGCTGGGGTTCAGCGTTAGGGGCTCAGTTTTGGGGTCCCATGTCGGGGTTCTGTGTTGGGGGTCCAGTGTTGGGTTTCAGTATTAGGGTTCAGTGCTGGGGTCCAGTGCTGGTGTTCAGTGCTATGGCTCGGTGTTGGGTGTTCAGTGTTGGTGTTCAGTGTTGGGATTCAGTGTTGGGGGTTCAGTGTTGGGTGTTTTGTGTTGGTGGTTCAGTGTTGGGGGTTCAGTGCTGGGGTCCAGTGTGGGGGTTCAGTGTTGGGGTTCAGTGTTGGGGTTCAGTTTTGGTGTTCAGCATTGGGAGTTCAGTGGTGGGGTTCAGTGGTGGCGTTCAGTGTTGGGGTTCATTGGTGGTGATTCGGTTTTGGGGTTCAGTAGTGGGGGTCAGTGTTGGGGTTCACTGTTTGGGTCCAGCGTTAGGGACTCAGTGTTGGGGGTTCAGTGTTGGGAATCAGTGTTGGTGGTTCTGTGTTGGGCGTTTTGTGTTGGTGGTTCAGTGTTGGGGGTTCAGTGCTGGGGTTCAGTGTTGGGGTCCAGTGTTGGGGTTCAGTGCGGGAGTTCAGTGCTGGGGTTCAGTGCTGGGGGTTCAGTGTTGGGGTTCAGTATTGGGGGTTCGGTGTTAGGTTTCAGTGTTCAGGGTTAGTGTTGGGGTTCAGAGCTATGGTTCGGTGTTGGGGTTCAGTGGTGGGGGTTCAGTGTTGGGGGTTCAGTGTTGGGGGGTTCAGTGTTGGGAATCAGTGTTGGGCTTCATTGTTGGGGGTTGTGTGGTGGTGGTCCAGTGTTGGGGGTTCAGTGTTGGGGTTCAGTGTTGGGGTCCAGTGTGGGGGTTCAGTGAGGGTGTTCAGTGCTGGGATTCACTCTTGAGGGTTCAGTGGTGGGGTTCAGTGCTGGGAGGTCAGTGCTGGGGTTCAGTGTTGGGTGTTCAGTGTTGGGGTTCAGTGTTGGTGCTCAGCATTGGGAGTTCAGTGTTGGGGTTCAGTGTTGGGGTTCATTGGTGGGGTTCATTGGTGGAGGTTCGGTGTTGGGGTTCAGTGTTGGGTGCCGGTGTTGGGGTTCATTGGTGGGGTTCGTTGGTGGTGGTTCGGTGTTGGGGATTCAGTGTTGGGGATTCAGTGTTGGGGTTCAGTATTGGGGTTCAATTTTGGGGATTCAGTGTTGGCGGTTCAGTGTCGGGGATTCAGTGTTGGGGTTCAGTGTTGGGGTTCAGTGTTGGGTGTTCAGTGTTGGGGTTCAGTGTTGAGCGTTTGTCAGCATTGGGGGGGGTCAGTGTTGATGTGTTCAGTGTTGGGGGTTCAGTGTCGGGGATGGTCAGTGTTTGGGGTTCAGTGTTTGGGGGTTCAGTGTTGGTTGTCAGTGTTGGGGTTTAATGTTGGGGTTCAGTGTTGGACTGGTCCGTTTTGGGGGTTCAGTGTTGGGTGTTCATTGTTGGGGGTTCAATGTTGGGGATTCAGTGTTCGGGGTTCAATGTTGGGTTTAGTGTTGGGGGTCAGTGTTGGGGTGTTCAGTGTTGGGGGTCGGTGTTTGGGGGTGTCAGTGTTGGGGTTCAGTGTTGGGGGTTCGGTGTTGGGGGTTCAACTTTGGGGTTCAGTGTTAGGGTTCGGTGCTGGGGTTCGGTGTTGGCGTTCAGTGGTGGGGGTTCAGTGTTGGGGTTCTGTGTTAGGGTTCCGTGTTGGGTTTCAGCGTTAGGGGCTCAGTTTCGGGGTCCCATGTCGGGGTTCTGTGTTGGGGGTCCAGTGTTGGGTTTCAGTATTAGGGTTCAGTGCTGGGGTCCAGTGCTGGTGTTCAGTGCTATGGCTCGGTGTTGGGTGTCAGTGTTGGGGTTCAGTGTTGGGGGTTCAGTGTTGGTGGTTCAGTATTGGGGGTTCAGTGTTGGTGGTTCAGTGTTGGGGGTTCAGTGCTGGGGTCCAGTGTGGGGTTCAGTGGTGGGGTTCAGTGCTGGGAGGTCAGTGCTGGGGTTCAGTGTTGGGTGTTCAGTGTTGGTGCTCAGCATTGGGAGTTCAGTGTTGGGGTTCAGTGTTGGGGTTCATTGGTGGGGTTCATTGGTCGGGGTTCGGTGTTGGGGTTCAGTGTTGGGTGCCAGTGTTGGGGTTCATTGGTGGGGTTCATTGGTGGCGGTTCGGTGTTGGGGTTCAGTGTTGGGGGTTCAGTGTTGGGGTTCAGTATTGGGGTTCAATTTTGGGGATTCAGTGTTGGTGGTTCAGTGTCGGGGATTCAGTGTTGGGGTTCAGTGTTGGGGTTCAGTGTTGGGGTTCAGTTTTTGTGTTCAGCATTGGGAGTTCAGTGGTGGGGTTCAGTGGTGGCGTTCAGTGTTGGGGTCCAGTGTGGGGGTTCAGCGCAGGAGTTCAGTGCTGGGGGTTCAGTGCTGGGGGTCAGTATTGGGGTTTCAGTGTTAGGGTTCAGTGTTCAGGGTTAGTGTTGGGGTTCAGTGGTGGGGGGTTCAGTGTTGGGGGGTCAGTGTTGGTGTTCAGTGTTGGGGGTTCAGTGTCGGGGCTGGTCAGTGTTTGGGGTTCAGTGTTTGGGGGTTCAGTGTTGGTGTTCAGTGTTGGGGTTTAATGTCGGGGTTCAATGTTGGACTGGTCCGTTTTGGGTGTTCAGTGTTGGGTGTTCATTGTTGGGGGTTCAGTGTTGGGGATTCAGTGTTGGGGGTTCAATGTTGGGTTTAGTGTTGGGGGTCAGTGTTGGGGTGTTCAGTGTTGGGGGTCGGTGTTTGGGGGTGTCAGTGTTGGGGTTCAGTGTTGGGGGTTCGCTGTTGTGGGTTCAACTGTGGGGTTCAGTGTTAGGGTTCGGTGCTGGGGTTCGGTGTTGGGGTTCAGTGGTAAGGGTTCAGTGTTGGGGTTCAGTGTTAGGGTTCAGTGTTGGGGTTCAGCGTTAGGGGCTCTGTTTTGGGGTCCCATGTCGGGGTTCTGTGTTGGGGGTCCAGTGTTGGGTTTCAGTATTAGGGTTCAGTGCTGGGGTCCAGTGCTGGTGTTCAGTGCTATGGCTCGGTGTTGGGTGTTCAGTGTTGGGGTTCAGTGTTGGGGGTTCAGTGTTGGGAATCAGTGTGGGGTTCAGTGTTGGGGTTCAGTGTTGGGGTTCAGTTTTTGTGTTCAGCATTGGGAGTTCAGTGGTGGGGTTCAGTGGTGGCGTTCAGTGTTGGGGTTCATTGGTGGTGATTCGGTTTTGGGGTTCAGTAGTGGGGGTCAGTGTTGGGGTTCACTGTTTGGGTCCAGCGTTAGGGACTCAGTGTTGGGGGTTCAGTGTTGGGAATCAGTGTTGGTGGTTCTGTGTTGGGCGTTTTGTGGTGGTGGTTCAGTGTTGGGGGGTCAGTGCTGGGGTTCAGTGTTGGGGTCCAGTGTTGGGGTTCAGTGCGGGAGTTCAGTGCTGGGGTTCAGTGCTTGGGGTTCAGTGTTGGGGTTCAGTATTGGGGGTTCGGTGTTAGGTTTCAGTGTTCAGGGTTAGTGTAGGGGTTCAGAGCTATGGCTCGGTGTTGGGGTTCAGTGGTGGGGGTTCAGTGTTGGGGGTTCAGTGTTGGGGGGTTCAGTGTTGGGAATCAGTGTTGGGCTTCATTGTTGGGGGTTGTGTGGTGGTGGTCCAGTGTTGGGGGTTCAGTGTTGGGGTTCAGTGTTGGGGTCCAGTGTGGGGGTTCAGTGAGGGTGTTCAGTGCTGGGATTCACTCTTGTAGGTTCAGTGGTGGGGTTCAGTGCTGGGAGGTCAGTGCTGGGGTTCAGTGTTGCGTGTTCAGTGTTGGGGTTCATTGGTGGGGTTCATTGGTGGGGGTTCGGTGTTGGGGTTCAGTGTTGGGGGACAGTGTTTGGGTTCACTGTTGGGGGTCAGTGTTAGGGGCTCGGTGTTGGGGGTTCAGTGTTGGTGTTCAGTGTCAGGGTTCAGTGCTGGGGGTCAGTATTGGGGGTTCAGCGTTAGGTTCAGTGTTCAAGGTTTAGTGTTGGGGTTCAGTGCTATGACTCGGTGTTGGGGTTCAGTGTTGGTGGTCCAGTGTTGGGGGTTCACTGCCGGGGTTCAGTGTTGGGGTCCAGTGTGGGGGTTCAATGTTGGGTTCAGTGCTGGGGTTCACTCTTGCGGGTTCAGTGTTGGGGTTCAGTGCTGGGAGGTCAGTGATGGGGTTCAGTGTTGGTGTCCAGTGTGGGGGTCCAGTGTTAGGGTTCAGTGCGGGAGTTCAGTGCTGGGGTTCAGTGTTGGGGCTCAGTGCTGGGAGGTCAGTGATGGCGTTCAGTGTTGGGGTCCAGTGTGGGAGTCCAGTGTTGGGGTTCAGTGCGGGAGTTCAGTGCTGGGGTTCAGTGTTGGGGTTCAGTTTTGGTGTTCTGCATTTGGAGTGCAGTGTTGGGGTTCAGTGGCAGTGTTCAGTGTTGTGGGGTTCAGTGTTGAGAATCTGTGTTGTGGGTTTTGTGTTGGTGGTTCAGTGCTGGGGTTCAGTGTTGGGGTCCAGTGTGGGGGTTCAGCGCAGGAGTTCAGTGCTGGGGGTTCAGTGCTGGGGGTCAGTATTGGGGTTTCAGTGTTAGGGTTCAGTGTTCAGGGTTAGTGTTGGGGTTCAGTGCTATGGCTCGGTGTTGGGGTTCAGTGGTGGGGGGTTCAGTGTTGGGGGGTCAGTGTTGGTGTTCAGTGTTGGGGTTTAATGTTGGGGTTCAGTGTTGGACTGGTCCGTTTTGGGGGTTCAGTGTTGGGTGTTCATTGTTGGGGGTTCAGTGTTGGGGATTCAGTGTTGGGGGTTCAATGTTGGGTTTAGTGTTGGGGGTCAGTGTTGGGGTGTTCAGTGTTGGGGGTCGGTGTTTGGGGGTGTCAGTGTTGGGGTTCAGTGTTGGGGGATCGCTGTTGTGGGTTCAACTTTGGGGTTCAGTGTTAGGGTTCGGTGCTGGGGTTCGGTGTTGGGGTTCAGTGGTGGGGGTTCAGTGTTGGGGTTCAGTGTTAGGATTCAGTGTTGGGGTTCAGCGTTAGGGGCTCAGTTTTGGGGTCCCATGTCGGGGTTCTGTGTTGGGGGTCCAGTGTTGGGTTTCAGTATTAGGGTTCAGTGCTGGGGTCCAGTGCTGGTGTTCAGTGCTATGGCTCGGTGTTGGGTGTTCAGTGTTGGTGTTCAGTGTTGGGATTCAGTGTTGGGGGTTCAGTGTTGGGTGTTTTGTGTTGGTGGTTCAGTGTTGGGGGTTCAGTGCTGGGGTCCAGTGTGGGGGTTCAGTGTTGGGGTTCAGTGTTGGGGTTCAGTTTTGGTGTTCAGCATTGGGAGTTCAGTGGTGGGGTTCAGTGGTGGCGTTCAGTGTTGGGGTTCATTGGTGGTGATTCGGTTTTGGGGTTCAGTAGTGGGGTCAGTGTTGGGGTTCACTGTTTGGGTCCAGCGTTAGGGACTCAGTGTTGGGGGTTCAGTGTTGGGAATCAGTGTTGGTGGTTCTGTGTTGGGCGTTTTGTGTTGGTGGTTCATTGCTGGGGTTCAGTGTTGGGGTCCAGTGTTTGGGTTCAGTGCGGGAGTTCAGTGCTGGGGCTCAGTGCTGGGGGTTCAGTGTTGGGGTTCAGTATTGGGGGTTCGGTGTTAGGTTTCAGTGTTCAGGGTTAGCGTTGGGGTTCAGAGCTATGGCTCGGTGTTGGGGTTCAGTGATGGGGGTTCAGTGTTGGGGGTTCAGTGTTGGGGGGTTCAGTGTTGGGAATCAGTGTTGGGCTTCATTGTTGGGGGTTGTGTGGTGGTGGTCCAGTGTTGGGGGTTCAGTGTTGGGGTTCAGTGTTGGGGTCCAGTGTGGGGGTTCAGTGAGGGTGTTCAGTGCTGGGATTCACTCTTGTGGGTTCAGTGGTGGGGTTCAGTGCTGGGGTTCAGTGTTGGGTGTTCAGTGTTGGGGTTCAGTGTTGGTGCTCAGCATTGGGAGTTCAGTGTTGGGGTTCAGTGTTGGGGTTCATTGGTGGGGTTCATTGGTGGGGGTTCGGTGTTGGGGTTCAGTGTTGGGTGCCAGTGTTGGGGTTCATTGGTGGGGTTCATTGGTGGCGGTTCGGTGTTGGGGTTCAGTGTTGGGGATTCAGTGTTGGGGTTCAGTATTGGGGTTCAATTTTGGGGATTCAGTGTTGGCGGTTCATTGTCGGGGATTCAGTGTTGGGGTTCAGTGTTGGGGGTCAGTGTTGGGTGTTCAGTGTTGGGGTTCAGTGTTGGGCGTTTGTCAGCATTGGGGGGTCAGTGTTGATGTGTTCAGTGTTGGGGGTTCAGTGTCGGGGCTGGTCAGTGTTTGGGGTTCAGTGTTTGGGGGTTCAGTGTTGGTGTTCAGTGTTGGGGTTTAATGTTGGGGTTCAGTGTTGGACTGGTCCGTTTTGGGGGTTCAGTGTTGGGTGTTCATTGTTGGGGGTTCAGTGTTGGGGATTCAGTGTTGGGGGTTCAATGTTGGGTTTAGTGTTGGGGGTCAGTGTTGGGGTGTTCAGTGTTGGGGGTCGGTGATTGGGGGTGTCAGTGTTGGGGTTCAGTGTTGGGGGTTCGGTGTTGGGGGTTCAACTTTGGGGTTCAGTGTTAGGGTTCGGTGCTGGGGTTCGGTGTTGGGGTTCAGTGGTGGGGGTTCAGTGTTGGGGTTCAGTGTTAGGGTTCAGTGTTGGGTTTCAGCGTTAGGGGCTCAGTTTTGGGGTCCCATGTCGGGGTTCTGTGTTGGGGGTCCAGTGTTGGGTTTCAGTATTAGGGTTCAGTGCTGGGGTCCAGTGCTGGTGTTCAGTGCTATGGCTCGGTGTTGGGTGTTCAGTGTTGGGGTTCAGTGTTGGGGGTTCAGTGTTGGTGCTTCAGTATTGGGGGTTTTGTGTTGGTGGTTCAGTGTTGGGGGTTCAGTGCTGGGGTCCAGTGTGGGGTTCAGTGGTGGGGTTCAGTGCTGGGAGGTCAGTGCTGGGGTTCAGTTTTGGGTGTTCAGTGTTGGGGTTCAGTGTTGGTGCTCAGCATTGGGAGTTCAGTGTTGGTGTTCAGTGTTGGGGTTCATTGGTGGGGTTCATTGGTGGGGGTTCGGTGTTGGGGTTCAGTGTTGGGTGCCAGTGTTGGGGTTCATTGGTGGCGGTTCGGTGTTGGGGTTCAGTGTTGGGGGTTCAGTGTTGGGATTCAGTATTGGGGTTCAATTTTGGGGATTCAGTGTTGGCGGTTCAGTGTCGGGGATTCAGTGTTGGGGTTCAGTGTTGGGGTTCAGTGTTGGGGTTCAGTGTTGGGCGTTTGTCAGCATTGGGGGGTCAGTGTTGATGTGTTCAGTGTTGGGGGTTCAATGTTGGGTTTAGTGTTGGGGGTCAGTGTTGGGGTGTTCAGTGTTGGGGGTCGGTGTTTGGGGGTGTCAGTGTTGGGGTTCAGTGTTGGGGGTTCGCTGTTGTGGGTTCAACTGTGGGGTTCAGTGTTAGGGTTCGGTGCTGGGGTTCTGTGTTGGGGTTCAGTGGTAAGGGTTCAGTGTTGGGGTTCAGTGTTAGGGATCAGTGTTGGGGTTCAGCGTTATGGGCTCAGTTTTGGGGTCCCATGTCGGGGTTCTGTGTTGGGGGTCCAGTGTTGGGTTTCAGTATTAGGGTTCAGTGCTGGGGTCCAGTGCTGGTGTTCAGTGCTATGGCTCGGTGTTGGGTGTTCAGTGTTGGGGTTCAGTGTTGGGGGTTCAGTGTTGGGAATCAGTGTTGGTGGTTCAGTATTGGGGGTTTTGTGTTGGTGGTTCAGTGTTGGGGGTTCAGTGCTGGGGCCCAGTGCGGGGTTCAGTGTTGGGGTTCAGTTTTTGTGTTCAGCATTGGGAGTTCAGTGGTGGGGTTCAGTGGTGGCGTTCAGTGTTGGGGTTCATTGGTGGTGATTCGGTTTTGGGGTTCAGTAGTGGGGGGTCAGTGTTGGGGTTCACTGTTTGGGTCCAGCGTTAGGGACTCAGTGTTGGGGGTTCAGTGTTGGGAATCAGTGTTGGTGGTTCTGTGTTGGGCGTTTTGTGTTGGTGGTTCAGTGTTGGGGGTCAGTGCTGGGGTTCAGTGTTGGGGTCCAGTGTTGGGGTTCAGTGCGGGAGTTCAGTGCTGGGGGTTCAGTGTTGGGGTTCAGTATTGGGGGTTCGGTGTTAGGTTTCAGTGTTCAGGGTTAGTGTAGGGGTTCAGAGCTATGGCTCGGTGTTGGGGTTCAGTGGTGGGGGTTCAGTGTTGGGGGTTCAGTGTTGGGGGGTTCAGTGTTGGGAATCAGTGTTGGGCTTCATTGTTGGGGGTTGTGTGGTGGTGGTCCACTGTTGGGGGTTCAGTGTTAGGGTTCAGTGTTCAGGGTTAGTGTTGGCGTTCAGTGCTATGGCTCGGTGTTGGGGTTCAGTGGTGGGGGGTTCAGTGTTGGGGGGTCAGTGTTGGTGTTCAGTGTTGGGGTTTAATGTTGGGTTCAGTGTTGGACTGGTCCGTTTTGGGGGTTCAGTGTTGGGTGTTCATTGTTGGGGGTTCAGTGTTGGGGATTCAGTGTTGGGGGTTCAATGTTGGGTTTAGTGTTGGGGGTCAGTGTTGGGGTGTTCAGTGTTGGGGGTCGGTGTTTGGGGGTGTCAGTGTTGGGGTTCAGTGTTGGGGGTTCGCTGTTGTGGGTTCAACTTTGGGGTTCAGTGTTAGGGTTCGGTGCTGGGGTTCGGTGTTGGGGTTCAGTGGTGGGGGTTCAGTGTTGGGGTTCAGTGTTAGGGTTCAGTGTTGGGGTCCAGCGTTAGGGGTTCAGTTTTGGGGTCCCATGTCGGGGTTCTGTGTTGGGGGTCCAGTGTTGGGTTTCAGTATTAGGGTTCAGTGCTGGGGTCCAGTGCTGGTGTTCAGTGCTATGGCTCGGTGTTGGGTGTTCAGTGTTGGGGTTCAGTGTTGGGATTCAGTGTTGGGGGTTCAGTGTTGGGTGTTTTGTGTTGGTGGTTCAGTGTTGGGGGTTCAGTGCTGGGGTCCAGTGTGGGGGTTCAGTGTTGGGGTTCAGTGTTGGGGTTCAGTTTTGGTGTTCAGCATTGGGAGTTCAGTGGTGGGGTTCAGTGGTGGCGTTCAGTGTTGGGGTTCATTGGTGGTGATTCGGTTTTGGGGTTCAGTAGTGGGGGTCAGTGTTGGGGTTCACTGTTTGGGTCCAGCGTTATGGACTCAGTGTTGGGGGTTCAGTGTTGGGAATCAGTGTAGGTGGTTCTGTGTTGGGCGTTTTGTGTTGGTGGTTCAGTGTTGGGGGTTCAGTGCTGGGGTTCAGTGTCGGGGTCCAGTGTTGGGGTTCAGTGCGGGAGTTCAGTGCTGGGGTTCAGTGCTGGGGGTTCAGTGTTGGGGTTCAGTATTGGGGGTTCGGTGTTAGGTTTCAGTGTTCAGGGTTAGTGTTGGGGTTCAGAGCTATGGCTCGGTGTTGGGGTTCAGTGGTGGGGGTTCAGTGTTGGGGGTTCAGTGTTGGGGGGTTCAGTGTTGGGAATCAGTGTTGGGCTTCATTGTTGGGGGTTGTGTGGTGGTGGTCCAGTGTTGGGGGTTCAGTGTTGGGGTTCAGTGTTGGGGTCCAGTGTGGTGGTTCAGTGAGGGTGTTCAGTGCTGGGATACACTCTTGTGGGTTCAGTGGTGGGGTTCAGTGCTGGGAGGTCAGTGCTGGGGTTCAGTGTTGGGTGTTCAGTGTTGGGGTTCAGTGTTGGTGCTCAGCATTGGGAGTTCAGTGTTGGGGTTCAGTGTTGGGGTTCATTGGTGGGGTTCATTGGTGGGGGTTCGGTGTTGGGGTTCAGTGTTGGGTGCCAGTGTTGGGGTTCATTGGTGGGGTTCATTGGTGGCGGTTCGGTGTTGGGGTTCAGTGTTGGGGATTCAGTGTTGGGGTTCAGTATTGGGGTTCAATTTTGGGGATTCAGTGTTGGCGGTTCAGTGTCGGGGATTCAGTGTTGGGGTTCAGTGTTGGGGTTCAGTGTTGGGTGTTCAGTGTTGGGGTTCAGTGTTGGGCGTTTGTCAGCATTGGGGGGTCAGTGTTGATGTGTTCAGTGTTGGGGGTTCAGTGTCGGGGCTGGTCAGTGTTTGGGGTTCAGTGCTTGGGGGTTCAGTGTTGGTGTTCAGTGTTGGGGTTTAATGTTGGGGTTCAGTGTTGGACTGGTCCGTTTTGGGGGTTCAGTGTTGGGTGTTCATTGTTGGGGGTTCAGTGTTGGGGATTCAGTGTTGGGGGTTCAATGTTGGGTTTAGTGTTGGGGGTCAGTGTTGGGGTGTTCAGTGTTGGGGGTCGGTGTTTGGGGGTGTCAGTGTTGGGGTTCAGTGTTGGGGGTTCGGTGTTGGGGGTTCAACTTTGGGGTTCAGTGTTAGGGTTCGGTGCTGGGGTTCGGTGTTGGGATTCAGTGGTGGGGGTTCAGTGTTGGGGTTCAGTGTTAGGGTTCAGTGTTGGGTTTCAGCGTTAGGGGCTCAGTTTTGGGGTCCCATGTCGGGGTTCTGTGTTGGGGGTCCAGTGTTGGGTTTCAGTATTAGATTTCAGTGCTGGGGTCCAGTGCTGGTGTTCAGTGCTATGGATCGGTGTTGGGTGTTCATTGTTGGGGGTTCAGTGTTGGGGGTTCAGTGTTGGTGCTTCAGTATTGGGGGTTTTGTGTTGGTGGTTCAGTGTTGGGGGTTCAGTGCTGGGGTCCAGTGTGGGGTTCAGTGGTGGGGTTCAGTGCTGGGAGGTCAGTGCTGGGGTTCAGTTTTGGGTGTTCAGTGTTGGGGTTCAGTGTTGGTGCTCAGCATTGGGAGTTCAGTGTTGGTGTTCAGTGTTGGGGTTCATTGGTGGGGTTCATTGGTGGGGGTTCGGTGTTGGGGTTCAGTGTTGGGTGCCAGTGTTGGGGTTCATTGGTGGCGGTTCGGTGTTGGGGTTCAGTGTTGGGGGTTCAGTGTTGGGGTTCAGTATTGGGGTTCAATTTTGGGGATTCAGTGTTGGCGGTTCAGTGTCGGGGATTCAGTGTTGGGGTTCAGTGTTGGGGTTCAGTGTTGGGGTTCAGTGTTGGGCGTTTGTCAGCATTGGGGGGGTCAGTGTTGATGTGTTCAGTGTTGGGGGTTCAATGTTGGGTTTAGTTTTGGGGGTCAGTGTTGGGGTGTTCAGTGTTGGGGATCGGTGTTTGGGGGTGTCAGTGTTGGGGTTCAGTGTTGGGGGTTCGCTGTTGTGGGTTCAACTGTGGGGTTCAGTGTTAGGGTTCGGTGCTGGGGTTCGGTGTTGGGGTTCAGTGGTAAGGGTTCAGTGTTGGGGTTCAGTGTTAGGGTTCAGTGTTGGGGTTCAGCGTTATGGGCTCAGTTTTGGGGTCCCATGTCGGGGTTCTGTGTTGGGGGTCCAGTGTTGGGTTTCAGTATTAGGGTTCAGTGCTGGGGTCCAGTGCTGGTGTTCAGTGCTATGGCTCGGTGTTGGGTGTTCAGTGTTGGGAATCAGTGTTGGTGGTTCAGTATTGGGGGTTTTGTGTTGGTGGTTCAGTGTTGGGGGTTCAGTGCTGGGGCCCAGTGCGGGGTTCAGTGTTGGGGTTCAGTTTTTGTGTTCAGCATTGGGAGTTCAGTGGTGGGGTTCAGTGGTGGCGTTCAGTGTTGGGGTTCATTGGTGGTGATTCGGTTTTGGGGTTCAGTAGTGGGGGTCAGTGTTGGGGTTCACTGTTTGGGTCCAGCGTTAGGGACTCAGTGTTGGGGGTTCAGTGTTGGGAATCAGTGTTGGTGGTTCTGTGTTGGGCGTTTTGTGTTGGTGGTTCAGTGTTGGGGGTCAGTGCTGGGGTTCAGTGTTGGGGTCCAGTGTTGGGGTTCAGTGCGGGAGTTCAGTGCTGGGGGTTCAGTGTTGGGGTTCAGTATTGGGGGTTCGGTGTTAGGTTTCAGTGTTCAGGGTTAGTGTAGGGGTTCAGAGCTATGGCTCGGTGTTGGGGTTCAGTGGTGGGGGTTCAGTGTTGGGGGTTCAGTGTTGGGGGGTTCAGTGTTGGGAATCAGTGTTGGGCTTCATTGTTGGGGGTTGTGTGGTGGTGGTCCACTGTTGGGGGTTCAGTGTTAGGGTTCAGTGTTCAGGGTTAGTGTTGGCGTTCAGTGCTATGGCTCGGTGTTGGGGTTCAGTGGTGGGGGGTTCAGTGTTGGGGGGTCAGTGTTGGTGTTCAGTGTTGGGGTTTAATGTTGGGTTCAGTGTTGGACTGGTCCGTTTTGGGGGTTCAGTGTTGGGTGTTCATTGTTGGGGGTTCAGTGTTGGGGATTCAGTGTTGGGGGTTCAATGTTGGGTTTAGTGTTGGGGGTCAGTGTTGGGGTGTTCAGTGTTGGGGGTCGGTGTTTGGGGGTGTCGGTGTTGGGGTTCAGTGTTGGGGGTTCGCTGTTGTGGGTTCAACTTTGGGGTTCAGTGTTAGGGTTCGGTGCTGGGGTTCGGTGTTGGGGTTCAGTGGTGGGGGTTCAGTGTTGGGGTTCAGTGTTAGGGTTCAGTGTTGGGGTTCAGCGTTAGTGGCTCAGTTTTGGGGTCCCATGTCGGGGTTCTGTGTTGGGGGTCCAGTGTTCGGTTTCAGTATTAGGGTTCAGTGCTGGGGGTCCAGTGCTGGTGTTCAGTGCTATGGCTCGGTGTTGGGTGTTCAGTGTTGGGGTTCAGTGTTGGGATTCAGTGTTGGGGGTTCAGTGTTGGGTGTTTTGTGTTGGTGGTTCAGTGTTGGGGGTTCAGTGCTGGGGTCCAGTGTGGGGGTTCAGTGTTGGGGTTCAGTGTTGGGGTTCAGTTTTGGTGTTCAGCATTGGGAGTTCAGTGGTGGGGTTCAGTGGTGGCGTTCAGTGTTGGGGTTCATTGGTGGTGATTCGGTTTTGGGGTTCAGTAGTGGGGGTCAGTGTTGGGCTTCACTGTTTGGGTCCAGCGTTAGGGACTCAGTGTTGGGGGTTCAGTGTTGGGAATCAGTGTTGGTGGTTCTGTGTTGGACGTTTTGTGTTGGTGGTTCAGTGTTGGGGGTTCAGTGCTGGGGTTCAGTGTTGGGGTCCAGTGTTGGGGTTCAGTGCGGGAGTTCAGTGCTGGGGTTCAGTGCTGGGGGTTCAGTGTTGGGGTTCAGTATTGGGGGTTCGGTGTTAGGTTTCAGTGTTCAGGGTTAATGTTGGGGTTCAGAGCTATGGCTCGGTGTTGGGGTTCAGTGGTGGGGGTTCAGTGTTGGGGGTTCAGTGTTGGGGGGTTCAGTGTTGGGAATCAGTGTTGGGCTTCATTGTTGGGGGTTGTGTGGTGGTGGTCCAGTGTTGGGGTCCAGTGTGGGGTTTCAGTGAGGGTGTTCAGTGCTGGGATTCACTCTTGTGGGTTCAGTGGTGGGGTTCAGTGCTGGGAGGTCAGTGCTGGGGTTCAGTGTTGGGTGTTCAGTGTTGGGGTTCAGTGTTGGTGCTCAGCATTGGGAGTTCAGTGTTGGGGTTCAGTGTTGGGGTTCATTGGTGGGGTTCATTGGTGGGGGTTCGGTGTTGGGGTTCAGTGTTGGGTGCCAGTGTTGGGGTTCATTGGTGGGGTTCATTGGTGGCGGTTCGGTGTTGGGGTTCAGTGTTGGGGATTCAGTGTTGGGGTTCAGTATTGGGGTTCAATTTTGGGGATTCAGTGTTGGCGGTTCAGTGTCGGGGATTCAGTGTTGGGGTTCAGTGTTGGGTGTTCAGTGTTGGGGTTCAGTGTTGGGCGTTTGTCAGCGTGGGGGGGGTCAGTGTTGATGTGTTCAGTGTTGGGGGTTCAGTGTCGGGGCTGGTCAGTGTTTGGGGTTCAGTGTTTGGGGGTTCGGTGTTGGTGTTCAGTGTTGGGGTTTAATGTTGGGGTTCAGTGTTGGACTGGTCCGTTTGGGGGTTCAGTGTTGGGTGTTCATTGTTGGGGGTTCAGTGTTGGGGATTCAGTGTTGGGGGTTCAATGTTGGGTTTAGTGTTGGGGGTCAGTGTTGGGGTGTTCAGTGTTGGGGGTCGGTGTTTGGGGGTGTCAATGTTGGGGTTCAGTGTTGGGGGTTCGCTGTTGTGGGTTCAACTTTGGGGTTCAGTGTTAGGGTTCGGTGCTGGGGTTCGGTGTTGGGGTTCAGTGGTGGGGGTTCAGTGTTGGGGTTCAGTGTTAGGGTTCAGTGTTGGGGTTCAGCGTTAGGGGCTCAGTTTTGGGGTCCCATGTCGGGGTTCTGTGTTGGGGGTCCAGTGTTGGGTTTCAGTATTAGGGTTCAGTGCTGGGGTCCAGTGCTGGTGTTCAGTGCTATGGCTCGGTGTTGGGTGTTCAGTGTTGGGGTTCAGTTTTGGGATTCAGTGTTGGGGGTTCAGTGTTGGGAATCAGTGTTGGTGAGTCAGTGTTGGGGGTTTTGTGTTGGTGGTTCAGTGCTGGGGGTTCAGTGCTGGGTCCAGTGTGGGGGTTCAGTGTTGGGGTTCAGTGTTGGGGTTCAGTTTTGGTGTTCAGCATTGGGAGTTCAGTGGTGGGGTTCAGTGGTGGCGTTCAGTGTTGGGGTTCATTGGTGGTGATTCGGTTTTGGGGTTCAGTAGTGGGGGTCAGTGTTGGGGTTCACTGTTTGGGTCCAGCGTTAGGGACTCAGTGTTGGGGGTTCAGTGTTGGGAATCAGTGTTGGTGGTTCTGTGTTGGGCGTTTTGTGTTGGTGGTTCAGTGTTGGGGGTTCAGTGCTGGGGTTCAGTGTTGGGGTCCAGTGTTGGGGTTCAGTGCGGGAGTTCAGTGCTGGGGTTCAGTGCTGGGGGTTCAGTGTTGGGGTTCAGTATTGGGGGTTCGGTGTTAGGTTTCAGTGTTCAGGGTTAGTTTTGGGGTTCAGAGCTATGGCTCGGTGTTGGGGTTCAGTGGTGGGGGTTCAGTGTTGGGGGTTCAGTGTTGGGGGGTTCAGTGTTGGGAATCAGTGTTGGGCTTCATTGTTGGGGGTTATGTGGTGGTGGTCCAGTGTTGGGGGTTCAGTGTTGGGGTTCAGTGTTGGGGTCCAGTGTGGGGGTTCAGTGAGGGTGTTCAGTGCTGGGATTCACTCTTGTGGGTTCAGTGGTGGGGTTCAGTGCTGGGAGGTCAGTGCTGGGGTTCAGTGTTGGGTGTTCAGTGTTGGGGTTCAGTGTTGGTGCTCAGCATTGGGAGTTCAGTGTTGGGGTTCAGTGTTGGGGTTCATTGGTGGGGTTCATTGGTGGGGGTTCGGTGTTGGGGTTCAGTGTTGGGTGTTTTGTGTTGGTGGTTCAGTGTTGGGGGTTCAGTGCTGGGGTCCAGTGTGGGGGTTCAGTGTTGGGGTTCAGTGTTGGGGTTCAGTTTTGGTGTTCAGCATTGGGAGTTCAGTGGTGGGGTTCAGTGGTGGCGTTCAGTGTTGGGGTTCATTGGTGGTGATTCGGTTTTGGGGTTCAGTAGTGGGGGTCAGTGTTGGGGTTCACTGTTTGGGTCCAGCGTTATGGACTCAGTGTTGGGGGTTCAGTGTTGGGAATCAGTGTTGGTGGTTCTGTGTTGGGCGTTTTGTGTTGGTGGTTCAGTGTTGGGGGTTCAGTGCTGGGGTTCAGTGTTGGGGTCCAGTGTTGGGGTTCAGTGCGGGAGTTCAGTGCTGGGGTTCAGTGCTGGGGGTTCAGTGTTGGGGTTCAGTATTGGGGGTTCGGTGTTAGGTTTCAGTGTTCAGGGTTAGTGTTGGGGTTCAGAGCTATGGCTCGGTGTTGGGGTTCAGTGGTGGGGGTTCAGTGTTGGGGGTTCAGTGTTGGGGGGTTCAGTGTTGGGAATCAGTGTTGGGCTTCATTGTTGGGGGTTGTGTGGTGGTGGTCCAGTGTTGGGGGTTCAGTGTTGGGGTTCAGTGTTGGGGTCCAGTGTGGTGGTTCAGTGAGGGTGTTCAGTGCTGGGATACACTCTTGTGGGTTCAGTGGTGGGGTTCAGTGCTGGGAGGTCAGTGCTGGGGTTCAGTGTTGGGTGTTCAGTGTTGGGGTTCAGTGTTGGTGCTCAGCATTGGGAGTTCAGTGTTGGGGTTCAGTGTTGGGGTTCATTGGTGGGGTTCATTGGTGGGGGTTCGGTGTTGGGGTTCAGTGTTGGGTGCCAGTGTTGGGGTTCATTGGTGGGGTTCATTGGTGGCGGTTCGGTGTTGGGGTTCAGTGTTGGGGATTCAGTGTTGGGGTTCAGTATTGGGGTTCAATTTTGGGGATTCAGTGTTGGCGGTTCAGTGTCGGGGATTCAGTGTTGGGGTTCAGTGTTGGGGTTCAGTGTTGGGTGTTCAGTGTTGGGGTTCAGTGTTGGGCGTTTGTCAGCATTGGGGGGTCAGTGTTGATGTGTTCAGTGTTGGGGGTTCAGTGTCGGGGCTGGTCAGTGTTTGGGGTTCAGTGTTTGGGGGTTCAGTGTTGGTGTTCAGTGTTGGGGTTTAATGTTGGGGTTCAGTGTTGGACTGGTCCGTTTTGGGGGTTCAGTGTTGGGTGTTCATTGTTGGGGGTTCAGTGTTGGGGATTCAGTGTTGGGGATTCAATGTTGGGTTTAGTGTTGGGGGTCAGTGTTGGGGTGTTCAGTGTTGGGGGTCGGTGTTTGGGGGTGTCAGTGTTGGGGTTCAGTGTTGGGGGTTCGGTGTTGGGGGTTCAACTTTGGGGTTCAGTGTTAGGGTTCGGTGCTGGGGTTCGGTGTTGGGGTTCAGTGGTGGGGGTTCAGTGTTGGGGTTCAGTGTTAGGGTTCAGTGTTGGGTTTCAGCGTTAGGGGCTCAGTTTTGGGGTCCCATGTCGGGGTTCTGTGTTGGGGGTCCAGTGTTGGGTTTCAGTATTAGATTTCAGTGCTGGGGTCCAGTGCTGGTGTTCAGTGCTATGGCTCGGTGTTGCGTGTTCATTGTTGGGGGTTCAGTGTTGGGGGTTCAGTGTTGGTGCTTCAGTATTGGGGGTTTTGTGTTGGTGGTTCAGTGTTGGGGGTTCAGTGCTGGGGTCCAGTGTGGGGTTCAGTGGTGGGGTTCAGTGCTGGGAGGTCAGTGCTGGGGTTCAGTTTTGGGTGTTCAGTGTTGGGGTTCAGTGTTGGTGCTCAGCATTGGGAGTTCAGTGTTGGTGTTCTGTGTTGGGGTTCATTGGTGGGGTTCATTGGTGGGGGTTCGGTGTTGGGGTTCAGTGTTGGGTGCCAGTGTTGGGGTTCATTGGTGGCGGTTCGGTGTTGGGGTTCAGTGTTGGGGGTTCAGTGTTGGGGTTCAGTATTGGGGTTCAATTTTGGGGATTCAGTGTTGGCGTTTCATTGTCGGGGATTCAGTGTTGGGGTTCAGTGTTGGGGTTCAGTGTTGGGGTTCAGTGTTGGGCGTTTGTCAGCATTGGGGGGGTCAGTGTTGATGTGTTCAGTGTTGGGGGTTCAATGTTGGGTTTAGTGTTGGGGGTCAGTGTTGGGGTGTTCAGTGTTGGGGGTCGGTGTTTGGGGGTGTCAGTGTTGGAGTTCAGTGTTGGGGGTTCGCTGTTGTGGGTTCAACTGTGGGGTTCAGTGTTAGGGTTCGGTGCTGGGGTTCGGTGTTGGGGTTCAGTGGTAAGGGTTCAGTGTTGGGGTTCAGTGTTAGGGTTCAGTGTTGGGGTTCAGCGTTATGGGCTCAGTTTTGGGGTCCCATGTCGGGGTTCTGTGTTGGGGGTCCAGTGTTGGGTTTCAGTATTAGGGTTCAGTGCTGGGGTCCAGTGTTGGTGTTCAGTGCTATGGCTCGGTGTTGGGTGTTCAGTGTTGGGAATCAGTGTTGGTGGTTCAGTATTGGGGGTTTTGTGTTGGTGGTTCAGTGTTGGGGGTTCAGTGCTGGGGCCCAGTGCGGGGTTCAGTGTTGGGGTTCAGTTTTTGTGTTCAGCATTGGGAGTTCAGTGGTGGGGTTCAGTGGTGGCGTTCAGTGTTGGGGTTCATTGGTGGTGATTCGGTTTTGGGGTTCAGTAGTGGGGGTCAGTGTTGGGGTTCACTGTTTGGGTCCAGCGTTAGGGACTCAGTGTTGGGGGTTCAGTGTTGGGAATCAGTGTTGGTGGTTCTGTGTTGGGCGTTTTGTGTTGGTGGTTCAGTGTTGGGGGTCAGTGCTGGGGTTCAGTGTTGGGGTCCAGTGTTGGGGTTCAGTGCGGGAGTTCAGTGCTGGGGGTTCAGTGTTGGGGTTCAGTATTGGGGGTTCGGTGTTAGGTTTCAGTGTTCAGGGTTAGTGTAGGGGTTCAGAGCTATGGCTCGGTGTTGGGGTTCAGTGGTGGGGGTTCAGTGTTGGGGGTTCAGTGTTGGGGGGTTCAGTGTTGGGAATCAGTGTTGGGCTTCATTGTTGGGGGTTGTGTGGTGGTGGTCCACTGTTGGGGGTTCAGTGTTAGGGTTCAGTGTTCAGGGTTAGTGTTGGCGTTCAGTGCTATGGCTCGGTGTTGGGGTTCAGTGGTGGGGGGTTCAGTGTTGGGGGGTCAGTGTTGGTGTTCAGTGTTGGGGTTTAATGTTGGGTTCAGTGTTGGACTGGTCCGTTTTGGGGGTTCAGTGTTGGGTGTTCATTGTTGGGGGTTCAGTGTTGGGGATTCAGTGTTGGGGGTTCAATGTTGGGTTTAGTGTTGGGGGTCAGTGTTGGGGTGTTCAGTGTTGGGGGTCGGTGTTTGGGGGTGTCGGTGTTGGGGTTCAGTGTTGGGGGTTCGCTGTTGTGGGTTCAACTTTGGGGTTCAGTGTTAGGGTTCGGTGCTGGGGTTCGGTGTTGGGGTTCAGTGGTGGGGGTTCAGTGTTGGGGTTCAGTGTTAGGGTTCAGTGTTGGGGTTCAGCGTTAGTGGCTCAGTTTTGGGGTCCCATGTCGGGGTTCTGTGTTGGGGGTCCAGTGTTCGGTTTCAGTATTAGGGTTCAGTGCTGGGGGTCCAGTGCTGGTGTTCAGTGCTATGGCTCGGTGTTGGGTGTTCAGTGTTGGGGTTCAGTGTTGGGATTCAGTGTTGGGGGTTCAGTGTTGGGTGTTTTGTGTTGGTGGTTCAGTGTTGGGGGTTCAGTGCTGGGGTCCAGTGTGGGGGTTCAGTGTTGGGGTTCAGTGTTGGGGTTCAGTTTTGGTGTTCAGCATTGGGAGTTCAGTGGTGGGGTTCAGTGGTGGCGTTCAGTGTTGGGGTTCATTGGTGGTGATTCGGTTTTGGGGTTCAGTAGTGGGGGTCAGTGTTGGGCTTCACTGTTTGGGTCCAGCGTTAGGGACTCAGTGTTGGGGGTTCAGTGTTGGGAATCAGTGTTGGTGGTTCTGTGTTGGACGTTTTGTGTTGGTGGTTCAGTGTTGGGGGTTCAGTGCTGGGGTTCAGTGTTGGGGTCCAGTGTTGGGGTTCAGTGCGGGAGTTCAGTGCTGGGGTTCAGTGCTGGGGGTTCAGTGTTGGGGTTCAGTATTGGGGGTTCGGTGTTAGGTTTCAGTGTTCAGGGTTAGTGTTGGGGTTCAGAGCTATGGCTCGGTGTTGGGGTTCAGTGGTGGGGGTTCAGTGTTGGGGGTTCAGTGTTGGGGGGTTCAGTGTTGGGAATCAGTGTTGGGCTTCATTGTTGGGGGTTGTGTGGTGGTGGTCCAGTGTTGGGGGTTCAGTGTTGGGGTTCAGTGTTGGGGTCCAGTGTGGGGTTTCAGTGAGGGTGTTCAGTGCTGGGATTCACTCTTGTGGGTTCAGTGGTGGGGTTCAGTGCTGGGAGGTCAGTGCTGGGGTTCAGTGTTGGGTGTTCAGTGTTGGGGTTCAGTGTTGGTGCTCAGCATTGGGAGTTCAGTGTTGGGGTTCAGTGTTGGGGTTCATTGGTGGGGTTCATTGGTGGGGGTTCGGTGTTGGGGTTCAGTGTTGGGTGCCAGTGTTGGGGTTCATTGGTGGGGTTCATTGGTGGCGGTTCGGTGTTGGGGTTCAGTGTTGGGGATTCAGTGTTGGGGTTCAGTATTGGGGTTCAATTTTGGGGATTCAGTGTTGGCGGTTCAGTGTCGGGGATTCAGTGTTGGGGTTCAGTGTTGGGTGTTCAGTGTTGGGGTTCAGTGTTGGGCGTTTGTCAGCGTGGGGGGGGGGTCAGTGTTGATGTGTTCAGTGTTGGGGGTTCAGTGTCGGGGCTGGTCAGTGTTTGGGGTTCAGTGTTTGGGGGTTCGGTGTTGGTGTTCAGTGTTGGGGTTTAATGTTGGGGTTCAGTGTTGGACTGGTCCGTTTGGGGGTTCAGTGTTGGGTGTTCATTGTTGGGGGTTCAGTGTTGGGGATTCAGTGTTGGGGGTTCAATGTTGGGTTTAGTGTTGGGGGTCAGTGTTGGGGTGTTCAGTGTTGGGGTCGGTGTTTGGGGGTGTCAATGTTGGGGTTCAGTGTTGGGGGTTCGCTGTTGTGGGTTCAACTTTGGGGTTCAGTGTTAGGGTTCGGTGCTGGGGTTCGGTGTTGGGGTTCAGTGGTGGGGGTTCAGTGTTGGGGTTCAGTGTTAGGGTTCAGTGTTGGGGTTCAGCGTTAGGGGCTCAGTTTTGGGGTCCCATGTCGGGGTTCTGTGTTGGGGGTCCAGTGTTGGGTTTCAGTATTAGGGTTCAGTGCTGGGGTCCAGTGCTGGTGTTCAGTGCTATGGCTCGGTGTTGGGTGTTCAGTGTTGGGGTTCAGTTTTGGGATTCAGTGTTGGGGGTTCAGTGTTGGGAATCAGTGTTGGTGGGTCAGTGTTGGGGGTTTTGTGTTGGTGGTTCAGTGCTGGGGGTTCAGTGCTGGGTCCAGTGTGGGGGTTCAGTGTTGGGGTTCAGTGTTGGGGTTCAGTTTTGGTGTTCAGCATTGGGAGTTCAGTGGTGGGGTTCAGTGGTGGCGTTCAGTGTTGGGGTTCATTGGTGGTGATTCGGTTTTGGGGTTCAGTAGTGGGGGTCAGTGTTGGGGTTCACTGTTTGGGTCCAGCGTTAGGGACTCAGTGTTGGGGGTTCAGTGTTGGGAATCAGTGTTGGTGGTTCTGTGTTGGGCGTTT